>NC_143231.1:12015115-12328604 GCF_030267445.1 Bombyx mandarina | reverse complement strand
AATTTCCAAAAATCCTTGTTCAGTGGATGTTTACGACATAAAAGACCTCAAGTATTCAGACTCTGCGTTGATAGATCAGTCGATCACGACATAATTATTTACAATACAATAATACTCATAAATGTAATAAATAACTTTGCAACAATAGGATTGATTCAAACATCAAAGGACGGAGTTATCACCTGTGTAATGGATTTTCAGGGATTTTACGACAATGGCCGCGCGACAATAAAACTCTCCTCGCTACAACGATACGTCAAGTTTGTTTTATCTATATATTAATACATGAAGCAAAAACTTTGTATCCCTTTTTACGAAAATTGCGCGGACGGAGGAGTATGAAATTTTGCACACTTATAGAGAATATAGAGAAGAAGTGCACAATGCTAATATTTTTTTCAAATAATGCATAAAAGACAATTAAATCAATAAAGAAAACACTACACACACTACATACCATGTGCTTGACGCACACACGCATACATACTATTTGTCAAACTTTTGTTCTTGACGTCTGTGGTCAAATTGAGAATAGATTAAATATTGTTTGTCTTTATTAATATTTTTTTATATAGTAGCCTTGGCGAAATTTGTTATAATAAAAGTATAAAATACAATCATAATAGTGTACAAACTTACAATTCCAATTAATTATAGTCGAATTTCGACTACTGCGGGACCTCTAGTATTATTAGCTACTCCTATTTAAATGTGATTATGAAAATAGTCAACTGGTGAACATGGCTTTAGACGCGTCGAAATGTCTGGAACTCATTCAAACGAAAAATCTTCCTAAATACCCATTTCATATTATTTGAAATAATTAGTACTTAAATAGGCTCAGTGTTCTTGTAGATAAGGATTACAAGCTCACGTTCTACGTATCTGACGTTAAGAGATTCAAAGCTCCCATCGACTACAATCAAGATGGGACTCTAAGCCGGAACTAACGCTACATAAGTAGATGGTACTAGCTTCATAATCACTTGCCTATTTCTGCCGTGAAGCAGTAACTCGTTTCGGTTTGAAGGGTGGGGCAGCCGTTGTAACTATACTGAGACCTTAGAACTTATATCTCAAGGTGGGTGGCGCATTTACGTTGTAGATGTCTATGTGCTTCGGTAACCACTTAACATCAGATGGGCTGTGAGCTCGTCCAACCATCTAAGGAATAAATAAATAAATAAACGTAGATTCTCTGGGATCTAAATTACCAATCGGTGTCAAAATATTCGACCCGCTTTTAAACACATCAAGATTACGAGCCATTCATAGAGCATTACAAGAAGAAATAAAAAGGGTTTGAGTGCCATAAAACACAAGCCGCATGACTTTTTCCGAAACAAAAGGAAAACATACATGAAAAGCAATCAAATGTGTATTATGTGCGTCCTCTCTCGCGGGACGAGGCGTGAAGGCACTCATTAGGGAGGGACGTGACTAGGATGACCATCACAAGATTCCAACAGTTTGGACATTTAAATACCGTGTGAAAAGGAAAATTTCGAAAATGAAAAACACTTATTTTACTTCTCTAGGTGGGAAGACCAGCTTATGGCCCGTTGGCGGTTCATAAATGCCAAAGCCCATAGACATCATGCACACCGCTTTTTTACTGTTCGAGTGTATTAGGGGTCGGTACGCTTAAATACCACAATCCAAATCTCTTTCCATATCTGTAAACTGCATACTCCATTTTTTGGGCCGATCTTTCTAAGAATTCCCCATGCAGACGAGGTATGCTGGATTGGACGGGACGCTCAAGGATGTTTTTTTTTTTTTTTTATTCTTTATTAGAGCCATACACCTATTAGGTTAAGTCGGCTAAATGGATGGTATTTAAGGCCCCCCCCATTGCGCACCCCATACAAAAGCTAATTTAAAAATGTCCCAATAAATTTAGAAACTTGGTTACATGTTTCCATATACCTATGCGTATCATATGTTGCAGTTTATTTAGGCACCGTAAGTGCTACTTAAAGGGTTTCTGTGATTATGATCAAACGTTTAATTAAAATAATATTAGGACTTAACATTAAAAGTGTTTTAATCATTGCTGTGGTATTTGAGCGACACAAGGCATTGAGTATCGAGGTCATTCCGAAAACTGAAATTGAATTTGAAGTCGTCGTGGCCTAAAGGATAAGACGTCCGGTGCATTCGTATGTAGCGATGCACCGGTGTTCGAATCCCGCAGGCGGGTACCAATTTTTCTAATGAAATACGTACTCAACAAATGTTCACGATTGAATTCCACGGTGAAGGAATAACATCGTGTAATAAAAATCAAAACCGCAATATTATAATTTGCGTAATCACTGGTGATAGGACCTCTTGGGAGTCCGCACGGGTAGGTACCACTACCCCGCCTATTTCCGGCATGAAGCAGTAATGCGTTTCGGTTCGAAGGGTGGGGTAACCGTTGTAACTATACTGAGACCTTAGAACTTATATCTCAAGGTGGGTGGCGCATTTACGTTGTGGATGTCTATGGGCTCCAGTAACCACTTAACACCAGGTGGGCTGTGAGCTTGTCCAGCCATCTAAGCAATAAAAAAAATATATAAAAAAATTAGACAACTATTAAAAGTGTTGTAATCATTGCTCGTGGTATTTGAACGACACAAGGCATTGATCATATCGAGGTCATTCCGAAAATTCCAGAACAGCTAGAAAGTTTACGCGAAAATACAATAAATATCGTCGGTCAAAGTCCATAGATCGAACGAAATATTGTCGTTCGGAAAGTTTTTTTTTTTTTTTTTGCGCACAAAACTCCTAACTTTCGCCATATTAAAAACGTTTCCCAATAACGCGAATACATCATGTTACAATAAACTTTTCAGCTGTACCCCCGGATAACGTACATGCGTTACACTAAATAATATTTTTCATTCGTTTTATACTTTATGATTTATCGGTTAAATATAAATCGTGAATGTTTTCAGTGTATTTTTCAGAGGCTAACGCTGATAACGGCTCGAAGGAAACTTTTGCTTGTGTTATTAACAAGGTCGATTTCTGGATTTAGAAATAGGCAGAATAGTATCTATTCGTGAGGGCTTATAAGTACCATTTACAACTCTTATTTACCCATAGGTGCTTCTCATATTTTATAAAGAGATTGCGTCATTAATATTATGGTTTTTTCTTGCTATTATAAGCAGACGTGCTTTTTTCTCTCGCGATGGTGAGTGGTTACCGTCCTTCGTGGACGTGAGCAATTTCAGAGACACATCAAGACTGCTACCCATCACTAAGCGCTGTCAGGTAGGTAGGAAGTAGGCTGTTTAGCGATGCAACGGAGTTCGAATCCCGCAGGCGGGTACCAATTTTTCTAATGAAATACGTACTTAGCAAATGTTCCCGATTGACTTCCACGGTGAAGGAATAACACCGTGTAATAAAAATCAAACCCGCAAAATTATAATTTGCGTAATTACTGGTGGTAGGACGTAGGTTGTACGCATTTATGTTGTCTATGGGCTCCGGTAACCATTTAGCTCCAGGTGGGCTGTGAGCTCGTCCACCCGTCTATGCAATAAAAAATAAAAGTTCGAAATACTTCGAATAAAAACGTATTCGCTATTCATAAGCAACTTGGTTTAAGAATGATTGCATTCTCGCGAGCAGCGGCCCGATTCGCGGCGATAGTTTCGCGTTTAATTTACGTTCTCGTAAAATCTTTTGTCGCCCTGTAGCCTGATCGTAAAAAAAACGTAACGTTTCTTTGCCTTTAATATCTTTATTATGTGGGCCCAGCGTTTTTGTGAGAAAGGAAAAAGACTGTTCTTCCATATTATATGAATAAAACATTACTTTTGCATCACACGGAATTGGTTTGGGTTTATGATCTATTTTTCGGTAACATCAGTTACAGATTGGTGTTTTTAATTAAGTTTATGAGCTAGTGTTCAAAACTATTAGAGTTTGCTTTGAATTGAAAGCCATCGCTTTAAGTTATATCTGGATGATGTGCTGTCCTGTCCTCATTAGCAATTTTTTTTTGCACGTGTAGGCAGACGAGCATACGGCCCACCTAATGGTGAGTAGTTACCGTCGCCCATAAACTTCAGGAATGCCAGGGGCAGAGCCAAGCCGCTGCCTACCTACCTACTAGTTCGTCTTATTTGACTGTAAATTTCAATACTTTCACACTTAAAGCCCTAGTTTCGATTGATCTTTTATTTTCTTGTGGGCATTATATTTACACAATAATGTTAATGCTATTCAAGTTCCACACTGAATTCCTGTACGTTATTAAGAAGAGCTTAGCTTCTGCTTCAGTTCATGACCTTTAGGCGGCACCCACAGTCTATAAGCATCGCATGTGAATTCAGAGCCACTTAACCGATTTGTATTCAAAATTTCAATTATATTTTGTAACGCCTGACTTATAAATCGTGATATTTCAAACAGAAACGGAGAGAAAATGAATAAGCAGGGACTTACTCTTACTCTTTCTGCTATTGCTTAGATAGGCGGACGAGCTTACGGTCTGGTGTTAAGTAGTTATCGGAGCCCATAGACATCTACACCGTAAATGCCGTCACCCACCTTGAGACAAGAGTTCTAAGGTCTCAGATTTAACAGTACAACGATTGCTCCACCCATGAAACCGAAACACATTACTGCTTCACGGCAGAAATAGACAGGGTGGTGGTACCTACCCGCGCGGACCCATAAGACGGCGTACGAGTTACTCATTACCAGCTACCCTTACTAAAGTAAAAGATAACAATTATCTTCCACCTAGAAAATTACTAGCGACGTTAAGTGTTCAAAAACAGAAAAAATCCCAACGTTTTTTTCTTGTTTCCATTTGACTAACAAAAAGATCCAGAAACAATTTAACACCGCATGGAATGTTCGAGTCACGTACTTCAAAGATGCATCATTAAAAGTTGAACGCGTCTCGTGTAGTGAAAACGTACCGCTTTGGAAGCAGATTATTATTATATTTGATGCTCTCGATACAGCGTTTGATGTCTCCTTTGAGATTCCACAAGAGCCTTATTGTAATGAAATCTCGCGAGTCCCCTAATGAGACGTGGTATTATAATAAATACTATTGTGAGCATTGAGCTGATATCTGAAGGTATAAAATTGATTTGTAGGCAAAAATGCTAGTGTAGACTTAACTTCCAAAACCAGGACATAAATACACAGAATCCAATAGTTCACTTAATTCTGTATTGCTTTATTTGTAACTCTACTTGTACAATCTTTAGATATCTGCTCACTACGGAATACACTGCTTTCTCTCTCGTTTTTCAGACTACCTTTTTTAATTATGTCCCGTCCCCACTACTGCCATTGCTCCCACTAACACTGTTGCTATTTGGCAATCAGAAAATTACCTTAACTTGAATATAATAAATTTTATTTTAATTATTTTACAACAAACCTTCCACTAGGAAAACAGGTCATATATTTATATTATGTTTGATACGGTTTATGGCGTATATGTATATGTTTGTGATGTATATGTTTATGGCATCTATGTGGAGTTTATCGAATATGCCATTCACATCGGCTTTCGGTGCGTATTTCGAAGTTAATAGACATCTATGGTATTTGACTCCATCCTGCCCACTTCTATGGTGAAGTTTTTGTACTTGCACCCTAGTTTGAATTGAATTCGGAAAAACTAAGTCACTTAATAAATAATAAAAAAAAAAAAAAAAAAAAATAAAAAAAATAAAAAAAAAAAAAAAAAAACTTTTATTTCAAGACAAAGGTCTCATATTGTGTTAGTATTACAAATAACTTACGAACTATGTTAGTATTTAAATAAATCAATCAACTCCGTCCCTGGCAGCCCCATCAAGCAGCATGTAGAACATGCAACTTGATGAACCTACCCAGGGTCGGGCCATCCAGTCTTTCAGCTAGTACCCTCAAGACGTTGTTGGTGCTTCCTCCTACTCTACGCATAATGGATGCCACCTTTTTGCGCATTATCGCGAAGTAGTCATCCGTGTGCGCATCGGCGAACATGCCTGATGCACTACAATAAGGTGGAAGCCTCAACAACGCCCTGAAGGCATTATTATATTGTATGCGCAGGGCATTATCCGTTTTTTGGGTATGAGTAGCCCAAAGACCGCTTGTGTAAAAGGTTTGGCAGTAAGCCTTGAAGAGGGTAATTTTGACCGGCACTGAACAACCTGCAAATCTTTGTGCCACTACATTCCCTCTGACAGCCAATGCTCTGCGTTCCCTTTCCATGTCCATATCATCTTTTAATTCCTCAGTTACAATATGCCCTAGATATTTGAACTGTGTTACTCTTTGTACAGGTAAGCCACCGAGCATTAGAGGCGGGACATGAGGTGGACTTTTGTTTACACCTCTGAACACCAACAGCTCACTTTTACTAGGGTTATACTTTAAGCCATGATCCTCAGCATAGGATTCACATATGGAAAGCAACTTTCTTAACCCACATATTGATGGGCTCAGCAGCACCATGTCATCCGCATAGCTAATGTTATTAAGACACAAATCATCTATATGACAACCAACATGTGTGCTACTGAGCTCCTCAAGTAGCTTATTTACATAGATATTAAAGAGCCTCGGGGAGGTCAAACCACCCTGCCTTACACCACATTCTAGTTTGTAAGGGTCCGACAGTACGTTGGACCACCGTACAAAGTTCCTCTGCTTCTCATACCACAAACATAATATATTTACTAATGAAGGAGGTACACCCTCTCCCAGTAGCTTTTCCCACAAGATATTATAGGAAACAAGGTCAAAGGCTTTTGATAAGTCCAGGAAACAGGCATACACTGGTGTTTTCCTATCAGTGTAGTATTTGACAGCATGCTTCAGTGCAAAAATGGCACTCTCAGTAGATAGCCCAGCACAAAATCCAAACTGTGTATCATGCAGTTTAGTGTATCCACTGAGATGTGAGTCAAGCACGCTGTCAAACACCTTGGCTATGACGGTTGCCAGTGAAATTGGTCTATAATTTCCCTTGTCCGCTATGTCTCCTGTCCTGTTTTTTACAATAGGTACAACTATTGTGTCCAACATCTCCCTTGGTAAGTGAGAATGCCCTACAAACAAATTGAACAACATAGTCAAAACTCTCGGCAGGTGAACACCAGAATTCTGGAGATGCTCAATGCTGAGTCCATCATTACCAGGAGACTTGCCTCTTTTCATACCCTTTATCACAGTTTTTATTTCTTTACATGTAAAATGAACTGGCAAACCTGATTGACAGAACTCAGCACCATTCCTCAACGATGCTGTCTTTAATGGAGAAACTACTTTAAAATGATTTTTAAATATATTTGCTATTCCAATGTAGTCACTCTCACCCTCCACGCTAACTGGAAGACTTGGTGATTTATCAAATTTTTTAGTACTCTTCCAAAATGATGAGAAACTTTTTTTTGAATGAATGACTACTTAACTTGGAATAATCCAAACTTGTCTACAGTCTATAAATTTCTTCACGTTTTTTTTTTTTTTTTTTTTTTTTTTATTGCTTAGTTTGGTGGACGAGCTCACAGCCCACCTGGTGTTAAGTGGTTACTGGAGCCCATAGACATCTACAACGTAAATGCGCCACCCACCTCGAGATATAAGTTCTAAGATCTCAGTATAGTTACAAAGGCTACCCCACCCTTCGAACCGAAACGCATTACTGCTTCACGGCGGAAATAGGTGTGGTGGTGGTACCTACCCGTGCGGACTCCCAAGAGGTCCTACCACCAGTGATAAACGTTCCATAACTAGAACACGTAAAAGAGAAGAGAAGCAAAAAAAAAAAGCAAAGGTATTGCAATAACAAAGATTTATGTTGATGAAGAAACCAATAACGGCGAGCCACCGGGGGATGAAGTTTTGTGATTCCCGGAGGTACGCCAAAAACGAATGACAAAAATATTGAATGATACATTGAGCGCGGGAATATTCATGTCGATATTATTTACCTACTACTTATATTTCAATTCGACTATGTGCGCCATTGTTCAGAACAATTTTTATTTCCAAACGAATTCACAGTTCATCTCATACTCGTATTAATATAAGGAATACCAACGCCAGGAGGTAGCGCAACGAATTCCTCTGCATATCATCATAACAGGTGTGATGGTGTAGGTTTGATTTTTTGAGCCTTGCCGTCGATATCTGAGTTTAGACTACAAATATAATTATATGGAGCGGATACATGGACTCTAAAGAAGTCTGATCGAAGTCAGGTCGACCCGTTTGAGATGTGATGCTGGAGGAAAATGCTGCGAATTCCATGGACGGCACATCAGACCTATGCATAAATCCTAGAAGAGCTAGCCGTATAGCCACAAGACCAGCCACTTAACCTTAGAAATAGCCACAAAACTTTCCACAATTTGCCTACGTAAGATTTTCGAGCTTTCAGTAAAATTGAGAGAAAGAAGGGTGACCGTCTCGAAAAATTACTCATCACCGGCAAAGTGGAAGGAGAGAGGCCACGGGGGCATAGTCCCATGCGCTGAACCGGTCAAATTAAGACGACATTGGACTCCAACATTAATGTCGTGGTCCATAAAATGCTCCATAAAAATCCAGACCATAAGCACTGACGAACACGATACAAGGAGGAAGAGGATAACTATAGTTTTTGATTAAGATCTTTTTAGAGTTAGACATTAAGTTATTGTAGTTTTAGCGAACTTATTCTTCACAATCCTTCTCCATTACACTATTTTAATCACAAAATAGTATATCACAGGATTAGTAGAATAATATGCAGATAAAAGTTAAGATATGATATTTTATACAAATTGAGTGCATGCGGCAGAGATGCGAATGTTGAGATGGATGTGTGGAGTGACAAGAATGGACAAGATAAGGAATGAGTATATTAGAGGAAGTGTGAAAGTAGCCCCGGTAAATTCGGCGATTGCACTGTCCAAAGGTTAACAAATTAAAGAGCGGACGGCTAGCGTGGTATAGACATGTGATGCGTAGAGAGAAGATGCATGTGACTAGGAGATGTATGGAAATGGTAGGGCAAGATAAAGGGAGAAGAGGTCGACCGAAGAAGACATGGATGGAGTGTGTGAATGGCGATACGAGAGAAAGACAAGTGAGTGTTGAGATGACGGCTGATAGAAGAGAATGGAATAGAAAATTTCGCTGTGCCGACCCCACCTAGTGGGATAAGATATAGAAAAAGAAAAGAATTGTATCTATTTTTAATTGTACAGGATCCCAATTTTGATAAATTAGAAACGGTCAGCGTAATTTTATACTACTGGTGTTTGAAATTTCAAGATTCTTCTTGTGCAAATGTAAAATGAATTGCAGCTAGCGCACGATAATTGCTGTTGAATAAAGCGTTCTGTTCGTTTTCTATTCAAATTATAGGATTAAAATTACACAGTGTACACTGTTTTAGTCATGCTAGTACAAGCGACCAGATTTCGAGACCTTCGCTATTGTTTAATCTATACATATAAATAAAATTGGAGTGTCTGTTTGTAATATTGAAAAAACACTTTTTACTAAATGCGGAAGTATGTATACATAGTACATATACCAAAATAACAATTTTTACAATTTTTGTCTGCTGTGTGTCTGTCTGTTTGTTCTGGCTAATTTCTGGAAGGGCTGGACCGTTTTTGACGGCTTTTCACTGATAGGTAGTTGATGATATAACGAGTAGCTTAGGCTACTTTTTTTAGACTAGCTTTGCCCCGCGGCCTCACCCACGGTACGACAAACACCGCGGGTAGCATCGCGGGACTCAACTATTCAATAATAAAATTTAATATTTCCGAAGCGAAGCGAGGGCGGGTCGCTAGTCAATAATAAATTACAGTTCCCTATGCGAAGCGAGGGCGGTGGACTCAATGGTGCGGTAGTTAGCGATCCTGATTGTTGCATCAAGGGTCTTGGGTTCGATTCCCACATCGGGCAAATATTTGTGTGATGAACAATTTGTTTGCTCTTTGTTTGGGTGTTTATTATCTATATATGTATATATTTAGACAAATATAAGTATGCTTATTAGTCTCTGATACCTATAACACAGGAAATCGTAAATTTAGGCCGGATGACCGTGCGTGATTTATTCCCAGTTATTACTATCATGCTAAAAAAAACACGTGTGGCAATCGGGGACTGCCGCGGTTAAGCTATTGCATAGCATTTTTTATCAACTTATGCAATTATAATTATGTAATAATAGTTTAATATTATAACAATACAAAATAAGACCACGTTATACTTATAAAAGTTAAGAAAAGCAAAACATTCACTGTCCCTTTCACGCTCTTAAGCTAGACCGCGCGAGAGAGAGATGGGCAGACTTTTCATCATGCGCATGCAATGCGACGTCACGCCGTGCGCTTATTTCCAATCACTACACAAGTGCAAAGTGTGAATGTGTTGCGCGAGCTACATGGTAGGCGGAGTGGGAGGTTTTATTTTCGTTACGAAATTTTTTGATTCGGTCGATGCGCTCAAAGCCCGCGATAAAAACTATGCAATAGCTTAAAATGTAGCATTTTCCTAGTTATGTTTATTTCTGGTTATATCTTTAGTATCATATTTAAGAAATTGGTGAGTATTACAGTAACCATGGTACTTACGTAAATCGTTCGTGTAAATAATCTGTAATCTGCGACACTTGTTAGGTATCACGACTAGGCGACGTGATTAAATACACATTTATGGCTTTATCGATTTTTAGTTTTATTAGCAGTTTAGTAACTACATAATATTAAATATATTATTTTTAGTCGTTTGCACTCTTGCCAGAGAGTTCGTGGTCACCAGTTCGGGTGGTGGTGCGTTTCACAAGACGTCGCCATTCCTGGCGTACCGAGGTCTTTCTGGTGCACTCGTTGACGAGAGTGTTTAGAGCTGCCTTTATTTGGTCGGTCCATCGTAACGGTGATCTGTCGCACGGTCTTGTATCCTCAATCACGCCCTGCACCACAAGGCGCTCCACTGAGATGAGAGCAGTCCACTACCTTATTTCCATATTTTCTGCACACTCCATCCTCGAATCTTTGAAAACCAGGATATTCGATGTTTAAATGTCGATGAATTTACAATTTTAGAACGACCTTAGTTGTTCGTGACCACGAGAAATGTGTTCAAAATGTCGGAAATAATTAAAATCCGTAAAAGTATTTAATTTTAATTCCAAATGATATATTTGAAAAAAAATAGTGCATAAATTATCGCTTACATTACATTATTCTATAACATACTAAAATCAAATATTACACGAAATATTCAATTTGAAAAGCTGAATAAAAATATCTGATTTTGTGCCTCCAATTGCAAGAATATCTCTTAATAACTTATCTAATATGCTCCACCGGAAAATATTTTTACAAGAAATGATTTTTATTTCGTTTTCAACTTATCGATACTATCAAATCACTAGATTCGGCGCTTCATATCCATCACGATTAAAAAAAATTGGAGATTTTTTTGAATCACCTATTGATTTAAATGTAGACAGTAAGAATCGATGGGGACGATTCATCACGTTCTGAATGTGCTTATTTATTGAACTTAACAAAGCAACAGTTTGCGAGTAGACCTTGTAAACGCTTTAAGATCTAATCTCGGCTTTTCTCTTATTTAGAAATATTTTATTAACAACGCATTGTAAGCCCACAGATTGCTTTTTTTTTCCCTGCCTATTTGCTGGTAGCCTAATTGCGAATCCCAGCTACGTCCGGACGGGTACGTGTTGGGTAGGTATCACCACCCTGCTTGCTTCAACCCTGAAGCATAAAGCATTTCGGTTTCAAAGAGACCTTAGAAATTATATCTCACTTAACACCAGGTGGGCTGTGAGCTCGTCCACCCATCTAAGCAATAAAAAAGAAAGGCAGAGATACATTTATACCATAATAATAATTGCACTTAAGAGTAAACTCCGGTCACGCGTTGAAGCCGACACGAACTTTATGTCATATTGTAAAGAAAGAAAGAAACTATTTATTTGCTATAAGCAAAGTGAAAATAAGCTATTATATAAGTTAAAAGCAGCGTGGATGCTTTGTCATTATTTGACATGCGAATTTTAGTGCAGTGCAAGATATTATGATATTATCTATATATTAATACGGGAAGCAAAAACTTTGTATCCCTTTTTACGAAAATTGCGCGGACGGAGGAGTATGAAATTTTTCACACTTATAGAGAATATAGAGAAGAAGTGCACAATGCTAATATTTTTTTTAAATAATGCATAAAAGATACATTAAATCAACAAAGAAAACATTACACACACTACCATGTATTTGACACACACACATATACTCTTTGTTTATTGTCAATTGTCAAAAATTTGTTAGTGTTCTGTGGTCAAATTGAGAATAGATGAATATTGTTTGTCTTTATTATTATTTATGTATAGTGTAGCTTTGGCGAAATCTGTGATTATATTATTATATAAGTTTGACAATAGAACCATAATAATGTTTAAACATAAAATTTCAATTGATTAAAGTCTAATTTCGTCTACTGCGGGACCACTGGTACTATTTACATTTCATTCATCCATAATTATACGGATGGGTACAAGGAGCGTGGGGCGTCCTCCAACAAGGTTAACTGACGACTTAGTGCGCACGGCGTGAAGTCGTTGGATGCGGAAGGCAGAGGACCGCATTATGTGGAAGGCATTGGGGAAGGCCTATGTCCAGCAGAGGGCAGATAAAGGCTGGTGATGATGATGATTTATCCATAATTCAACAAATAATTAAAAAGTCCATTCATTTTAAAATCCCATTTATTTGTAGCTGTCTTGTTAGTGTAACATAGAACCGGTCTAGGCTTAAAACTAACGAATATCTATTTTAGTATTCCGCAGGCAGTGAGTGTTCTGTAATTTACAACACGGCTTTAGTTCTGAAACCAAGTTCAGCCTAGGAAAAGTTAATTACTGTGATTTAAATGTCTATCGGCAGAACTTATGTAAAACTTAAACTAACTTTTCACTGTCGCCTCTAAGAGAAATTCTAACAGGCCAATTAACTAAAATGAAGCATCTTCATTTGGCTGTAGTTTGTGACATATTTTTTGAAATACTATAAACTACTAGAACTTTCTTTATGACATATTTTTGATTGATGTAGACAATAAAATGAACCATTTCTGGGGGAGCCGTGTTGATTCCTTAAATCTAGTCAAGCCAGTCGAGGCTTGGGTCACCATTTAATATGAATAGTATTATAGCTATTCATAAAGTATTTATATTTACCTAGCTGCCCGCTCCGGCTCCGCTCGGGTCTTTAACGAAAAATTCAACGATATTTGACGTTGTTTTATTTTTTTCCTCTTTATAATATTAGTATAGATATAGATTGAGCACGGCACTGTTTTTATAAACATTCCCACGCAACTACACCAACCAAATATTCTAGAAAATCTTGCTTAGAAATGCACTGTTTATATTATTATGTGTACCCCACAGAGATGCCAATAGGATATCATGAATCTAGAGGTTTGCTTTATTTCGCATCCGATCAGGAAAGGTTCCGGCTCGGAGCCTTGATGGAAATTTACGATTGAAGTGAGATGTAGTGGAAATAGTGTAAGTAATATTGGACTATCGATCAGCTGTGCGCCCAGTGTTTCACTTCTAAATAAAAAAACAAAGCCTAGAAAAGCTTCTATTTGATAAAACACCATCCACACTACGTCTAGTATTGTTTGACGATTGTTTAATACAAAGTTTAATGTAAATAACCATATTTAGACTAGACTAAGGTTTCAGTTGTTTATTTTATACAGCTTAGACAAGAAAGATGGATACTTTGAAAATTCGAGTGATTTTTGAATACGACTTCCGACGCGAAACTAACGCTGCAGAAACAGCTCGCGAAGAAATATCAATATCAGAAATATCAATGTTGCGTTTGGAGAGAGGATTGCTAATGAACGCGCCGTGCGATTTTAGTTTAAACACTTTTGATCTCTAATTGTTTGGAAAATGTCTTATGTCACCCGGGGATAGTGAAAGATTTTTTCAAATCGGTTCAGTAGTTTCGGAGCCTATTCAATGCAAACAAACGATCTAATTTCCTCTTTATAATATTACTATAGATATATTTACACATATTATATTATATGAAATAAAGGTTTTCTGTATGATTTTTCTCTCTTTCTTTCTTTTTCTATGGCTTGTGATGAAACACGGTACATTTGTGGTTGGCATTTCACTTAAGTTTGTGAGTATAATAAGTATAACAATAAGTGACATTTATTTTTTCAGGCAATCTAAAAATTACTCTTTTGATCTCAAAAATAATATAGTCATTAGCTTTATTAAAGGTGGTAGTAGGACATTTTGTGGGCCCGTACGGGTAAATACCACCATCTTGCCTATATCTGCCGCAAAGCAGTAATGCGTTCCGTTTTGAAGGGTGGGGGAATGATCGTGTGGCGATATTTACTGTGTTGATTCATGTCCATTGGCTCCGGTAACCCTTTACCTGTACGTAGGACGCAAGCGCGTCCCATCGTCAACGCAATAAAAAAAGCTTTGGCTTTCTTCTATTTTCCTGCTTTTAGTGACCTGTCAAACTCAATTTTCACTGTACGAGTAGGTATATAAAGCTGTAACAGTATACATTAAATGTATTACATGTCTTCTCGTGTGCTCATTCAAACAATAAATATAGTAGGTCTGGCTCATTTCTTACTTACTCTTGTTTATTTCATTACGTTAGGTGGCTTTCTTGTTATTTTGACAATCCAATTATAGTAAGTTTTTTTTTGGATTACAGGAATCGTAGTTATCATTAAAACTACTTAATTATATTAAGCCTGTAAAGTATTCGATACGTCGTAAATAATAAATAAATACTAAATAAATAAATAAATATTTACTAACAATCACGCCACGTTAACTGGTCCCGTGATAAGTTCGTAAAGAACTTGTGTTACAGGTACCAGATAACGGAAATAAATGTAAGATTTTTATTATACACATACATATATTTAATATACATCCATAACCCTGGAAAATATATTTTTATATTTATCATACAAATATCTTCTCTTGGCGGGATTCGAACCCGCGACCCCCTTGTGTGGTGACCATGTCACTTACCACTACACCAGAAGGCCGTTTAATATACACACTCAGTTACACATAATTTACATTTACACAGTAAAAAAAGCTGGATGAAATCCTAAAAGTAATATTAATTAAAGTAGTATTATTAAAATTGTCTTGCGCGGACTCATAAAACCTCTTGTGAGTCGACACGGTTAGATATCACCCTGCCTATTTCTGCCGTGAAGCAGTAATGTATTTCGGTTTGAAGGGTAGGGCAGCCGTTGTAACTATACTGAGACCTTAGAACTCATATCTCAAGGTGGGTGACGGCATTTACGTTGTAGATGTCTACGGGCTCCAGTAACCACTTAACACCTGGTGGGCTGTGATCTCGTCCACCAATCTAAGCAATAAAAAATGTATTAATTAATACTATGCTATATTCATTGAGTTGAAGGATATTGTGTTAACATAAATAATGAAATTTTGCGAATCGCAAATGAAAAAATAATATAACAAATATTACATGTCAATAACCCAAAAGGCTATATGAAACATTACACGCCTCTTTTATGTAATTTTCAGCAAATCATAAGAATCTGTGATAAGCAATAATAAAAGTCCGTAACATAATATAAATTATGCTAAATTATTTGTAACTAATTTCCTCCTGAGATCTCCACGGACGACGAACGAAAAAAATATTTTCATCCAATATTTAGAGCCGCGAAGGATTACGCCTTGAATATTAAGGAAATTGGAAATCTACATAAAGTATTTTATGACTTACAGAGAAGCCGCACGAAATACGTAATAAAGCGGTGTAAAAACTTGAAGGACAGCTGTTTCTCTAATCAGTCTTATATTATTATTCTCGGATGAATCGTGTTCCTGGACAAATGTGCTTTTGAAATATCTGGGACCTATTCAAGCTTGCCGAAGTTGAGGAGTTCAATATTTGAAGGGCGGGGCAGCCGTTGTAACTATACTTGAGACCTTAGAACTTATTCTCAAGGTGGGTGGCGCATTTACGTTGTGGATGTCTATGGGCTCCAGTAACCATTTAGAACCAGGTGGGCTGTGAGCTCGTCCAATCATCAAAGAAATAAAAATAAAAGGAAAATAACCAGGGTGAAGGAAAATAACGTCGTGTAATAAAAATCAAACCCACAAAAATATAATTTACGTAATTACTGGTAGTAGGACCTTTTGTGAGTCCGGGCGGGTGGGTACCACCACCCTGTCTATTTCTGCCGTGAAGCAGTTATGCGTTTCGGTCTTAAGGGTAGGGCGGCCGTTGTAACTATACTGAGATCTTAGAGCTTCTATCTCAAGGTGGGTGGCGCATTTACATTGTAGATGTCTATGGGCTCCAGTAACCACTTAACACCAGGTGGGCTGTGAGCTCGTCCACCCAACTAATCAATAAAAAAATAATAATTATGATATTCATAAAAATCTACAACGTAAAGAAGTAGTGTTTTATCAGTAGTAAGACGTATTTGTAAGCCCGCACGGGTAGATACCATCACCTTGTCTATTTCAGCAGTGAAGCAGTAATGCGTCCCAGTTTGAAGCGTGGGATAACACAATCCGATTTAAATTTAGTCTGTGTCTCAAGTGATTTCTATAGGTTCCCGTAACTATTTAAGACTAGATGGGCCGTGAAATCGTTTTTCTGTCTGTGCAATAAATACGTTCAAACAATACCTCATACCGTCTTCTCGCATTAAAATATAAACTTATATAAACTATTATGATTGTATTTTATACTTCTATAATCACAAATTTCGCCAAGACTACACTAAAAAAAATATTAACTAAGACAAAAAATATTTAATCTCAATTTGACAACAGACGTCAAGAATAAAAGTTTGACAATAAATAGTATGCATGCGTGTGTGCGTCAAATACATGGTATGTAGTGTGTGTAATGTTTTCTTTATTGATTTATTATATTACTAGATTTAAGGAATCAACACGGCTCCCCCAGAAATGTTTCATTTTATTGTCTACATCAATCAAAAATATGTAATAAAGAAAGTTCTAGTAGTTTATAGTATCTATATATTAATACGTGAACAAAAACTTTGTACCCCTTTTTACGAAAATTGCGCGGACGGAGGAGTATGAAATTTCTCACACTTATAGAGAATATAGAGAAGAAGTGCACAATGCTAATATTTTTTTAAAATAATGCATAAAAGATACATTAAATCAATAAAGAAAACATTACACACACTACATACCATGTATTTGACGCACACACGCATGCATACTATAGGTATTTATTGTCAAACTTTAGTCTTGACGTCGCCGTCGTTGTCAAATTGAGAATAGATTAAATATTGTTTGTCTTTGTTAATATTTTTTATAGTGTAGTCTTGGCGAAATTTGTGATTATAGAAGTATAAAATACAATCATAATAGTGTACAAACTTACAATTCTAATTAACTATAGTCGAATTTCGACTACTGCAGGACCTCTAGTATTAATAGTTGGATTTTGCCGGAACTACACATGCGTAAAATGAAATATGGGATCCTCTTCAGGTTTTTTTTTTTTTTATGTATGGAGACGAGCTCATGTACTGTCCTGTACTCAAGTCCTTACTGGAGCCCATAGACATCTACAACGTATGCGCCACCCACCTTCACATATAAGTTGTAAGTCAGTATAGTTGTAACGGCTACCCCACCCTTCAAACCGAAACGCATTACTGCTTCACGGCAGAAATAGGCAGGGCGGTGGTGCCTACCCGCGGGGACTCACAACAGGTCCTACCACCAGTAATTACGCAAATTAAAAGATTACACTGTCACATTTCAACAAAAACCTACTTTCGATTACAATTCGACTTCGGCCGTTACGTAGGTCGTTGTTCCAACACTCGTCAACGGTACTCAAGAAACCTTTTAAGGGTAGGAGGAACTAAGCGAAACAGCAGTATAAATAAATTGCTGGAGGCTTGTTGTTAGTTTCAAGGAACCAGTGACTTTCAAACTTGCTTTTATCGCACCCCCGGGGTCCTGTAACTGCTGAAAATTTTGTAGCTTAATGTATTTTCTGCGTGATTGTACTCGGGATATCTTCCTGGACTGCTTTCCGTTGCGAGTTTTGTATGACCCAAAATAAGCTATATCTTTTTAAATGGATATGTTACAATGATCTCAAACTTTACATCTGCAGACCACAATCCTTAATTGTATAAACAAAAAAGTAAGTACCTAAGTAGTAAAATTACTTAGAAGTTAAACAACAGGCAAAAATCTTTGGACACTTCTATCTTAATTTCTATTACAATTATTTTTTCAAGAACATTCGCGCTAAATTCACTAGCTAATTCTCTGAAACTGTGTTTAAGTACTGGCACGCCTACAACAAACTCTGTTAATATAGTTTTATCTGAGCTAAAGTTGTAGGTGTAATGGTGGGTGTATTTTTTGGGTTTATTTAAAGAGTCTTTTAAAGAGGGCATTTAATAGAACTTCGTGAAAAATAGAATACTGTGAAATGTAATAAGTTTGAGGGTATCTTTAATTGTCTTATTTAAGAACCGTATTTCAGTTTCAGGGAAGCGAAATATTTCGTTCTACCCGCATTGACAGCGTGATGTATTGAGTTTTAGAAAGCCGAGTCGAAATTGTACAATAGTCCGAACCGTTATTGTTGACTCGACGTTTAGTTTTGTGGTTTTTGTTCAGCTTAATAGGTAAGCCCTGGGTATTTATTTTATTTCCAATAACTACGGTATTTAAATTAAGCTTTGTTAAACGTAAGTTGATTATTTCCACTACTGTCGGACTTAATTAAAGTATAGAGGTATTCAAAATAATATAGAATTGGCTTTCACTAATATAGGTAAATCAAATAAACGACTGTTTAATTCATCAAAATTCTCAGATATAAGTTCTAAGGTCTCAGTATAGTTACAACGGCTGCCCCACCCTTCAAACCGAAACGCATTACTGCTACACGGTTGAAATAGACAGCGTGGTGGTACCTACCCGTGCGGACTCACAAGAGGTCCTACCACCAGTAAATTTCGTAAAGTATTTCTTTTCTTCATCATTTAAATATATATACCCAGCTTTATATTCGTGCTGCCTTCAGTTATCTGTCAATTTGACGTATTCAATTGCCAGCAAGAATGGTAATGGCCCACAATTGAATGAATTGAATACTTCATAAAGATCAAACAAACCACGAAAACACAAAATGTCCTCCTAGTTTTCGCTTGATACAAATGCGAATTGATCGGAAAATTCTCTCTAATTAATTAGCAGACAGCACGTATGTTCGGGATAGGAGGATGTAGGCAAAAAACCTGAGCGTTCACGGTTGCCTCAACATGTTGTGGGATCAGGGCTTTTGTGGGACCGATAATAGTCGAATGACTTGGTTATTTAGAGAAAATAGTACTGTTCTAAGCTTGGTCAATTTGGTGGTTTATAAGTCGCGTGGAATCATTTTAAAAGTTAACTACAGTTTTTCGATAGCTATATCACTCGTTTGATGAAGATTATCTAATGGACTATAGTTTTAGTTTCCATGGATATTAGCAATAACAGGGTCAAAGACCATTGGTTGCTCACCGCCTAGGGCTAATTTCAAACTACATTTTAAAAGAGCGTGGAGCTCAGATAACATAGTGAAGAGAAGTTGATTCTGGAGACGAATATGGCAGGAAAATGCACCGTCAAAGAACGTAGGTTCCAAATAGCAGGGATGAAATCTGTTCCGGTAAAGTTTGTTTGGTTGTGTTGTCATGTTTTTCAGGCATGTAGGGGCATTGGAAAACGACTCACCTTGCGGTTTTTTATTTAGTTATCTGTGCTTGCGGTTGGTAGTTACCGATGTCTATAGTTTCCGTAATGCTTTCGCCAATGTTGAAACTAAATGGCTGGGGCGATGGTACTAGCTTAGGCATGAAGACAAGATTATGGCGGCTAAATACAAGAAGTTACTTGGAGAAACTATGCGAAGCTCCTACATTGTGGGTATATAACGTAAAAGTAGATTTTAATAATACGTATGAAGTGGTAGAAATAATGTAATTTTTTGGAAATTTAAAAGTAAAAGTTGGAGATTATACCTTGAAAAAATATATTAATCTAGAGCTAGTTTATTTCTATCTAATTTAATTATCCAAAGGGAAACTGCGGAATCTCTTTAAAGTTCCAAACGCAGTTTGCAACTCCCAAGAACCTATCGATGCTATTCATTTGTTAGGTTTTCAAATTGACATTAAGGGCCTGGTAAATTACGTAACTTTTTCATCATAGACACTTTACCTGCCTTTTGAGACTTGTCAGCAGTGACCTTTAGCATTTAGATCACTTACCTAAAAAAATTACAAGGTAATTCAACATGAGTACGATTTTGACTCAGTCAAAGATCAAACCCTATGTTTACGGTTCTCCTGAGTGCTATAAAACGTGTGAAGACGGGGTAGTTTGTCGGTCACATAAAAATATGCAATAAACACACACCAATAACACTGTAGGGACATCAAAAACTTGTAAGTTTACGATATTTGATATAGGGCTCTCGTGTGAACTCAGTTTATGGTCGGCCTAATGCGATATTACGCTTGTTTAATTATTTCAGGGTGGGCAGGGACATTTATGCTATAAAAGACTGGGTGGTGAATTCAGTTTCAGTTGATTTTCTATTTAAAGGAGCTAACGTCATGCTTTTCAAGAGGTTGGTATGGCGTATTGTGAGCTCGTATGGATAGGTACAGATGGAGAGCCTACGTCTTATGGTTCCATAGGACTTTTTCAAGGACTTTAATCTCATATTAACAGGTGGTCAGCCGTATTTTTACTGCAGTTTCTTAGGACTACGGTAACCACGATAAGGGGCAGTGCGAGAGAGGCCTCAATATCTTAATCATCGTCCCTCAGCATCTACGATGTGACTCGTTAATTGAAAACAACAGCGTAAATAGCACCCGTAATCGTAAACATCCTTTCCTCTTTGTACATACGTCAAACTAAAACGTTGATTTCGAGCAAAAATTACAAAGCACAATATTAATAGCTCGTTCTCGTTTCAACGTTAAACAGATGACAGAGACGGTGCTAAATAACGCGAGTTCCCACCACAAAGAGATATTCCGAGCGCAGATCGTTACAAGAAACGCTGGGGGTATAATATTATACACAGCGCTGGGCCACGAGGACCGTTAGAAAAGCGGTAACAATTGAATAATTAAAACTAATCAATTTTCTTTGGTTTAGTTCGGTAAGCTAATAGAGCACTGAAATTTAAAATATTAGGAAAAAGGAAAAGTAGTTTTAATTACACATTGCGGTAGGCAGCGGCTTGGCTCTGCCCCTGGCATTGCTGAAGTCCATGGGCAACGGTAAAAGCTTACCATCAGGTGGGCTGCATGCTCGGCTGCCTACAAGGGCAATAAAAAAAACGTGTGAGACGTCTTTTATTTTATCTTCATTCATTAAATACACAATATACATACATATCTTCATTAAATCTTCAACAAACAAGAGTATTGTTAATCGAAGGTTAGGAGTAACGAAGGAAGAAAGACCTGTAGTTACTAGAATGTAGATTCCAGCCACTTTATGATGTGGAGCGGAAGTCTACCACTAACTAAATTGATACTAGAGGGGGCGTTGTAATTTGACACAATACAGTTTCATGTTTAAGTGTAACCATAAAGTGTAACCATTTAAGTGTAACCAGTTTAACCATAAAGTTTATTTTACTATTTGAATAGAAAAACATAACGCTTTTTGTTAACGTTCGATTTTATTACAAATAAAGTTTCCGTACCAGGGACTTGAAATGAAGTCGTTTCATAAGGATTAATCTGCAATAAAGGTTAGGTTTTTACTGCACAATATTATTCCATAATCATAGAAGTTGTTCTTGAACAATTGTTCATTTAGTAAAATAAGTGCCTGTTAGAGGAATGAGTCATAACATAGCCAATACGATTCCGTTCAGTTATCGTTCATTCTATGGATCCAAGTAGTGGTATTAAAAAAAAACAATAAGATATTGATTTTACCTTGGGTGATGGTATCAGCATTGCCATCTCTATTATCTTCGTAACTAGCTACTTTTCCACCCACTTATTTGTGGCATCAGATTAAAATGGCACCTTATCTTCCCATAGCTCTCATAAAATTATTCACGAGCAAAAAGCTATCTGTTATAGTATATGTGGGCGCAAACGCCACAATTGGCAATAAATAACATAGTAAATATATAGTTTAGTTTATTTACTTATGGATAACGACTTTAGTAATATTAAGACATTGTTATGATTATTATTCTAAATGATAAAATGTTGTTTTGATAAATATCACAATAATGTAGGGTAGACACCGTAACGCCACAGTATAAAACGGCGGTGCGTGAACAGTGTCGCCTCAGTCTGTCTCAGGCAGTCAAGTCGGTCGGTCGCTCTGTCGGTCTGCCGGTTTTATTGACTTTTATTACAATTATTACAATACACTGGGTTCAACGGAATAAGAGTGATGACGGAACGGCCGCTCAGCCATTCTTGGCGCCGTCATATACGATTATCTAGTATAATGTTTGCCTATCATCCTCTGACTTGATAATGGCTTAATTGTGGTAGTATGAGCTCGGAGGGGTACCACCAGCAACACCGTCGCTGGGCTTATCTCTACTGAGTCAATCATATGCTTCGCTTTCAGTAGTAAGACAACCGTTATGCATCATAATCGAGATTCCGTGTCTATGGGTTCAGGTTGCCACTTTTATCAGAAAGATTGTTCTATATATTATCTCAGAGAAGCCACCATCGTCAGACATCGTTGGCGCGAATAGGGCGATCGAGCTAAGAGAAGTATTGAGTACACCAATCACGTTTGTTGTCTTAGAACAATTTAGAAATTTCTTTTGACGGTAGCAAACGAAAACGAATGACAGTTCTTAGGACGGAGGCACCACTCTTCAAGAAGGCTGACTGGTAAGTGTGATGGCATCTATGCGCCTCCATCGGCTAGGCACTGTCGTAGCACAAAGCTAGTCGAATTCCCATTAATCGTGCTGCGTTTCGTTTAGCTACCAAACTAATGACCGTCTCCGACATATTATTATATTTTTTTTATGAATGATAGATTATTGGTGGCCCAGAAGCCTTTCCAATTTCACCAGGACAGGTTTCACCAGGACATTTCTCTATATAGATAGATATCCCAGGTAATATCAGCCGCTTCTACTCGCTGATTTAATGGCCCGTACGCATCTAGTAGCAGAGCCGGCCGGAGGCATTTGTTTCCCATCGCCCTGTATTTTCCTCTTCCATTAAGCTATATTAAGGGACACGCTTGCTCCCTGTCATATATCGCAGGTTTTTCATTAACGAATGTTTCCTCGCGTCGAGATCTTCATTCTTGATTCCTTGTTGAATATTCACGAGCTCGTTTTAAAACATTGATTTGTTGCGTTAGGGCCGTTTTTTGTGGCTTCACATTGTATATGAAGGGTTTTTTTCGGGTAGTTATTTGATGTTTCTGGTATGATGGTGGGAATTGGCAAAAAACCTCATTTGAAACTCAAAATAATATATGGTAACGTATATGGGGCTCATTCAGTAAATTGGTTATTGGTCTCGAGTGAGTACTTGGTACTTACTTTGAGAAACCTAATAGATCCGGATACAAGTAAGAACTAAAACTACTTATAAATAGAAAATCTGCGTTAGCTCACCGCCAGTTGGCAGCATTCCCAGAAGGCTGGCAGCATTTCCACGCTGGATAGCAATGCTAATTCTTTGTGCAAAATACGTACCGGCCTTCTGGTCTCCCG
This sequence comes from Bombyx mandarina, assembly GCF_030267445.1. NCBI lineage: Eukaryota > Metazoa > Arthropoda > Insecta > Lepidoptera > Bombycidae > Bombyx > Bombyx mandarina. The sequence goes on along the minus strand of NC_143231.1, from coordinate 12,304,752 downwards.
AGACTTCAAATAGTTTTTTTTTAAGGTCCTTAAAAAAACTTTTAGCAGATGGACCCCAGGGGCCCAAACTTTCTACCCCAAATGGAACAAAAATGAAATCTTTAGAAAGTTTTTCATATTTCCCCCGTTTGAGGCCTTCAGCCGTTGAAGAAGCGCTGCCAGCGTTAGAATTAGTCGCTAGAAGATGTGTCGGTGCCATGGTATCTACACAAGTCGCATCCCAAACGAGCGACCGACCCATCTTTCAGGGAATAATCGACATACCGTCTGGTCTCTTACCATCACCTCGCACCAAACCATTCGGTTCTAGACTGGCTGGCACGCCGGCGCTGACAAGGGCCCGACGGATGATGTCATTTATGCTGGCGTGGCGGGATATTCTGCCAGCGTTTTTCGCGCATGAATGTTAAATATACAATATAGGTACCAACCAAGGAAGCAAACTTACCGTTCTAGTGTTTTTTTTTTCATTAATTTCCCTCATTCAATTACGCACAGTAGTAGCTGGCTATACGTACATATTATTATTATTAATTTTTTTCGGTATCAAATTATTTATGAAAAGAGATCTTTAGTTTGCTGTGTTTTAGTTGTATCAAAAATCATCCACTTATTCAACACTGATGTAGTTCCCAAGTTTGGTGTGATAATTGTAAATTTCTTTCTGTGGAAGTGGCCAGGACCCTGAAACTTAAACTATCGACATCTTGTAGCAGATGCCCCTAAACTTATATGCTGTTAAAGTTAAGGCAATTAATTAAATTAAGGAAGGAAGGAACTTAAGGAGTCGGGTAGGAAAATTTAAGAGAGTGCCATCACTGTGAAAGCACTAACAATTACCAGAAGAGAAGATAAGATCGGGATTGCGTGTTGGTATCTTTGAAATTTTATCCGATAATTTTATTGATATAATCTGCCTACCTCTCAAGATTACACATAAAACGCACGAGGATGGAACGTTCACAAAAAATACATTTTGATACACTTTAAGTTATCACTTATACAAATTTAATTATAAAAATGGTAACGGCCGTCTGGTGTAGTGGTAAGTGACATGGTCACTACACAAGGGGGTCGTGGGTTCGAATCCCGCCAAGGGAAGATATTTGTATGATAAATATAAATGTATTTTCCAGGGTTATGGATGTATATTAAATATATGTATGTGTATAATAAAAATCTTACATTTACATCTGTTATCTGGTACCTGTAACACAAGTTCTTTACGAACTTATCACGGGACCAGTTAACGTGGCGTGATTGTTAGTAAATATTTATTTATTATTTATTTAAAGTGTAAAATATACATAGGAACGTGCTGATCATTACTATATTCGAATTTTAAAATATTGACTCGCCAAACGGCCGAAGCCGTGACTCGAATAAGGAATAGTAATTCACAATTCTACAAACACGAAAACATTTTCGAATTCGGAAGGCCAAGCACACCGTCCAAGCTTTCGATTGCCAAGATCGTCGCCGCCGACTACTCGAAATTCGAATTTCGAACGTGCACCGGACGTCGTCCGTCCGAGCCCCGGCGGAAACACCCGAGCGGACGCGTCCCGCCAATAGCCGGTAACAGCTGATTTGGAAGGAGCCACGAGTTCCGCTTCCAGAATATGTTACTTACCGTACTTTTAAAAGTGACCGGGTGCTTTTCGGTAACTTTTTTTGTGATGAAAGACGTAATAAGCTCTGAGTTTACTGGTGGTAGGACCTCTTGTGAGTCCGCACGGGTAGGTACCACCACCCCGCCTATTTCTGCCATGAAGCAGTAATGCGTTTCGGCTTGAAGGGCGGGGCAGCCGTTGTAACTATACTTGAGAGCTTAGAACTTGTATCTCAAGGTGGGTGGCGCATCTACGTCGTAGATGTCTATGGGCTCCAGTAACCACATAACATCAGGTGGGCTGTGACCTAGTCCACCCATCAAAGCAATAAAAAAAAATTTTTTTACTTTCATGCTAAAGGTTGCATTTTCCCCTTTGCATTTTCTTAAACAAATCAGGAAGACTTGTGATGCTGTCTGTACTGTTTGCTCCTTAGTTTCTAGGGCGACTTAAAATATTTTAGGGAGAAAGTTTATTATATCGCTTTTAAAAATGCCCTGGTTCTAAGACATTCTAAATCTTAAGTGACATGATTCATTAAATAAGATCTTCATTATTATTACCTAAGGTATATATTATTATGTAATATTTTGATCGTATTTATATACGTATATCTCATACGACAAAGGGAAGATCTTCCACCGAGCGGTGATATTGCTCGGTAGACCGACGGTCTGAATGTTGTTGTTCGGAACTTGTATATATGCGCTTTATCTTGAAAATGTCGTAAGCGAGATTCAGGCATCCGTCAATTATCTTTCGTTGTATGATGGCTACCCGCCACATCACAGTGTGTAGTCTATGTTTGCCACAGAATAATAGTGGCTAGGACATTCTATCAACTTCAGTTATTACTTCAAATCAGGTGGGCTGTGCGTTTGTGCACACTTTTACGGAACCAACCAGCAAGGCGTTGAGAGGCGCTTGTATCTGGGCAGCATTGGGTAGGAATCGGCGATAAAAATTATCTTGCGTTGTATGATGGCTACCCGCCACATCACTCCACTTATATACGTAACGTGATACAATCTCGTTTTTATCTGTACTCATTACAGAGATGAAAATGAAGAATCCTCTGAAATATGTAATACATAGATGAAAAAAAACTTTATTTCTTTATACTTACAGTTTATGATGTATTTTAAGCATTTAGGACATAATTTTACGCGACATAAAGCGTAGACCGGTCAGTACTAAATTTTTATATATGTAAACTTTTACATAAACATTTAGCACCCATTACTGTTCCCTGACTTACGCGTGTTATGCTAACCCAAATATGCTACATCCGATAATGTACTCTAATCACGAAGATTTACGGGTTGAAAACGTTTGACGTTCGAAATGGCCTTGTAGAATGAATATGCGTCGACATTTCTCCCGATATCCGCTGATTTGCAAACTTAAGTCTTATCCCGTCGCTGTAAAGTCGTTCGATAAGATTGAACTGGTAATCTTGGTTCGAACGTCGCTAACTTCCCAGTGCTATCTCGGAGGCTTATGGCTAAATGGAGTACAACTTTTTCATCCAAAAAGCTGCGGAAAATTGCTGAAAGCTCTAAAGAGAGTGCCATTCTTGATTTTATATGAACAAGTTTCGTTGTTTTGTATTTATTTGGTGTTGAAGTACGAAGGAGGGGATTTCCATTTCCGAAATCAAGTATTAACTGGTATAATAAGTCATTTAGTGTTTTGATACTTAGTGATTAACTTTAACTTAGTTAAGTAAGTAAGAGTCACTAAAGCTGCATAGATAGTTAGAAGACTGAGAAGTATTTTTGGAGTTTACTCCTTTAGAATCGATTTACATATATAGGCCCGGGGTATGAAAATTATGGGGACCAAAATCGTACTAGCATGTCACACGAAATGCGTTATGCGCCTGATTGGCTCCTGATTGCGTGATGCGTGCGCGCGCCAATCAAAATCGTACTAGCATGTCACACGAAATGCGTTATGCGCCTGATTGGCTCCTGATTGCGTGATGCGTGCGCGCGCCAATCAGGAGCCAACGCGCGGCCGCGTTATTGCAGGTGACGCCGGGCTGCTGCGCCGGCAGTCCGCCACAAAGCCTCGTACTGATCGCGCGTTTCTCTCATTATTGTATTTTCATATATTTGTTAGTCGTTTGTTTTGTGTCTCGTTAATTTGTTAATAATCTGTAGTGTATCGTGTTGTCGTAATATAGAACTATTTCTCGTATTGTTTCGTTTAATTTTTTATATCCAGTAAACTCCAGTCGTGCGTCGGAGCGGACACACACACTTTTTTTTTTTTATTGCTTAGATGGGTGGGCGAACTCACAGCCTACCTGGTGTTAAGCGGTTACTGGAGCCCATAGACATCTACAGCGTAAATGCGCTACCCACCTTAAGATATAATTTCTAAGGTCTCAGTATAGTTACAACGGCTGCCCCGCCCTTCAAACCGAAATGCATTACTGCTTCGCGGCAGAAATAGGCATGGTGGTGGTATCTACGCGCGTGGACTCACAAGAGGTCCTACCACCAGTAACTACGCAAATTATAATTATGCGGATTTGATTTTTATTACACGATGTTATTCCTTCAGCGTGGAAGTCAATCGTAAACATAAGGGGAAGAATTAAGAATTTTGTAGAGTTCGTTATGTGGTTTAAGTGCTCTAAGTTAATTAGAGTGTTAATTTGCACTTCGGTAGAATTTTTATTTATCTCGAAACCCAACGCGTAGCACTATTAAAAATTTTAATGTTCCGCCTCACACATCCGAGGCTTTCCGCTGCCCGTTACGTATATCAGCACGAAAATCCAAGCTAAAATATCTGCAGTAGCTCGGAGCTGTTTAGTCAGGCAATATTAATTGACGTCGGCTTATCGACTCCGGCACCCGACAGGATTAGCGGGATCGACACGTGGTTGTTTATCCTGAGATACTTCCTGACTTTGTTACTAGAGTTTTAGATTTAACATTAAATAGAGATTTTTTTCTGTTACTCAGCGCCTGGATGGCCTAACTTTGCCTTCTTTTGTTTAATATTGTATGTGTTAGTCTTTTAGATCTTAAATACATAGATTTATTCTCTTCTTTCGATTCGTCTTTCCTAGATTCTACACGCACAAACGCATGCGTACTATATTTTGTTTATTATCATACTGTTTTTATTGCTTATATTCTGTGGTCAAATTGAGAATAGATTAAATGGGGACTTTTTGGCGGGAACGCGATGAGTGAAGTTGTGTGATTTGTTTTGTTTTGTCTATTTAGTGTATCTTCAGGTTTAAATGTGTAATAACGGTGGTTTATTTTTATTACTAACTAACTTCATGCCATCTCTGCAACGCTTATAAAGTCGATACGATATCGACATCAGATTTATTGAGCACATTCAGGGCAAGTCGAGTAGCTTCGATGTGTGTTTCCGCTATCTGACAATAGATAGCGTTTTACTTCTCGAGCGTTCTCGATGTTACTAGTTCCTTTGATATTCGTTTTTGCTATTCGGCGACAGATGGCGTTACTCTTACCGGCGTAACAATAGAATGAAAATTTTAATACAGACAGTTTCAGCGTCGAAGGTTTTTAATAAGCGCCTTGTAATCCAAGTCTGATAATGGCTTCGCCAATGTGGAACATATATTAATCCCAATAATTCTTATTGAGTGATGCGATGATATGATGTGATATATGTTTCAGAACAGTTTTCATATGTTTAAGTATACATTTTTGTGGAACACACAAGCTTCAAGGATAACATTCTATTGTTCTCATAATACAGTTGTGACCTAAGATCTCAAAGTGGACGACAGCTTTCATTTTTTTTTCTTTTTTTTTTCCTACCCAGCTGGCAGCCTTGAGAGGCCATTTCAGCGTAACCTTAACTAGTAGGCGAGCTCACGGGGCTCAAACCTGACGACGTTGCTACTACGAACCCTAGCAAGAGCCGTGCTTCGCAGAATCTACCACCGGGTCGGAAACGCCACCCACCTAGAAGATCCGGCGAGAAACTGAGTGGGTTAATTTATCTATGGATATTCTACAATCAAACCAGAATCCATTATTGAAAATGTTAACGAGCAAAAATATATATAGAGAGCATGCATTACGGCAGTACATTCGTGCATGCTTTACTTCGGGCTTTCATCATATGAATTCTACGTAATCTACAATCATATACCGCACTATCTAATGTATAACCATTTAGTGGTGGTAGGACGTCTTGTGAGTCCGCACGAGTAGGTACCACCACCCCGCCCTTTTCTGCCGTGAAGCAGTAATGCGTTTCGGTTTGAAGGGTGGGGCAGCCGTTGTTTACAATGAAGACCTTAGAACTCATTAGTCTCAAGTTGGTTAGCGGAATTTACGTTGTAGCTGTGTAACAATTTAACACCAGGTGAGCCGTGAGCTCCACCTATATAGGTAATTAAAAAAACCATATTTACAGTAAAAACGATGCTTCGTCTAATGTAAGGTTGGTTGGTTTTTTTTCTGTTACGTAGTAAAACAGGAAAGTCTCAACGTTAGCTACATTATTAAAGTTGGAAATCCATACAAACTGACCGGACTGTCATTGCGTAGTATGTCCGCACGGATGGACATCGGCGCCCTGTCTATTTCTGTCACAAACCACCCGAGCGCAGTATTGGAGCCAACAAGCCGTTTACTCCACATATATGAAATATACAAGTTAAGCCCGACGGTATTAAGTCGAAGCAAGTATAGGGCGTATATTTTGAAAGCGGCATATAAAAATCAACTATCTAAAAAGAACGTATACAAATAATTAAATGTTACATTTCATTATGTTACTGTATGCTGTATATTTGGACGCGGTCAGTAACCTCTTTTTGATAATTAAACACATTTTTATTGAATTTCATTATTATATTAGTACTTTTTATGACGTTCTACTTTTACTTAAAACAAAGAAAATAAATAGATCACTTATTTGATTTGGGGACTTTATTTAAAACAAAAATTACAATTGGTTAAATAAATAGCATAATTATTTTATCCTATTAATGTTATGAAGAGTGAAATGGCTGAATTAAGGCAACGCAGAATCGATCGCTGTAGCGAGACTTCGACGGAGGATGTGGACATCTGTGGGCCGATATATAGATAGATGTTTTTTAAAACGATTGTTGAGTAGACGCACTCATGGTCTACACGGGCCAAAGACTTCATCTATACATATAAATAATATTGGAGGGTCTGTTTGTAATATTATAATAACCGTTTTTTACTACATGCATATGAATTATGCATTATTTACTGGTGGTAGGACCTCTTGGGAGTCCGCACGGGTAGGTACCACCACCCCGCCTGTTTCCGCCGTGAAGCAGTAATGCGTTTCGGTTCGAAGGGTGGGGTAGCCGTTGTAACTATACTGAGATCTTAGAACTTATATCTCGAGGTGGGTGGCGCATTTACGTTGTAGATGTCTATGGGCTCCAGTAACCACTAAACACCAGGTGGGCTGTGAGCTCGTCCATCCATCTAAGCAATAAAAAATATATATACCTAGTCAGGTCATAAATTCTGTCACATGTTTAATGTAAAATAATTGAAACAAATTTATTCATTATGTAACAATTCATATACCAAAATGAACTTAACAAAACATAGATTCTTATGACACTAAAGTTTATTCAAAATGACCTCCGTGTTTTGAATACAGGCCTTCAATCTGCGCGGCCAGTCGTCTATCGCAGCACGAACGAGGTCCATGTCAATATCGGCGGCTGCCTTAATCAAGGATGTCTTGAGTGACTCCAAATTGGGATGAGGCTTTGAGCACGCCTTTTCCTCCAAGTGTTGCCATATCTTGTAATCTAACGGATTCAAATCTGGACTGGAGGAGGGCCAGTCTTCGTGCCGGATGAAGTCGATTTCACGCGCCGCCAGCCAGTCTTGTGTGCTCTTCGCTCTATGAGCTGGCGCCGAATCTTGTTGGAATACCCAGTGCCTGTTATTGAACATGGTATGAGAAACAGGTTCCACAAGGTTCGTCAGGACTGCATTTTGATACACAACTGCATTCGTTTTTACACCTTTCTCACAAAAATGTACCTCTGTTAAGCCCCAATAAGAAACTCCCAACCATACCATGAGCGAGGATGAAAAATGACCTCGTTGGACACGCGGAATACGGTTGCTCGCTTCTTCACTACTGTGTGCGTACACCTTATCATTTTGTTTGTTGTAGCTCTCTTCTACGGTAAAAATTTTTTCATCCGAAAAAAGAATTTCCCGATATTTTTTTCCCGCGTACCGCTTCAACAAAGCGCGGCATCTCTTCAGTCTCAGGTCCATTGAACGAGCATTCAAACGATGTCCTGTTTTTCTTCGATATGCCCGAAGCCCTAAGTCTTCATTTAACACCCTTTTCACCGTGGTTCTGCTTAACCCCATCTGAAGGGCCAACAGTTTCTGCTTACGTTTGGGATTTCTTTGAATTCGCGCCTTCACAGCTTTTATCACTGCTGGAATCCTAACAGACCGAGGGCGACCACTTCTTGACCTGTCATCTACACTAGAGTCTTCATTGTATCGTTTGATGGTACGATAAACGAATCTTTTGGTTATATTCAAAATTTTCAGTATGTTAAAAATTTGAATTGGCGCGTAACCGCAACGATGCAACGCAATAACTGCAACACGGTCTTCTTTAAGCGTCCACTCCATATTTAAAAATGAGTAAAATTCTAAATGTATACTATTTTTATTTTCATGAACAATACGAAATTCGATTTCAATAAACTTTTTTGTGGCCAGCATTCTAAAAGAAAAGTTTTTACTGTGTGACAATACTTATGACCTGACTAGGTATATATATACGGTACTTACACCAAAATAACATTTTTTACAATTTTTGTCTGTCTGTCTATCTGTCTGTTTGTTCCCGCTAATCTCTGGAACGGCTGGACCGATTTTGACGGTACTTTCACTGATAGGTAGCTGATGATATAAGGAGTAACATAGGAAACTTTTTTGAGACTAGATTCGCCCGGCGGCGACACTCGCAGTTATTGTCGTACCGCGCGCAGCATGGCGGGACTCGCCTATCAATAATAAAATTTAATGTTTCCGAAGCGAAGCGACGGCGGCTCGCTAGTAATATATAATAATATGCCCCGATTCACAGGACTCATTGTTGTTAGATCGTACAGATAGGCACCGAAATTCTGCCTATTTCTGCCGCGAAGTCCTCATGCGTTCCGGTTTGAAGAGCGAGACCCGTAATAGAATTGTGGACCTGGACTGTAGGACCTCTTGTGAGTCCGGACGGATAGGTACCACCGCCTTGACTATTTCTGCCGTGAAGCAGTGATGCGTTTCGGTCTGAAGAGTGGGGTAGCCGTTCTAACTATACTGAGGACCTTAGAACTTATATCTCAAGGTGGGTGGCGTATTTACGTTGTAGATGTCTATGGACTCCAGTAACCACTTAACATCAGGTGGGCTGTGAGCTCGTTCACCCATCTAAGCAATAAAAAAAAATAAAAATCCGTTCATAAAACCTATTTTCTAACGAACTCGTGTTTTTTGTTCCAGGTAATTCGACTAGTAGAACTTGAAGCTAATTCCGAAGTGGAATTAATTCAGAGCCATCTCAAGCTCGACTTAGTTCCGGTGTAGTTACAGATTTACGAGGAGTTATTCATCATATTACAGTCGTTCGGTAGTTGGCAACTCAGGCGGCCTACTGTTCCAAACTGTTTTAATGGTACAATAATCTTGATGGATTTTCCGAAATTTGAAACATTCACGAATTCGAAAATCGAAATTATTCATTCGAAAAGGATTAAATCGGCTGCTTCAACAATTATAAGTTGCGGCTGCTGTAATTGGTTTAAGATAGGATCAGTTTTTTTTTTTTTTATATTGACACGTTCATTTTATGATCCAAGCGGCCTTGATGCTTACTTATCACGCGAAGAATCATTGAAAAAAGTTATCTTTATATTAATACGTGAAGCAAAAACTTTGTAGCCCTTTTTACGAAAATTGCATGAAATTTCCCACACTTATAGAGAAGGACTGCAGAATGTTAATATTTTTGTAAACTATGCATAACAATACATTAAATCAATAAGAAAAAAACATTACACACACTACCATGTATTTGACACACACACGCATGCATATTATTAGTTTATTGTCAAACTTTTTTATTGCTTATAGTCGATGGTCAAATTGAGAATAGATTAAAAATTGTTTGTCTTTATTAATATTTGTCTAAAGTGTTGTGACAATAGAATCATAATAGTGTACAAACTTATAATTTCAATTAATTATAGTCAAATTTCGACTACAGGCGGAGTACTAGTTCTATGAAATCATTGAAAAAAATTATTCTATTCTCAAACGTTGACATTTTTGTTTTGTCAAATCCTAACATAAGCTCAATTTTGTTCATGAGTGAACCCGTCACGTTCCGCGTCGATAAAGGTATTTTATTTTTTCGTTTTTCGCGATGTGTAGAAATAATGAAAACCAGTTTTACGGTTTAATCTCGCGTTTCCCGAACGACTCGCAATTGTTGTCTGTTGACTGTCAACTGTCGTCTGTCCACTGTCATTCGTGATGACAAAAAAGATGTGTGGTGTCGTGGGACACCGGATAGGAACGAAGTTCCTTATTATAAAAATATTAATTTTAAGTTCTATTCCAGGTATAAAGAAAATAAAACTGAAGGTTTCGCACCAACCCACGGTCAGTCGGTAACGTGCGAACTTATTGTGGTACACTTCGTTCACGGTTGTTTGCTATAAGAGTTAGTGTATTGCGCAAACGAACGCTCTGAGATCGTGGTCAATGAATGATAAAAAAATATGTTATTTTTTGTACGTTATTACAAAGTTAAATCGTACACTGTGTGCATTACCAATAAATATCTTACGTTACGGACGTTTTTTCTCGGTTAGGGTACCCCTCCGCATCGTCCCATAAGAAACTTGGTTCCGAAACTGTGTTGTATTTGAAACGTCGTAAATAATAATAGGACAATAATAACTGGAGACTACACCATTAGTTTTAATTTAAATCATTTTAATGTAACAGATGAGCTCCTCCCCGAATTTTTTTTTTTCCTACGTTCTTTACTATAGTAACGAACTCCGAGTAATTCGGAACACACATTTGCTTTGTGTTAGCAAAAGAGAGAGAAACGCTTAAAAATTAACAAATATTATATAGTTTCAAAACTGAATATGAGCGAGAATGGATAGAAAACGGAATGAATATGTCTGAAGTCTGAAAGTGGCACCTGTGGCAGAGAAGTTGAGAAGTGCCCGTTTGGGATGGTATGGACATGTAATGAGACGAAATGAAAACGAGGTTGGTAAGAGAGTGTTAACTATGAATGTGAAAGGCTATAGAGGAAGAGGTAGACCTAAGAAGAAATGGATGGATTGCGTGAAAGACGATATGTGTAAGAGGGGAGTGAGCGAAGAAATTGTATATTATAGAGAAGTATGAAAAGAGAAAACGTGTTGCGCCGACCCCAGGTGACTGGGTGAAGGGCAGGAGAATGATGGTGATATAGTTTAAAAACTGCGTGTCATGTTCATCAGCACCTGATTCAGATTAGCCTTTGAAAAATCTCCTTGTTGCTAAATAACCAGCGTCTTAGCCTTGGCTGGGACAGAGCTCGACCAAGGCAGGTGATGATACGATGAAGCGATTGGCGTGCACGGTTTTTCCACGCTAACCTATCCCCAAGAGACTTCGGCACCTTGACTATGGGGCCTCTCAGTGTGGGCTATCCAAAACCCACATGTATCTCACGAGAACACTACTGGATCAGAGCCATCGTGATCGAAATGCGTGGCATTAAATCACCTCGTTATAATTTCGCAATACGCAGTATGTAGAGACTGGCCTTTAATGTTACACTAACGCATTATTCTAGAACATTCAATAACAAACAATAATATATTATATTATTATTAGTTTATATTCTATCGTTCGGCTATAAGAAATAAAACCGGTATTTCGAAAGCAGTACACAAAAAAAGATATATTACCTATTTTCGTGTAATTCCGCACAGTATTACAGTCACGTTACAATATGAAACATCATGTCGTTGGTAAACAATAATCCGACCGGCTATGAATAATTCAAATAACGTACTCCATCAAATACCTAATTCGAAAAAAAATCTGTATTTAATATTGTCGTGTTCTCTAGCAGCAAACAAATGCCGAAATATTGTTTGGGCAGTTGCTATTTCAATGAACATCAAAGCCTACAATGATCGGTACCTGTGCCCTGTTTAATTCTCCTGCGAGACATCCGCGCGGGTAGGTACCACCGCCCTGCTTATTTCTGCCGTGAAGCAGTAATGCGTTTCGGTTTGAAGGGTGGGGCAGCCGTAGTAATTATATTGAATACCTTAGAACTTATATCTCAAGGTGGGTGGCACATTTACGTCGTAGATGTATATGGGCTCCAGTAACCACTTAACACCAGGTGGGCTGTGAGCTACTCCACCCGTCTAAGCAATAAAAAATCGAATGGTACATCAACCGTTTTATCTGTAGAATTGAAACACTTGTCTTATGTCTGAAGATATGTGACACAATTCGCAAAGTAATTTGTATTATTTCCAGTTATTAGCCCAAAAAATCGAAGAGGATGACACCGTTTCAATTTTCGGACTTTTTTCCGTCAAGGCTATTGATAACAGTCACATAGATATGCCCTGTTGACGTATTCAAAATTTTCATACATACTTCACCCCTCTCGGATGTTAAGAGAGACGCAATATGAAATTGAGTGTTCTTCATTTGGTCCGGTTACGTGCTTCCAATAAAGGTTAGTTCCCAGATATTGGACTGAAATTTGTTTTTCCAATATTATTTATGAGTTTTGAGAGATCGTGAGCTCTGTAATGGGGTGAGATTAAATTTCGTTACCATGGTTACGGCCTATTGATTTCAGACATAAAATTGATACAAGCGCTGAAGCTGTGTGATTCGTAGTGCCATTTCGGAATCGGGAAACGATTGACAAATGGTTTCGGAAATGTTTGGATCGATAAAGTAGCACTTAAAAGTCTTTATTGTTCAAGTTCAGTATTTGAAGTGTTTCTCAATTTCTGAAGTCGTTGATTTAAATAGTCACCAGGACTACTGTTGTAGTGCCTACAGAATGTAAAGACATCAGCTACCTCCAGACCAAATTTTTTTGGCACTAGCCGCTGTGGCACCACGCAAACAACAGCGTACTGTTGTTTTACGGCCGAAATGTACGAGATCCTGGTAGATTTATTTATTTAATTGTTAAATGGTTATATGAGCTCATAGATGTGACATTCTATTTTAGTCCCAATTTGTAACTAATAATAAATATATAATGTAAGGGTTATCCCACCGCTTAAGCCGTAGTGTCAGACTGTTTCGCGGCGGAAATAGATGTTGGTACCTACTAGTGCGTCATCATCTCCTGCCCTTCTCCCAGCCCAGGGTTGACGCTACAAATTTTCTCCTTCCTGTAGGTGTTTCTACTATATTTATGTATATTAGTTCATATTATTTATTAATTTACATTGTACACCTACGCAATATTTAATATTATATCATATTTAATTACGTATTCTATAACACACTCTCATACAGTACACAAATACGCTAAACAATCATACATTCACAACACTACTCAAAATTATATTATTTACACAAGCATAGTCGGGCGCAACCGCTAGTATGCGGCAAAGACCCCGACTATGTATAACTGCGTACGTACTGGTCGTCGCCTGCGCCACGACTCGGCCGCCGCTCGCGGCCAGTCGGGTTTGATCAACGCTACGCCAAGACTGTGTCACTCCTCGACTTACGCGTACTCTTTTGCTTCGTTACGATTTATTGCTTTCGTCTATTTTGTATTATTGTGTTTGAACTTGCTACCGCTTTATCTGTGCCTTCTGTACTCCGTAATTTCTCCTTCTTAATATTGTTATACCGTCTGTGATTGGAAATAAACTGTCCATCCAATTACGGACTCGTTATTGTGCCGCCCGGCACTGGTGACCTTACCACCACCATCAACCACCACCAAACTTCCCTACTCCTCTATCATATAATATTTCTGGGCTCACTCCCCTCTGACACATATCGTCTTTCACAAAATTCATCCATTTATTTCTTAGAATCTACCTCTTCCTCTAAATCTACTAGTGCGTGTTTGTAAGTATACCATGTCACAAATAAATATCATTCGGTCATCAGAGTACGCAAGTAAACCAATGTGAGTGTTGTGAATAATGAATACTAAAATATTGAAGATGGTTTTCTTTTGAAGGGTGTGATTCGTGTCTAACCAAAAAATCTCTATTTGATGAATTTAAGGAATTTACTTTGTCTTGATATTTATCTAGCTGTTTAAATATCATTATGTATTTAAGTGTAGAACGGCTGTCAATCCAAAACTAAAATAAAAATCAGAGAGATTTACAATTTTAGTTTTAATAGGTTTTCACAGGCGTTTTCTATTAATGTATCTACCACTTATTTGAAATACGTTCGCTACTGAGAAGATCTGGCAAGACACTCAGGACTCTTTACATAATATAGTAATAATGTATACTTTTGATATCAAAATCAGTACATAAAATTATTATAGCTAGAAAAATCTTTTCAGAACATGAAACAGATGCTTCCTAACAACACCCTTTTCAACCATAAACGATCACTAAAATTCCCTAATGAACAAATAAATATAATATCCAATCTTCCCTTTTTTTAAATATTAAAGCATCGTTTTAAAATATTCAAAATCTAGCTTCCAGTTTCAGCTGTACCTTTTGATATCCAAAAAAATAACTCATGAATTTACACTGAAAGTGGCTGTTGCAAGACGTTGAAATATGGTTCCTAACATAGAAAACGTCTGAGAAAAATGAGTCGAGAGCTGATATTCTTATGGTAATGCGCGCCGGGATAAGCTCCAGAGCAATGACGGGGTGGCTTTGGTGGCAACAAGATTTTTCCTTGCTATCGTCACCGTGTTTTCTTTGCTGGATTTCGGGGCATTGTTGAGGAAATGAGTTTCTTTCTCGTGATTTCTGAGTACGATATTGGACGAGGAACATATTGATGTCGTTGTAACGTCAGAGTGGGATTTGTTAAGACCATTTTGTAGGAACGAAAGCGTTATGTTATTCTATATAGAAATGATTGGCAACGTAACTGACATGTATTCTGATACTCACGCGATTATTTGCTGCTAGTAATATGATTTCGGTAATGCTGTTAGTATCCAATACGTTTCGAACAAAAACATAAGCACTGTCGTTGAAGGGCAGAAGAGTTCCCGTTTCTTTATTAAGGTTCGGTCCTCTTATCTCAGTTGCAATCTTGTACCAATGATTAACCACCGTTCAAATTGAACGAACCACTTTTATTGCTTTACAGCAGAAGAGGTCTATGGCTCTATGTACTACTCGATATAGTTATATCTTGGTGTAAGTCATACGTAAACACATCTTAGGTGTGTGTTTGTTCAAAAAATTGGTATCTAGCCCAACATTTTGAAGTCGTCGTGGCCTAAAGGATAAGACGTCCGGTGGATTCGTGTTGAGCGATGCACCGGTGTTCGAATCACAGGCGGGTACCAATTTTTCTAATGAAATACGTACTCGACAAATGTTCATGATTGACTTCCACGGTGAAGGAATAACATAGTGTAATAAAAATGAAACCCGCAAAATTATAATTTGCGTAATCACTGATGGTAGGACCTCTTGGGAGTTCTCCTCTTGGGAGTCGGTTTGAAGGGTGGGGTAGCCGTTGTAACTATACTGAGACCTTAGAACTTATATCTCAAGGTGGGTGGCGCATTTACGTTCTAGATGTCCATGGGCTCCAGTAACAACTTAACACCAGGGGGCTGTGAGCTCGTCCACCCATCTAAGCAATAAAAATAAAAATAGAGCCGTTCCTCGCTCAGCTGATTGATATTTAGTGTTTGGCGAAAAGGTTGGTAGCTAGCCCTTAGTAATTATATTATTATGATCTTGGCAAACACAGCTGCAACAAAGGCATTGTCGAATATATTTTTTTATTAATTAGATGGGTGTACGAGTATAGTTACAACGGCTGCCCACCCTACAAACCGAAACGGATTACTGCTTCACGGCAGAAATAGACAGAGTGGTGGTACCTACGGTGGTAGGACCGCTTGTAAGTCCGCGCGGGTAATTACGCAAATTATAATTAAATATAATTGCTATCAGTTGTAACTCAACACTTTATTACAATAATCTATTCCAATAAAACATTTACTGTAAGCTTTAGGTACCAGCAGGAGCCCAATGTTTGTCCATAAAAACTTTTTTCGACCGTTAAATCGAATTACATTACAACGGCCCAAAGTATTTTTATTACGGACCCATAATTACGCAAAGTTCAATGAGCCGGTTTGCGCAATAACCCATACGCGTTGTAACAGCACCGGGAGCGTGTGATCTGGACGATTTGTGACATTGATTTCTCGTTTTAGCCCACGGTTTCCTGATCGCAGATTAATTAATGAATGAGTAATTGATTGTGTGGAGGTCCGGGGGCACAGAAATTTGTCGATTGTGGATGTCAATGATTCGCTTTATTAGTAGATACGCTGATAGAAAATCTCAGTACGGTTAATACATGGTGTGTGGTTGTAATTAGAAGTGCTGCAGTCATTATGTTATCACCTAAATTCCTACAAATCTAGTCACTAGGTGACTGTATCGCTAATGCTTCTTTACATTATGTTTTAAGACATGTACCTTCTGTTACATTAGCCTTAATTTTTAAAATACTGGTTACGCGCTGGAGTTCGGGATAAATAAAAATTATCTAAAGTACAACTTAAAAACTGTATTCAACACTTAAAACACTTTAATACTCTGAATACGCTTGTTCCGCTTCGCTTCAGGTGATCCGTAGGCTGTTTCGCTTCGAGTAGTTCCGATTACTGACTGACTGCGTGCCATCTCTACAACGCTTTTATAGCCGATACCTCATCCCTAGAATTATCGAGAAAATTCTACACATCTCTAGTAGTAGTTTTCGCTATCTGACAATAGATGGCGTTGTAATTCTCGAGCATTTTGGATCCTTCGATATTCGTTCGACTATTCGGCGATAGATGGCATTACTCTTACCGGCGTAACAATACTAAGTTTTTAAATTTTAAGTCAAGTCCTAAACTTTTTCGTGAGATAAAAGTTCGCCTTTGTTTTGAAAAATTCAACATCCATTCCCTTTGTGCCGCTGGTATAGCTAGTTTATGTATCCATGGCAAAATGCATTACCTACTTCTAGTATGATAAACTATAAATTGTGGCTATTTGTAACATCTATGTTGGAGGGGCTACAAATTGGTATAACAGTACAATAGATAGTCAGTGATTAGTGGTTCGTTGTGACAGATTTATTTAGCGCATCGTATTCGTACCGAGAGGGACAGTAAATCTTACATAGATGTATCTGATAATTAAGTTTGTATTGTTGGAACAGTTCATGTCAAAATAGTATTTTGGAAATTGCTTGTGTGTGTATATTATATAGGGCAGTGTTGCGTTATGGTAATTGAGTATGGACTGTATTTATTGTTTGAGATATTTTTTGAATCCTTATACTTTTGCGTTGCTGTAATTCTAGAAAATACGTAGTGATAATTTATCGCGTGTTTTTCTCAGTTAGCGTAATCAGGGATTCCCCAGAAAAAAATAGTTTTGATAATATTAAAGATATCTTCAATATTTTGTGGTAATGAAAGTAAACATGCCTATTGTATCGATAAACGTTGACATGTTATTAACCCTTTGCGGTCCTAAGACTAATGTATTGTAAGACTATATTATTATGTCCAATAGGTGTGTGTGGACGTCAAATGGTCAAACTGTCGTGATTGTCTTGGAGATTATTAGAGATAGTTTTTTGCCAAAATTTTGAGTTTGTTGGTATCACTATATCCATCTAATTGGAAATTTCTGTTTAACAATAAGCGTACACACGTGTGTAAGTAGTTTCTGTAAGTAATATTTTCATCAAATTTATAATTCTATATGTTAATACGTGAACCAAAACTTTTGTACCTCTTTTTACGTTATAGAAAGTATAGAGAAGGAGTGAAGTATGTTAATATTTTTAAGTTATGTATAAAAATACATTAAATCAATAAATAAAACATTACACACATTACCATATGTTTGACACACATACGTATGCATACTGTTTGTCTCTATTTAATATTTGTCTAAAGTGTAGTCTTGGCGAAATCTGTGATTATGTAAGTAATAAATAGTCTTTGACAATAGAATCATAATAGTGTACAAATTTTCATGTAATTTCAATTAATTATATTCGCATTTCGACAACCAGGGGCCCACTAGTACCATCAAAATATGTACATAGTGTCTTTTATTTATTTTGAAAATTTCATGATATTTTGACATTAGTATCAAATATGCAATTACAAATACCAAATACCAAGAGCAATCGTGGTAATCTAATAACCAAATTCTAATGTCAGTCAGATCTCATCTTGAAGTATTAATGGCGATGTTCCATTTGTCATTCGAATTGTGAGCTGACAATCACCGAGGGAACACAATGCGCTGTCATTTTCCACCAATCTCATTTGTAGGTGTGTTTGAATAGTTCATAGCATAGAAATATGGTTAGTTATTAGTATGGTTCATGGCCAGTAGTCGCTTTTCCCCCTAACTATTCGCTGGTAGTCTAGTGGGCTATTTCAGCTACACCCGGACAGTAGGTGAGCACCACTGAATCGAATTCACTAAGAAGATTCGGCGAGAAACTCAGTGAGCTAACTAATCGATGCTCAAAACTTTAGCAGCTTTTTACAATTTAATCTTTTTTTTTATTCCTTGGATGGGTGGACGAGTTCACAGCCGACCTGGTGTTAAGTGGTTACTGGAAACCATAAACATCAAAAAACGTAAATGCGCCACTCACCTTGACATATAAGTTCAAGGTTCTCAATATAGTTAATCTCGACAGTCTCATCTGTGGCCAAAAAACCGTAAAATATTGTTGAAAACCTGTAAATAAAATAATCACAATGAAAAACGCCAAATTACACCGTAAATGTAATTTTAATATAAGTAAGAAAATTACATAGGAAATGTATTGAGTTTTTAATTTCAGTAAAAAGCATGCAAAAATTGAAAAGAAAACATGTTTATGTAAATAACTTATAGTCTAACCATTAGACTTCAATAATTTATCGCGTCGTTAGAAATTTTACATTTACTTTTCATTATAATTTGTTTTCATTTTGTAAAATTGTGGTTATGTATTTTTTTATTCCTTCACTGACTCGCAGTTGAGCATATCAAACCCAACTCTATTTGTCCATAAAATATATTCATCGAATTAAGAAGCGAGACGAGAAATATTGAGAGTAACAAATACTTGTATTTTGGCTAATATACATCAATAAACCAAAAATATTTAGGCACAACAAACATGCGTTAGCATCGGCATCCGATAACCACCAATTATGTCCACCAAAATAATTTACATGTTATACAATTATATTTTGGTTAATAAATAGCTCTGAATTCTTTCATATTTTTTTCCCTACCTATGCTGATAGCCTTGAGAGGCTATTTCAGGTTCGCCCGAACGTGTGTTGGTGAGCTCGCGTGGCTCAAACCGGAGTGTTGCTAGCACTGACCCTAGCAAGAGCAGTGCTTCGCAGAATCTACCACCGGATGGGAAACGCGACCCACTGAGAAGATCCTGCGTTCTTTTCACACGGATAACAATGTTTTTATTACAAAATACGCCACTGTTTCTCTTAAGGCCAAACATTGGGAAGACTGGCGGGGGTATCAGCGCCAAGCTTAATAGGGTTTGACAGATTTCGAACGCACTCCAACGCGCCAACCAAGATTAATGAACTTACGTACTGAGCGCTATTCGCGGCACATTTGCCGAGTTGTATGTTTTAATTTATGTTTAGCGAGCTCAGCCTCAACCGTACTGAAACTATAAAGCGTTTGAAGAATCGGAAGTATCACTGCAAAGTGGTAATGACTAACGCAAAAAAATAAAAGTGATTTTTAGCAGTGTTGCGTTGTGGTAAATGAGCGTGGACTGTATTTTTTTTTATTGCTTATGTTGATGGTCGAGCTCACAGCCCACTTGGTGTTAACTGGTTACTGGAGCCCATAGACATCTACAGCGTAAATGCGCCACCCAGCTTGAGAGATAAGTTCTAAGATCTCTAATATAGTTACAACGGCTGCCCCACCCTTCAAACCGAAACACAATACTGCTTCACGGCAGAAATAGGCAGGGTGGTGGTACCTACCCGCGCGGACTCATAAGAGGTCCTGCCATCAGTAAAAAGATATTTATTAGTCCTTATGTGGCAAAATATTAAAGATTGAATATAACCGAAATATCAAATCTATGCGTCGCCTTGGCGGCTGGAATTGAAAAGGAAAAGTGTCATAGCGGACGTCGCTCATTGAGACTTTTGACGTTCCGAAATCAAACACTTATGAAGAACCGGTTTTGAAAAAAAAAAAAAAAGCCATAAATAAATACGAAGGAAAATCCGTAAACGATACTATAAATCTGTTTTCAGGTGTTTTCCTCTTGTCAAATTCTGTGAAATTCCTTTAGAAAAAAAAAAAACAGATTGAGATATCTCAACTCAATTATTACCGTTGTTACCGAAGAGAGATATCCCAACTCTATTATTACGTTGTTGAAACTCTTTTAGAGCGGATATTGTTAATTCAACTATTTATGTAAGAAATTCGATTCGAAATTTGTATTAAGTTTTTGTGACGTGACAACGTCTTATAATTCGATGGAGCCGGCTGCACGCACGAAAAAACCATGACTCATGCGGCGTTACCTCGCTCTGAGGCGTTCCATTTAAGGCTTGAAGTGCAAGCGAGAGCGCGCAACGAGCGACAAAGAGGCACAATCGGCCTCCGCGTTTGGCAGCGTTCGACATCTGTCTCTCTGCTACTTGAGTGAGTGATGCCTCCGCGTGGACAGCTGCTATACAATAATACAATTACATGTTTTCGTCAAGTATGAAGTTCAGTGAAAAGTGAATGTGGTGTCAATTGTTTATAGCAACGATAATTGCGATAATTGAAAAATGAAACCATTCCATCAGTATTTTCTTATGACGTTTAACTATCGTCAGTAAACTGACTTTACAGACAACTGATTTTTTTTAAAGCAATGAGTTTGCAAGCTAACTCTATCAGTGACTTATCGAAAACCAACGACAGCCTACCACGCTTCATTGCGGTTCTCTCGGTGCATTTGACAAGGACACATTTTATTGTAGTGCTAACAAAATATTGTATATGTATCGTAGCAGTCAGATAAACGAAGCGGCATAGATAACGCGAAAAAATAAGACCACCATTTTGGCAGCTGGTCTCAATGTATGCACACTTTAAGTGGTCACCGAAACCCACAGAAATAAGAAAGTGAATACCTCGTCGCATACTGGAAGTCTTAATAATATATTATACTCTACTTATTTAAAAAATTGGCATAAATTATGAGGGTAGTTTTTAAGAAAACTGGCATTCAAAACGTAGCTTCAGCCGCGTGACCTTATATTTAATATCGCGCGAGCAGAAACCTATGCTCAGTAGTGGGATAAAAGATATCCTGCATTGTATCGTAAACTTCAAATCGGACAGACAGACCGAATCACTTTCGTCTTTATAACATTGAAGATTATTAAATAAAGTACATGGTGCAGTACAATTTGTAATGGCGGTAAGACATCTTGTGAGGCCGCGCGGGTAGGTAAAAAGGCGGTCCTGTAAAACTGAGACTTAGAACTTATGTCTCAAGATGGGTGGCGGCATTTACGTGTTTGATGTTGATGATGATGGGTTTCGAAGATCACTTAACACCAAGTGGGCTATGAGCTTGTCCAACCATTTTAGAAAAAAAAGCACGCTGACCAAATAAATTGCACAGTCTCTTTTTATCAACTATACCTATCACAGTTGTCCTAATTTACTAACTCCGTGTTCAGTCGACTTAAACCCTAAAGAAGGTATCGTGGGTCCGAACAAGAAATTGTTTTCCGATAATTATGAGGTAGTATGAAATTAAAATACTGACAATCATCGTTCCCTTACAGAAATTCTTTATATGTTTTCAATCTATATATTAATACGTGAAGCAAGAACTTTTTAACCCTTTTTACGAAAATTGCGTGGACGGAGGAGTATGAAATTTTGCACACTTATAGAGAATATAGAGAAGAAGTGCACAATGCTAATATTTTTTTAAAATATTTCATAAAAGATACATTAAATCAATAAAGAAAACATTACACACACTACATAGCATGTATTTGACGCACACACGCATGCATACCTACTATTTATTGTCAAACTTTTGTTCTTAGCGTCTGTTGTCAAATTGAGAATAGATTAAATATTGTTTGTCTTTGTTACCATTTTTTATAGTGGCGAAATTTGTGATTATAGAAGTATAAAATACAATCATAATAGTGTACAAACTTACAATTCCAATTAATTATAGACGAATTTCGACTACTGCGGGATCTCTAGTAAATTTAATTGAATCTAAATGTGGTACAAAGGTTAATTAACTATTGATATGACACAAAAATCTTATCGTTCAAATGGCAATTTATCGCTTTACAAAATCATTTGTCCCCAAAACTCAGTTTTGAACTAGTGGCTTACACGAACAAATTTTTTTTTTTATCTTACCTATGCTCATAGCCTTGAGTGGCTATGTCAGCTTCGCCCTAACATGTAGGTGAGCTCATAGGGCTCAAACCGGAGTGTTTAACGCTGGCTCTAGCAAGAGAAGTGCTTCGCAGAATCTACCACCGGATCGGAAACGCGACCCACTGAGAAGATCCGGCGAGAAATTCACTGAGCATCCTTATACAAAATACACGATGCTAGCTGTTCCGAAACTGATCTTGCTGATTGCGGAGCAAGCTTTCGTTGCCAAGCCCTAAGACGTAGCAAATATTACCATAAATAATTGGTAACACAGGCTTCAGTGAACAAACCACAGTCGAGTACAGCTGTCGTAATACAAGCGATAAATATTACAAAGCGCGTATTGCGTGACGTAAAGGAAAACGGATACTCTGTCAAAACCAGGCCACAATTTCTATGGCAACACTCGTCTATATCTCGGTAGAGCAGAGCGGCCCGCATCCCACGCTATCCGCAACCATGTGGTATAAGTTACTGAAGGACTGCGTATTTATAGACAGAGTTCTAATTGCGGGTTGATTGCAGGTCAACTGTTTTTTTTTTTTAATGCTTAGATGGGTGGATGAGCTCACGGCCCACCTAGTGGTTACCGGAGCCCATTGACATTTACAACGTAAATGCCACCACCCACCTTGAGACATGAGTTCTAAGGTCTCACTTGTAACAGTACAACGACTGCCCCGCCCATCAAACCGAAACGCGTTACTGCTTCACGGCAGAAATAGGCAGGGTGGTGGTACCTACCCGTGCGGACTCACAAGAGGTCCTGCCACGAGTAATTATGCAAATTATAATTTTGCGGGTTTGATTTTTATTACACGATATTATTCCTTCACCTTGGAGGTCAATCGTGATTGGTACCCGCCTGCGGGATTCGAACACCGTTGCATCGCTCGATACGAATGCACTGGACGTCTTATCCCTAGGCCACGACAACTTCAGATTGCTTAAATGGCTTAATTTCGTTGTTCCTTTTATTTTATGTAATAGTCACTTAAACAATATAAATGCCCTTCGCTTTGAAATTGACGTCTTAGATCAAAGTTTCTTTTCTTTTGGAATACCGATCTAAACAGGCGAGCTCTGGACCGAAAAACCTGAAAGATTTGCAATGGAAACGTGCAGGACGTTGAGATTAAAGTCCTGAATACTGCTGAATAGTGCTGGATACTCAATATTCATAAGGAACATTGTGTACATATTCAGCACTTTGACTTGTTTGGTCGTACGCATACGGCTTATGTTGCAAGCCAGATTTTGTTTCTTTTTACTTGTGTTTTTATGTATCTTTTTAGCTTGTTTAGCTTGTGATGTGTATTGTGTACCTATAAATAATTAACTAAATAAATAAATTACAGTACCACAGCTTCCTACAATTACCATTGTAATATTATAGGAAGCCCTTATTACTACGTAAAACCCTTGGTGTTAACAGCACACACGGACATTTCACTTCAAGTCTGATGGAAAACTGATTGAGGTATTGATAGACTATTCTGATAGCACAGCATCATGATGAACTTAAATAGCCGTGGTAGTAGTAATAAATGCCCATAAATATAAACGAAGAAGTCAACGAAATAAAAAAATAGTACATTGAAAGTGCCATTAAATTAAATTTAAGTACAGTTTATTAAAATAATCAGAATACCGCAACATTATAATCTATTTTTTTGCAATTTCCATTTCTTTTGTGTACTATAAAGTATAAGTATTTTGCAATTAAACATTATTTATTATTATCGTTATTTAGTCATTTCAAAATGAATTTGATATCGGGATTGACAAATATTTGTTTGTTGGAGGTAAATTAGAGAAGGTCTCCTAATTAGACTGTTAAGAAAACTCCATTCTAACGGTACTATAGTTACATCTTAATAACGTTAATTCCTAGCACAAATAAATAGTAAGAAAATAATTAATGGATTTTATCTTTGAAAATAATGCGCCATTTATATTCAAATTATCAATTGTCAGGATATTGTAACGTTACAGTAAGTACATTTATGCACATACACATAAATATAATATGTCTATCTAAACTGTGGTTTAACTATTTTATCAAATTTATCTTATTATAATTAAATATATTAGATTATTAGTATTTATTAGAATTAAATATTACTGGTGGTAGGACCTCTTATGAGTCCGCGCGGATAAGTACCACCGCCCTGCCTATTTTTGCCGTGAAGCAGTAATGCGTTTCGGTTTGAAGGGTGGGGCAGTCGTTGTAACTGTACTGAGACCTTAAAACTTATATCTCAAGGTAGGTGGCGCATTTACGTTGTAGATGTCTATGAGCTCCGGTAACCACTTAACACCAGGTGGGCCATGAGCTCGTCCACGCATCTAAGCAATAAAAAAAAAAAAACAGAAATCGCTCAACTCTTGTGTCTTGCGCCAGCTCTGAACGCGCTTTACTATCAGCTCGTCGCAGACTCTCCGGTCAATTTGCTGTACCATACATAGCATCGTACAAAATATATCATAGGTAGCTTCGCATAGTACATAGCACTCATGACGCAATACGTAATAGAAATATTTGCTTTAGCCAAACATTCTCTTTCAATAGGAACTCACAATTTATTCAGTAACGTGAAAACCATCTGCGCAATACCTCTAAAAATGTCTACAGTAGTGTAGTGTAGTTTTACATTGTTGGTCAAAATGTAAAGATTTATTTTATTTATTTATTTATGTACACACAGAAAAAAAGACATAGTACAGAGTAATAGGAAAATTATGTACAAAGGCACTGCTTATTTCTTTAAGAAATCTCATCCAGCAGACCTGCGAGAGGATAATGAGAATAATAATAAAAAGTGATAAGTGTGTGTAGAACAAATAACACATAACTAAAATAACAAATACAACATGAGAATTATAGTAATGCACATACACATAGCAAATATTGTTAAACTTGAATACAAAATATTATAAGTAACACAGTAACACTCGTATATACGAAGAGTATAGAACCATGATCATTCGGTTGATCTATATCTATACTAATACTAATAATATTATAAAGAGGAAATATTTGTTTGTTTGTTTGTTTCGAATAGGCTCCGAAACTACTGGACCGATTTGAAAAAAATCTTTTTCC
Source organism: Bombyx mandarina (assembly GCF_030267445.1). Lineage (NCBI taxonomy): Eukaryota > Metazoa > Arthropoda > Insecta > Lepidoptera > Bombycidae > Bombyx > Bombyx mandarina. Next base: position 12,279,281 of record NC_143231.1, on the reverse strand, counting down.
ATTAGAAGCCGACATTGTCCCTGATGAACATAGGCTACTTTTTTTTAATTTTTTTTTAATTTATTTTTTTGGTTTCATGTGTGTTTTAATGTTTCCGAAGCGAAGCGAGGGCGGGTCGCTAGTGAGAGATAAAATTATTTATTTATTATTTATTTATCTAGAAGTTATCATCAAATTTTCTTATTGGTGTATAATATTTTACTGGTTATTTTGAAATCAGAATTTTGACAAACACAGAAACGGTCGGCCTGGGACTTCCTAATTGTACGATCTCGCGAATCGATTCGTCATCCCAAGAAGCTGGACGATTTTAATTAATTCCGAATTAATTGTCTCAAGGGTTGGCCGGGGTGGGCGAGTGTATTTTTGAAGGGAGATCGTGTTTCTTTACTTAAGGGAATGCGGTTGCATGAGCGATAGGCTATAAAAACTATTCGTTTTTTTGTAAAATCGGCTTAAGGATGACGGTTTTATGTGATAACGTTAATAGCAGAACTTTTCGAAGTGCAAGCTCTGACGTCACGTGAGAAGAGAGATAATTGACACACCGACACAGCCTACTGAGTTTCTCACCAGATCTTCTCAGTGGGTCGCGTTTCCGAACCGGTGGTAGATTCTGCGAAGCACGGCTCTTGCTAAGGTTTGTGTTAGCTAGGTCGTTGGTTTGACCCCCGTGAGCTCACCTACGAGTTAAGGTTACGCTGAAATAGCCTCTCAAGGCTATCATCAACTTAGATAGGAAAAAAAAAGCGTGAGCCGATCGCGCCTCTCTATCGCTTGTTTCGCGCTCTCACTTGCACGTTTAGGCTCAGGCGGAACGTGATACTTTTTCGTGCGTGCAGCCGATGTTCATCGTCAAAAAATAAAAAATTATGAATAACAAATTGTTACAAAAACAATTGCAATTACAGAAGTATGCGAGTCAGCTCTTGGATTATAGTAGTAAACTCGTCATGGTCATTTGGGATCCTCTACAACGTTACTAAAAATAACGTAACGCGAAATGAATGGATGCTCACGAACGGTAAACTATGAGAAATATATTGCGACATTATCAACTGCGTGGATGATGGTGTGATTAAACTGCCTTATCATTTACGGATACTGCTTTGTAAGATAATGGTGGGCAGCTTGGCTTGCTGACGTCCATGAGCGTCAGTGACCACTCCTCATCAGGTGGGCCTCGTGCACGTCTGCTTACAAGAGCAATAAAAAAAGCTATTAGAAAAATTTAAGAAGCATTTTTTAGTACAAAGGGGTGTAAGGAAATTTGTAAAGGGGGAGAATTCGCTTTTTCTGTGTGAACTGCTCTAGCACCGTGTAGCATACAATGGGACAGGCCCCTTAATCTCTGTGATCACGTTTCAGACACTGGAAGTGAGAAATTGTTTTCCCGATCATCGTTTGATGTTTTATTGTCGACGAAAATTAATTGGACCGGATTTCATTATTATTTTACGGTGATAGTACGAAACTCACGGCCTCTTCCCGTTTCGCGGAAATACCATTGCCAGTTTTTGCTGTTTCGCTATTAAAGCAATTTACGATGGTTTCTGATTTTTTCTGTTATATTCTTTTTTGTTATTGTAATTTATACGCTTTGACTTTAATTCTTGCATGAAATCACGAGGACGATACGACCGAGATCTTTTTAAAGCGTAGCTAGTTGAACGAATTAGTCGCTACTGGTTGGTTTAGAGCATTCTAAATGAGATCGGTCTCAAAGGCATTAGGAAAAAAACACAGGCCTACTGAGTTTCTCGCCGGATCTTCACAGTGGGTCGGTTTTCCGATCTGGTGGTAGATTCTGCGAAGCGCGGCTCTTGCTAGGGTTTTTGTTAGCAATATCGTCAGGTTTGAGCCCCGTGAGCTGATCACCTACTATCCCGGCGACGCTGACATAGTCTCTATAGACCATAGCTTAGGTAGGAAAAAAAAAGACGAAGAAAAATCACTGTTAAAACAAGTTCTTGAAAACAATAATAAGAACACACAAGTATAAATACTACAACACGTACAAAATAATACAACTCATTTATCTTTTACTTCGTATTTGATTGACTCGGTGGTGCGGTAGTTAGCAGCCCTGACTGTTGTGCCGAAGGTCGTGGGTTCGATTCCCACATCGGGCAACGTTGTATTCTAAAAAGGGTTTTGTTGTTCTTTGTCTGCGTGTTTGCTATCTATCTATCTATACTTTTATACTAATATATAAATCTACAGTGGTTTTAACAGATGTTCCGTTATAACTGCCGAATCATGCATCCGATTGACTTGAAACTTGGTATCCATGTAGAAAATACATGTACTTAATCGATAGGCCAATATTTATATGAGTGTTGGACTCCCTACACTAGCTGCGGTGGCGTTAATGTTGAGAATCTTTGTGGGGGTGAGAAGTAATAATGTTAATTTTAAAGGCCCAGCGAAGCGGACGGGGATAACTAGTTGTATATACATTTAAACAATAAAAAAATTATCAGCCTCTGGGACACATCTTCGTTCCCTCATTGTTGAGGATCGCGACCACATGTAACTTTCCTCCATAGTGTTCGGTTATGGGCGGCATGGACCGCATGGTATAAATGATCACCAACCGTTGTCTTGACCAGATTTGAGCATCTGGGTGGCACATTTACGTTGTAGATGTCTATGAGCTCCAGTAACCACTTAACATCATGTGGACTGTGAGCTCGTCTATCCATCTAAGTAATAAAAAAAAATCTGACTGGCTTTCTGCCCACGGCGTGCTTGCCTTCTATGCGACTGATAACACAGGGAATCCTAAATTGGTGCCGGATGATTTGTTTTCAGTTATTATTTATTTAATTGACGTACAAGATGTTAATACACACAATGAAATCCCGTTACGCTTCTCTGCGGCTATCACTATGAAACTACTCGCGCGCCATTTATCATACGTTCATGAAAACATGAAATGAATGTTCGCCGTAGTACCAACAATAACTTTACCAAATTTCATCACAAGGGCTTAGGAATATTTGGATGTCACAATCAAAATATGTAGTGTTTCAAGATGGCCAGCGGTATTAAATTTGTACATTTGGGGTACAATTACATATCGAGTCTTGTGAGTGAGCTTGTAGTGACCTAGAGCTAAACCCAAGACAAGGTAGATGATGTAGAAGGATGTAGTGCTGAAGGACAAAAGGGAATGTAATGTTGCTGACGAGGATGTCGAAGACAGAGCGAAGTGGAGGAGTTAAGTAAGGAAAGCTGATACCACCATCATGTGGGATAAATAGCTAGGAAGAGAGAGAGAAAGAGTGAGCTTGTCTGCGGATCTACGCTATAAAAACGCCATCTTCTTTCTTTGTATTATCGACACGATGCATGCCCACCCTGAGTGCTCACGAACGCCAATTCATAATACACTCCATATAAACAGAACAATGGAAACTACAATATCTAAATTACCTCGGTGAATTTCCTTAAGAACAATTCCTTTAACCTTTCCATCTAAAACATTTTATTGTTATGCTTAAGATCCGTCCATTAGTCATACAGGGCTCAGTTTCTCAGAGCTTAATCACAGATGATATAACGCACACATAACAAAAAAAAAAACTCTTAAATTCCTACTTACATCTCGGGTTGTGTTCCCGCAAGAAAAACACTATCTAACAGGGTTGTCAGTTCACGAAAAACAATAGATTCTGGTAATCAAATTTTAGCGGTAGGCAGCGGCTTGGCTGTGCCCCTGGCGTTGCTGTCGTCCATGAGCGTCGGTAACCGCTCACCATTAGGTGGACCAACTGCTCGTCGGCCTAGAAGAGCAATAAAAAAAATCTAAATATGAAACCCAAAGTGAAAAATAAAAGCAGCCATTGAGAATTTTTTTAAACTCACACTAATACATCAACACGTCACTTATTATCAATATAATATTACGCTTAATGATGGTCGATCGTTAGACATGCGAGGAACTAAAATAAACATAGTGATTTATACATAATTGAGGAAGAAAAAAGTAGGAAAGTGTGACAAGAAAACACTCAACTTGCCTTGTACTTGTATAAATGCCTAATAAAGGCAAAATTCATAAATATGGTTTAATTTTGCGTTTTTTTATTTTTTTTATTTCTGATCTATCGAACTATTTACACTTTTCGTGATAACTGTCCAGTGATCATACGTTAAAGTGGTTTTAATTATGTCTACAAGAAGACAAGTCAAAGGGAATGTTATTAATAAATATCTTAAGTTGCACCTTCTAGCTGGTCATATTTGACGCGGCGTGTATCCCTCGCAAAGTCTTAGCCATTTGTAGTTTGTTGGAGATATAGACACCGCCATCACTGGAAATACTTTTTTTTGTGCAATAATTTTTTTTAAATTTAGTTTTAATACATTTCATCAATAAAGATTATTCAATTATTATATATTCAATATTAATTATTATTCCCGCCCCTTGCTATAACAACATTAATTGGCATACATTGCGTGATTAAAGTTCCTATTAAAACTAGTGTTCAGTGAAGCCAATGAAATTATTGTCATTTAAGGTTCCGTAATCAAGAATCTAAAAAAAAGGCTCTTTGCAATTGAGTTTAAAAAAACCTCCCGAAAATCGTGCAGATAAAAACTTTTTATAAAACAGGCAACCCTAAACGCGGATGATATATGACTTAGTCAATTAACGGCAGACGTTGAGTAATGTTAGCCGGCGTAATACTTCGCGGAAAAAAAAAAGATTTATTCGTCTTGTACGCTTGTATTTGAATCTGTGACGACTGTGCGAAATTAAAAAGTCACGATTTTTTTTTTGTACAGGGTGCTCTTTCTTTTTCCTACGCGCCTTTCGGCAGTTCGTTATTTATTCCTTTTTGTAATTTGTCCGTATTATAACTTTTATGTTTTGAACTTTTTACAGGGGCTGTGCATGCTTTTAAGTGAGGTTTTATTTTGAAGAATGCAGTCTAGTTTGAAACTCAATTGAATGTGATTATGTAAGGCTGACTCGTTGGAGCAGTAGTTAGCGCTTCCGACTGCTGTACCGTGGGTCATGGGTTCGATTCTGACGTCGAGTAAGCATTCGTGATGAGCAGATTTGTTTGCTCTTTGTCTGGGTGCTTATTATCTATATATGTACCTAGTCAGGTCATAAATTCTGTCACATGTTTAATGTAAAATAATTGAAACAAGTTTATTCATTATGTAACTATTCATATACCAAAATGAACTTAACAAAACATAGATTCTTATGACACTAAAGTTTATTCAAAATGACCTCCGTGATTTTGAATACAGGCCTTCAATCTGCGCGGCCAGTCGTCTATCGCAGCACGAACGAGGACCATATCAATATCGGCGGCTGCCTTAATCAAGGATGTCTTGAGTGACTCCAAATTGGGATGAGGCTTTGAGCACGCCTTTTCCTTCAAGTGTTGCCATATCTTGTAATCTAACGGATTCAAATCTGGACTGGAGGAGGGCCAGTCTTCGTGCCGGATGAAGTCGATTTCACGCGCCGCCAGCCAGTCTTGTGTGCTTTTCGCTCTATGAGCTGACGCCGAATCTTGTTGGAATACCCAGTGCCTGTTATTGAACATGGTATGAGAAACAGGTTTCACAAGGTTCGTCAGAACTGTATTTTGACACACAACTGTATTCGTTTTTACACCTTTCTCACAAAAATGTACCTCTGTTAAGCCCCAATAAGAAACTCCCAACCATACCATGAGCGAGGATGGAAAATGACCTCGTTGGACACGCGGAATACGGTTGCTCGCTTCTTCACTACTGTGTGCGTACACCTTATCATTTTGTTTGTTGTAACTCTCTTCTACGGTAAAAATTTTTTCATCCGAAAAAAGAATCTCTCAAGAATTTCTCTCTCAATTTCTCATCTCTTATGAGCTCTAATACAATACTTCAAACTAATAACATTACTTCGAACTTAATAAAAAAAATCAGTAGCCGAAACGAAAACTAACTCTAAAATGAGACTCTTAAAGCGTAATGTATAGCATCTAAAACGGCCGCATCTATATTGGTAACAATAAACAAAACTAATCCGAGGTGTGTTTTGGGTTCGAGCGAAGAGCGGCTGCTGTTGTGCTATAATGACCTAATGAATATGCTAGAGCGCTCCCGAGGACTTACGAACGACAGGCACACTGTAAAGGTGCAATGTATTGATGTGAATTTCGATGGCTGCTTTGTCCTTGTTTTATAGTTATCGATACAGAAAATTCTCTAGCAGATTCTATTCATTTTGAGATATCAGTTCGTTTAGAGCAAAAAAAAAAACCTACGGATAACATCAAGGCGTTATCTCACCGGATTAGTTTTGCACTTGCCAAGCCTTACCTTAAACCTTTGTGAAGTCGTCGTGGCCTAACGGATAAGATGTCCGATGCATTCGTGTTGAGCGATGCGCCGGTGTTCGAATCTCAGGCGGGTACCAATTTTTCTAATGAAATACGTACTCAACAAATGTTCACGATTGACTTCCACGGTGAAGGAATAACATCGTGTAATAAAAATGAAACCCGCAAAATTATAATTTGCGTAATTACTGGTGGTAGGACCTCTTGTGAGTCCGCACGGGTAGGTACCACCACCCTGCCTATTTCTGCCGTGAAGCAGTAATGCGTTTCGGTTTGAAGGGTGGGGCAGCCGTTGTAACTATAATTGAGACCTTAGAACTTATATCTCAAGATGGGTGGCGCATTTACGTTGTAGATGTCTATGGGCTCCAGTAACCACTTAACACCAGGTGGGCTGTGAGCTCGTCCACTCATCTAAGCAATAATTTTATTTTATTTTTTTTGTCAGGAGGAAATCGCCGGACTCCCACCCTCCACTGGGCATGTCGGAGTCGAACCGACTAAAACCTCCTGTCGCTCAACAACCAACGTCCAACCCTCGCATGAGACAGAACTCATGAAAAGGCAAGGGGAGGAGAGTGAAGCGTTTAGTGCGGAGCACATCTCTCCCATCACCCTCCCCCCCGGGACGCCGGGCCAGCGATCGTCGGCGCCACGACCACCAGCCCTCTCGGTCGGCAGGCTGTCCGAAGCCCGCCTAGATGGCGCCGGTTTGAAAAGGTTATCCTACGAAATACCCCGCTGGGTCAGAACCAGCGTGGGTCGAGGATAGCCGGCCTTCCATCACCCGGATGCTCTTGCGTAAAACGCGTGCAGAGCAGCTTGCACGTCGTCTTCTTAGGCCCCCTTCGCCGGGCCCCAGACCGACATATGAGGGGGACCCGAAACACTTAGAGGGCCAGGGCTACGGCGAGATCCGCCTCCCTGGCCCCCGCTCGACGGCGGCGGGCTTGTGCGTCTCTCACGCGCCCCGCCGCCTCCTTCTGCGAGATGGTGCATTCGCAGAAGTCGAGCATCGCCTTCCACGACTCGTCGTTGCCGAGCATCGATGCCACAACACTCGGCAACGACAAGTCGTTTCCTATTTTTGCGACAAGGACACGGCGCCACCCCTCCCATGCGGGGCAGGCAACGAGCGTGTGCTCCGCCGTGTCCAAGTCGCAACCACAATGGTAACTCTGCCATCGGCTCGGCTCCGAGCCGGTGCAGGAACTCACCGAAGCAACCATGCCCAGTGAGCAACTGCGTGAGCCGGAAAGTGAGGCGTCCTCTGTCACGATTCACCCAATCCACAAGAATCGGGCGAATCGCCTCGACGGTCCTACGACCAGCCGAAGGATCGGCCAGCCGCCTGGACCATGACTCCAGCACACCGCACCGTACACCATTTTTTAAAAATCAGCCTGAAAATCATAATGCCGTCACAGGATCTAAAAAAGCAGCGTTATATAATCACTCGCGCCATTATCTATCTCCTGAGTAGACAAGCAAAGACACTTGCCCACAATTCTATTTATAATTCAGCAAACAACAAAGGAAAAATCAACACCAAAGACGAGCCGAGTCAAAACAAAGACCGTATTTGCATTAATAAATGCGCAAATTCTTCGCAACTTTATAATTACGTTACCGGAATGCAAATGCTCGTATTTAATTACTGTTGTGGGACGTAGTCTCAAACGATTTACATTGTACTATTAAGAGTTTCAAGGAATTTCCTCTTCGGCAGTATTATATAGAATATGATGATTAAGTTTTGCTCTTTAGCTAAGATTGTCAGAAAAGATGAACGTGTTGCCGAAAGTCACCAACTGGAAACACAAGGACGATGTCAAAATTGCGTCATGTCACGGCTGCTCCACTCTTCAAAGTGGGACGCGTGATTTTTTAGTGGCAAATTAGGCAGGACAAGGTCCTTTTTTTTGGGTAGGTACTAGGGTCACGCGGGCTCCTGTCGTTCCACAGGTATTGGGAGCGGATCGCGAGCCAAAGAGTGTGTTTAGAACTCTATCTACCAAACAACTCCGCTTGCACTCTCTCAGGCAACGTCTGATTTCCGCACGGGGTCAGAACCAAGGCAGAGTAGAGATGCTCCAATGGACATTACAATCGAACTCGTGGCGCCAGTCCTAGGACGCCATATCGACGGTCGTCCAGGCAATGGTCGACGACCCTACGTCGACCGTCTTGGTACGGTAGTCTGTCGGGCCGCCCCAGGCAGTATCGCTGGTCTTCCGGAATACCCCACAAGACCAAAATCAACCTGCCTAGTTGCACCGTTCCATATATATAATAGATGCACCGTTTCCATAGTTTCGCAGTTTGGCAGAACTGCTCTCATGTAGCGCGCTAGAGAACAAGTAGAGCACCGCACGGTCCCACCTCATCAATTCGCCCCATAATCTTTATCCGGGGGAAAGCTGCCTCCTACAGTATTTAACTCCCTCATTGATTTAGATTATTAGTCTATAAACAGGAAGATCAATGAAGAGGATTAGAGTGGTTGAACTAAGTACTCATGCACTTCCAAATGACGTGTGTCGATATTTTTATAAGTATGTTTGACTTGTTAAAAAACTGTGCACAGAGTACTTAATTTCATTTTTATTGTTAGTACTAATAATCTCCGAGAAATGCTTAAGCAGTCAATAAATGTCAAAAAGATTTTTTTCAAAGAACAGACGCTAAGATCTTTCGTCCAATATTGAAAAGAAAAATAAATACTTCTAACGCGCCATCTCCATAAAAGGTTAGACATCAAGCATCAATTTCCCGACGGAGCTAATGACAGGGCGAAGTGGGGGCCATTACGACCGACCTTGCTTATAGGAATGGATGTAATCACACAGCTTTGTACTTGCTACGTAACGAGAATTATGAGGCAATTTAGGATAAAGTACAAAATAAAAATGGAAGTAGCTAATAATGAGCTCATAAGTGAGTTTCGCATTGACAGTCCTCAGAATATAAGGAGCAAAAGACCTCCGTTGAGCGTTACGGTTTTGTGGGCTTGTTGGTGTCGGTCTAGAATATCCCACGCCATCTCTTCTTGGCGTAAAAGGTGACCAACGGATTAACTGGAGAATGGGCAGCAGCATTCTTTGACTATTGTATATGCCGTATGCGACACAAAAACCCTCTTATCGTTGCCGCCGCTAATTACTTATCCCACCACAACGGGGCAAAGCAAAGCCGCGTCGCCCGAAAAATGTTCTAGTCGGCTCCCCCGGATTCACTCTCGGTGCTTTTAGGCCTCTCAAGTCACCGTCCTCGTCAAACCAATTACGACAAAGAGTTAGACGAGCGAACTAACCCATAGACACAGCCCACCGAGTTTCACGCTACTGCTACTATTAAGGAGAAATTTAGTGTTCTCCATTGTCATAGTATTAGTTACCACGTTCTCAATGCTTTACAGTTTTCATTGTCACGAATAAGACCGCATAAAGTTTTGAGTATCGATCAGTTAGCCCACTGAGTTTCTCGCCGGATCTTATCAGTGGGTCGCGATTCCGATCCGGTGGTAGATTCTGCGAAGCACTGCTTTTGCTAGGGCTAGTGTTAGCAAACTCTCTCAGGTTGAGCCCGTGAGCTCACCCATCCGTACGGGCGCAACTGGAATAGCTCCTTACGCTACCATCGAATAGGTATGAAAAAAATATATTGGCCGTATTCATTCATCAGTAATCTTCTGAACACGTCGTGGGTATGGTGTCCTGATAAGACATTTTTTCTAAACTAAACATTACGTAGCTCCTGTTGTAGCAACAATGGTATATATTTGGCAATAATGGTATATAATTTTACTGGTGGTAGGACCTCTTGTGATTCCGCACGGGTGCGTACTACCACCCTGCCTATTTCTGCCGTGAAGCAGTAATGCGTTTCGGTTTGAAGAGTGGGGCAGCCGTTATAACTATACTTGAGACCTTAGAACTTATATCTCAAGGTGGGTGACGCATTTACGTTGTGGATGTCTATGGACTCCAGTAACCAATTAACACCAGCTGGGATGTGAGCAGCAGCTCATCCACTCATCAAAAAAATATAATGGTTCGTTATTGTAATCAACAATCACAGATGGTTCACTGTAATTCGATTCATTTTGACCTTCGCGTCCGTTTTTTAATCCGGGCGCGTCAGATATTGCCCGGACACATAGTCTTAAATGCTTCCACTCGGATAAGCAGTGTCTTCGTATAATCGCTTTGATGTTTGAAGACATGAGTGGATGAAGGGCATATGATACAATTTGTTAATTTTGAGAAAACGGGCAACAAACTCTTGTTACTTGTACTTTTTCGTCGTACATAACTCCTTCATCACATGCAATTTCTAAAATATGTAATAGCCTTTAAACCCGGAGTGTAAGGTCTAATATGGTTTATAAGCATATTATAACACCTTTACCGGCGACGGCGAACCTTCGGCGCACCCTGTGCGTGGGTTTCGTGGAGTCGGAGTGGTGGAGCTCAATGGGGTTTAGTCGGTAGTCGATTTTGCGGGGTAGCTCTTGCGTGGCTGATGCCGTGCAGCGTCTCGCGCGCCTTTCTCAAGGCGTTGTCTCCTGGCAGGAATTGGAAGAAGAGCAGTAATGCGTTTCAGTTTGAAGGGTGGGGCGGCTGTTTTACTGTAAAAGCTGAGGACATATGTCTCAAGGCGCGTGACGGCATTTACGTTGTTGATGCCTATGGGCTCTGGTAACCACTTATAACCAGGTGGACCGTGAGCTCGTCCATCTATCTAAGCGATGAAAACAAAAAAGTTTATTACATTTTATTCTATCAACTCGAAATAATCTAAAAAGTAAGAACCGACCACATGACGTCAATGATTATTATTACGAATAACAATATATTGGTTACATTCCGGAATAGAAAGTAAAATATTTTCATTACATCCATAATTCATTCAGGGAATGTTTTCTTGCGATATATTTTGAAGAAGTATTTATTTTGTTATCGTTTAATTAATTTTGTTACAATGTTATTATTAGTATTCAATTGAGCATCTGATCTACATTTTGTTGGCTCTTAGTAATAACTAATATTGTGATTATGCAGACTTAATTGTAGACATATTTGTCTACAATCGTAAAAAAATGTTTGTGAGAGCTTCTTTAATAAATAAGAAACTGAGTTTTCTCATAAATTCACGTATTTAAATGTGATATGTGTATCCAACCAACAACGGTAGCCATCATACAACGCAAAATATTTGATAGATGCCTGAATCTCGCTTACGACATTTTCAAGACAAGCTTGCATATATACAAGTTCCGAACAACAACATTCGGACCGTCGGTCTACCGAGCAATATCACCCGCTCGGTGGAAGATCTTCCCTTTGTCGTTTAAGCCTCTACATATGAATTTTTATTGTGTCATAGATTGATGAACGAAGTCAGAAAAAGTGACTGAGAAATTTTCCGGATGTGGATCAACGTGGTCTTTTCTCTCTCTCTCTCTCTCTCTCTCTCTCTCTCTCTCCAATACAATTGAAGTTAACTATCCGTATGTATTATTTAGTAACATAAATGACAAAACTATTATTAAATATAATTCATACTAAATATTATTAAATTATTAACGTTAAATATTTATTATTAATTATTTAATATTTAAAAAGAAAGGAAATAAATTTTATAAAAATAAAGTATAACTTCTTACGCGCGTACATAAGTACACGCACCCTTTTTTTTAATGCGATTATGACGTAACGCGAAACGCTAAATTCGTCATGGTGGCAATACTTATTTGAAATCAACCCACAGAGATCCGTAACTGTCTACTTAAATTGTAGTTAACTTCAATTGTATTGGAGCACTTAGGAAGTTTGATGAGCACAGTTTTTTCACAAATATTTTCTAATATTAATTAGTATTGAATTAAATATTCAATTTAAATCACTTCTGATTATAATTCAGACGCACATATTAAATTCGCACTTATATAATGAAAATAAAATGAAAATACATGTTTTAAATGTAGAAACTCAAAGCAGCAGATAGTGATGGGCAAATTCGACGGATACAGACGTGCTGGGCGAAGAAAGAAGTCATGGCTCCGGAATATCCGGGAGTGGACCGGTATTGCCTCCGTCGAACAGCTGTTCCGGCTGGCTGCTGACAGAAATGAATACAGGAAGCTAACGGCCAACCTTCAGGATTGAAGAGGCACTGGAAGAAGTAGAAGAAGAATAAGTCTGTGCCTGCGACGGTGAACCGAAGCGAATGTTAGACAATTCAGGCGTTTAGTAACATATATCGTCATTTAGTCGAAGTCGTCGTGGCCCAAGGGATAAGACGTCCGGTGCATTCGTGTTGAGCGATGCACCCGGTGTTCGAATCTCAGGCGGGTACCAATTTTTGTAATGAAATACGTACTCAACAAATGTTCACGATTGATTTCCACGGTGAAGGAATAACATCGTGTAATAAAAATCAAAACCCGCAAAAATTATAATTTGCGTAATTACTGGTGGTTGGACCTCTTGTGAGGCCGCGCGGGTGGGTACCACCACCCTGCCTATTTCTGCCGTGAAGCAGTAATGCGTTTCGGTTTGAAGGGTGGGGCAGCCTTTGTAACTATACTGGAGACCTTATAGCTTATATCTTAAGGTGTGTGGCGCATTTTCGTCGAATATGTCTATGGGCTCCAGTAACCACTTAACACCAGGTGAGCTGTGAGCTCGACCACCGAACTAGACAATAAAAAAAAATAATAATAATATGTGAACAGAGGCGGCGTGCGTGCAAACATGCGCCACTAACAGAGGTTCCATTTCTGTTTTATTGGTAGCATTTTTTACGAGTGTACATGCGCGAAAGTTCACCTGCATCTATGTTCAGACTCGCCAAGTTACGTCGGTCGTATTGTAATGAGCGATTTAGTGGGCAACTTCATTTCTGTTAATTTTGTGTCACGGTGCGCGCGCATCGTAAAATTTCACTCTCATCAATTTTTCATGACGCGCCTAAAGAAGTATAACTTCAAAAACACAGTACTCGAACAATTATAAAAAAGCGCGCCGCTAAAATGACGCACGGCACTTTCCAATCGTTTGGTACTGAAAGCTGTATTGTGCTCAGAGCTTTGTTCGTTATCAACGCGATCCTAGGACACAATAGACGGAAAAATTGGCTTTCCACTACCCACCCCGTTATTCTTTTATTTCGTAAAATATTTCGATGGAATTTCAATGGTTTTTTATTTTATTTTCAATAATTCTGCATTATCTGAATTTATTCTCTTTTCATAAAATCGTTCGAACCTCCCCCTGCATTGAATGCAGCAAGCAATGTATGCAGATGTTTTTATTATAGTCCATTACGTATTTTATTAATGTAATTTTTTTTTTAAATACATACAATATTTAGAAATAATGGACTGTTTAATTAGATAAGGTTTAAAATTAATTTCAGATTAGTAATCCCGCATAACTTTTCTGCCAACAGTTTTGCTGCTTATTAAATTTTAATGTATTCTAGTGTGAAGTCAATTACAATGTTGTTGCATGAAGTATTACGATCGTCTTAAATCAATAATTATAGTGTGTCACAAATAGTGTGGTATCTGTTCTATGAAGTTTCAAATCCCAATGATTAATCAATATCAAAATCCGCTTATTAGTCTGTAGTATCATATACAGGAGAAATCATAGAAAATGAATGAACAACTGGCCTGTAGCAATTCACCATAGCGCGAGTATGCAAATAATATGACACATACTTAAGTATGTACATATGTCATATCGCCTGACGTTTACCGACCCTGTATTATTGATAATTAGATTTATATATAAGTTCATGTTTATATTCATTAAGTGTGATTTGTAAAATTAACATGACTAATACAAGTAACAAAACCTCGCTACGGTTTATCTTTTTTTTATTGCTTAGATAGGTGGACGAGCTCATAGCCCTCCTGGTGTTATGTGGTTACTGAAGCCAAAAAACATCCTTGAGATATAAGTTCTAAGGTCTCAAGTATAGTTACAGCAGCTGCCCCACCCTTCAAACCGAAGCGCATTACTGCTTCACAGCAGAAATAGGCATGATGTTGGCACCTACCCGTGCGGACTTACAAGAGATCCTGCCACTAGTAATTACGCATATTATAATTTTGCGTGTTTAATTTTTAATACACAATGCTATTCCTTCACCGTGGAGGTCAATCGTGAACATTCGTTCAGTACGTATTTCATTAGAAAAATTGGTACCCGCCTGCGGGATTCGAACACCGGTGCATCGCTACATACGAATGCACCGGACGTCTTATCCTTTAGGCCACGACGACTTTAATCTTCCGTCCAAACTGCAAATAGCCAGTACAACCAGCCACTTCAATAGCTTGCGATACATTTCATTTATTTAAAATATTTGTAGCGTATATTCAAAATAACTAAAATAATAACGCACAGTTCTCATAATTTGCGAATCTTACAAGAGACACACAGAACACAACCAGACTGCGAACGCTCGTTCTTTATCTATACTAATATTATAAAGAGTGGTTGCGCTGGTTTAAAACTTAGTTAGTTTAGGTTTCGAAAAATAGCAACATTTTAATTTGGTTTTGCAAATCCTGTCCCATCCCACTCCGGCACTTTACCTACGGACGCGTGCGAGCGAGATCGTGTGGTGACATCGGGACGAAAAAATATGGCTGAACAACCGCGCGCGCGCTTCGTGTCTTTGTTATGTTAAATACGTAAATAAGTGAAATCGTTGGTGTTTCTCATCGCGAAGTGGTACGAGTCTGCAGTAAGGACTACATAAAGGTATTGTGCATCCTTCCTTTAACGCAGAACTGCCGCTTCTTATCGTTTCTTCCCGCAGTCTGTGTCCTTCATTTGCAACGACCAAATTTCAAATATTCGTTAGTTTCTTATCTCGCGTCTACAAAGAGGAAAGATTTGTTTGTTTGTTTGTATTGAATACGCTCCGAAACTACTGAACCCATTTAAAAAATTCTTTCACTGTTTGGAAGCTACACTATTCCCGAGTGACATAGGCTATAATTTTTTTTGAAAAAAATTAGGGATCCTTACTAAAACTCCAATAATGTAACCCAAGGTGTAAAAAATTACCTAAATTATTCTTTACGTCGCATGCCCTGCAAAAACTATTGATGATAGAATAAAATAATGTACTACGACTTTGTAGAACACATTATTATTTACAAAAAGTGTCACGACAGTACATGTCTAACTATTATAGTTATGCCACAATAAGTGTTCTTATATTTAAAAAAATAAAACAACATCAAATATCGTTGAAATTTTTGTTAAAGACCCGAGCGGAGCTGCAGAGGGCCGCTGCTCAGTAATAAACTTAAATCCATCATTTGGTACATGTTTATAGTCGTCACGTCAACCCCTGGGTGTTGGACACGGAATATGTCAGTACTTGTACTCATGTCAGGTCTAATTCGTCAATAACCCCGCAGCGGGAACACGGAAAGGGCGTGTCTGATCACGCCGAACTTCTGTGACGTGCCCTTAATATATTCGAATATTGAATGTTCAGACATTCAGAGCAATAGTATTGGTGAGGTTTGATGTATGATAATACGTTGTGTTCTTCTTCTAGCCTTTATTACACAATGTAGGTTCGGTGCAGCAAGACCTCTTTTTCATTAAGGCCTAATATACACCATATCTTTATTCACTCTGTTCCCTCGCAAATCTTCTTTCACACAGTCAAGTGTTACAGAACACCCACTCCTCGCATTACCGTCGACTTTCATAACGCTATAGATTATTTTCGTACCGCTGGTGACACCGCGGGGCAAAGCTAGTCTAAAAAAAGTAATAAGTTACTCCTTATATCATCAGCTGTGATCAGTGAAAATTTCGTCAAAATCGGTCCAGCCGTTCCAGAGATTAGCCAGAACAAACAGAAAGAGAGACAGACAGACAAAATAAATAAAAAGTATTTTGGTATCATATCTGTGGCGGGTAGCCATCATACAACGCAAGATAATTGACAGATGCCTGAATCTCGCTTACGACATTTTCAAGACAAGCTTGCATATATTATGTATACAAGTTCCGAACAACAACATTCGGACCGTCGGTCTACCGAGCAATATCACCCGCTCGGTGGAAGATCTTCCCTTTGTCGTTCAGCCTCCCCAAAATATCTACTGTGGTATACATACTTACGCATTTAGTAAACAGTGGTTATTTTATTATTACAAACAGACATTCCAATTTTACTTATTTGTATATTATATGTTACACATACGAGCCGTCGCGTCGGCAAACTCTGTCTGTCTATGTTTGTTCTCTTGTAGTATAAATCAAAACCCTGAGATGTTCGTTAATCATATTTCGTAGAAAAATAATAATATGCTCATGTTTTAGGACTCTAAGGATAGATTTTCTTTTAATAAACTGACTGGCAAGTATTCTCATGTATGCACGTTAGTAATTGCACATTTTTTTTCCTAGGAAATCAAAATTATAATAGAATCAAGTAAAGGAGATTGCCCATTCTTGGTTTCGTGTTGTGCTACGATCAAATATATATTAAAAATTAAGTTTTTATTTTTAACAATTTCCTCAAACGTATTAAGTTATAACTTCACCGGATATAGAAAGTTAAAATAATTAGTAATTCAAAAACTTCTAACCTAGTAGTAGTTCAATTTCCCCAATGGAAAGGCAAAGATATTATACATCATACAGCCTAATCTTTAAAAAAAAATTATAATAAGGAGTGAAATGAAATGAAGTTGATTAATTTGAGACATTAATCAATTGGCATGAAATGAAATGAAATGAGATGAGATGAGATGATATGGGATGAAATATAATCTCAGTAAAATGGAGGTTATTTACTGAGACTTTTTCAGTGGACTTTTTGGAGGATCCCAAGAAGCTATTTCCAACGGCTTTGTATCATTTTCCCACATTTGTGCACTTTCACAGATACTAAGCAGTTAATGAACCACCGTTATTACACATTTTAACCTGAAGAAACATTAAATAGACAGAATAAAACAATTCACACAGCTTTGCTCCTCGCGTTCCCGCCAAAAAGTGTGTCAAATATCAATCTCAAATCTCAGTGCTGACAGTCACATTATGTTTAGATTTCTAAATTGTAAATGACTAATATTTTACCAATTGAATTGACTAATTTAATTTCATGCCAATTGATTAATGTTCCAAATTAATCAACTTCATTTCATTTCACTTCGTATTATCATTTTTCATAAAAAAAATATACTTAGTTTATATAATAATTTTATATAATAAATATAATAATTTTAATAAAAAAAATGTAAAAATAAAAAAAAAATTTACTAGTGGTAGGACCTCTTGTGAGTCCGCACGGGTAGGTGCCACCGCCCCGCCTATTTCTGCCGTGAAGCAGTAATTCGTTTCGGTTTGAAAGGTGGGGCAGCCGTTGTAATTATGCTTGAGACCTTAGAACTTGTATCTCAAGGTGAGTGGCGCATTTGCGTTGTGGATGTCTATGGGTTCCAGTAACCACTTAACACCAGGTGGGCTGTGAGCTCGTCCATCCATCTAAGCAATAAAAAAAAAACAAATAAAAAAGAACAAATAATAATAATAAAAAAGGTTAGGCTGTATAGTAAGATACCTTTGCCTTTCCAATTGGAAAAATATAACTACTACTACTACTGACATGTTTTGATTTACTTTAATGACGCCATTTTTCATGTTTCCGATTGAGTTATATCGTGTGTTTCGGTTATATTATTCGTTACCTATTTTCTTAAGCACTTATTAATTAATCGTGATGAAAACGTTGCTAATAATATTAATGCAATCTCTTGTTATTACTACAGCTACCTATCTCGTTGGCAATCGAACTGTGGGTTGTTGTGGCTTGTTAGGCTGAGCTGGGATAGGTATGATGATACATCTGCACAATATGACAAATCAATTATTTTGTTTGTTTTTGTTTTATTTTGTATTGCCGCAATAGTACTTTTACTTAACGAATGGACGTAGTGACCTTAGCCACACAATACTATGCTAGCTAAATAAGTTTACACTATGTACATGTTTTTATGAATAAAATGCTTTATACGCATATTTTAAGTATGTAGGAACTTAGCATAATCAAAAAATATCCACTGCTGTCTTGTACAAAAAATAACCTAAATCTAAAAACTTCATTGGTATTTTACTAGCAAATCCGGCGAACTAGAGATTTTTTTTTTATAATTGAATAAACATATTAAACCCTACAAAATGGGGTAAGTTACATGAGAGCACAACGTGAAACCAAATTCCATACTGCAATGGGCATTCTCCTTTCATGCATTCAATTTTATTTATGTTGTAGCTTTCTTTATTTTGTACATATTATTGTTTTCTTCTGGATTCGTATAATTAAAAAAGGGTGCGTGTACTTATGTACGCACGTAAGAAGCTATACTTTATTTTTATTAAATTTACTTCTTTCTTTTTTTATTTTAATTATAATCAATTTGAAAAAAAAATCGATTAAACAACATCCTAAAAACACGCATATTGGACATCCCTTTTCTTGACATCATATAAATTCGGTAATTCTCGGTACGGTTCGGAAAGTTCACCTGCGGCTATATTCAGATTCGCCAAGTTACGTCGGTCGCATTCTAATGAGCGATTTAGTGGGCAACTTCATTTCTATTAATTTTGTATCACGGTGCGCGCGCATCATAAAATTTCACTCTCATCAATTTTTCATAACGCGCCTAAAGAAGTATAACTTAAAAAAAAAAAAAACACACACACACACAATATTTTAATTTCAATTAATTATCTATCGTAAATTATTAACTGGAATTTAAAAAAAAACAACACCGCCTGTTGCAATGGATTCTGAAAACGTCCAAAACTAATATTGACAAGGCATGACACAAATCCAAATGCTTCGATAACTTGTAAATATATGCTCGCGCGTAATGCGAACTGCATTAGCCACGATTTTATTAAATTGTTTTCACGATGCACGCCCGATGTTATGACGAAATAATTTATTGAATTACGAAATAATACCGGTGCTTAATTTGCGGGAAACAATTCGACCGCTCTCGTTCCCTGATTCGATGCGTTGTAGTTTTAATGTCGTTAAATGTGTTAGTATGTAATGATGTTTGTATGTAAAAATGTAATAATGTTTTTATTAAATACTAGCTGACCTGGCAGACTTCGTAGTGCCTCAGTCGATAAATAAAAGACAAAAGTAATCCGTCCGATACGGGACACGTCAAAGGATAAACAAAATTGTTATTATTATTTAATTCCGATCATTTTCATATTTATATACCTTTTAAACCTTTTCTGGACTTCCACGAATAATTCAAGACCAAAACTAGCCAAATCGGTCCAGCCGTTCTCGAGTTTTAGCGAGACTAACGAACAGCAATTCATTTTTATATATATAGATTAGCTTTTGCCCGTGATTTCTTCCGGGTGGAATAGTTACTTTGGCATAACGCTAAATTTTATCCGCGACTTCATTTACATAGAAAGTGAAAATATTTTTGAATAATAGATTGTTAAGGAGCTATTTGGGTGGACGAGCTCACAGCCCACCTGGTGCTAAGTGGTTACTGGAGCCCATAGACATCTACGACGTAAATGCGCCACCCACATTGAGATATAAGTTCCAAGGTACCACCACGGTACCTACCCGTGCGGACTCACAAGAGGTCCTACCACCAGTCAAAAATAAAACAAATTTTCGCGTCCTTAATTTAAAAGATACTCCTTTCAGCAACACTTCAACATTAATGATGCTAACAACTTCACCTTTGTGTGTTCAGCGTCTAGAAAATAATAATTCAAAAGCTTGGGAGTCACATTAAACTTTTCAGGGTAATAACCGTCCGTTTTTAAATTTCAAATGAGTTGTTTTACATTTTGTGTTGCGCGAGAAACGCGCATTCTCATTGAGTATTCTCCGACCAATTATGCAAAGAGGTGAATGTAAACGTATTCGAAAGAAAGAAAGAAAAAAATAATAATGGTTTTAATTATGAACAAATGGATAGACGCTCTGGACAAAAATAACTCGAGTGGCAAGCGGCGTAGTTGAAGACGCAGCCTGGGCAGTCCTCCCAGAACCGCCCCCCACTCCCCCCTATTGAAGGTTGCGGAATCCACTTGGTGCGGGCAGGGCAGGACCGGTCATAATGACGAACTTTGAGGACGGCCCATATGCAGTTGGATAGGGTCCTAAAAACATAATTGGGCCTGGATGCATACAATTTTTGCAGATCGTCAAGTCTCACATTGCCCGCGTGTCCCTCAATGTGCCGATACCTCGTATGAGGTTCGGCCCTCTGCCCGAAAAAGGCCTATATCCAACAGTCGACATCTGTAGATCGATGATAATGATCAACAAACAAGATGGCGTCCACAAGTGTCTTGCTATTTTGATTAACACCTAAAGATTCCCTTTTAAGCCTAAAAAATCTTTTGATGCGCAGTCAAAATAATGACTAATTTATTTACGTTTTTTAATCCTTCCTTCCTGCATTTTTGTAAGTTATACAATCTATTTTGGAAAAAATACCCGTGTAAATTTTTTCCCGTTCTTTTTTCCTTTTTTTTGGTACGTCCTCAAGACAAGTGGCAGATGAGTTTAATTTTTTTATTTTATTTATTAGACGGGTGGACCAGCTCACATCCCACCTGGTGTTAAGCGGTTACTGGAGCCCATAGACACATAACGTAAATGCGCCCCCCACCTTGAGATATAAATTCTAAGGTCTCAGTATAGTTTCAAAGGCTGCCCCACACTTCAAACCGAAACGCATTACTGCTTCATGACAGCAATAGGCAGGCCCGCGCGGACTCACAAGAGGTCCTACCACCAGTAATAGGTTCACTATAGTTTCCACTCTAAAATTTATAACTTTAAATTTGATTCCCGTCATAATGTTGGCATGTTGACGGGGGTCTAAAATAATGAGGAGCAGTCCCTTAACATAGCCTTGTGGAATATCTCCATCGCGTGTGTAGAGTACATCCACCTGTACACGTAATGTGATCCTACGAGATTTATTATGTGTTATTAAACTGGAATGTGTACGGTTTTACGCGAACTCAGATTCGTAATTAACGTTTATGTGAAAATATATGATGTACGTAAACACAACCGTAATGCTATATATATATATATATTAAATTATTTGAGTTCTCTTTGTGTTGTTGACACGAAGCGGCAACGGTCGTTCTTGGATTCTTTATCATGTTCATCTGTGAGGCTAAAATTAAATGATAATGATAAACACAAGATATTTGACAGAGGCCTGAATCTCGCTTACGTTATTTTCAAGATGAGCTAGCATATTGTTACGCCCGGTAAAAGTAACGCCATCTATCGCCGAGTAGTCGAACGAATATCGAAAGATCTAGTAGTATCTAGAACACTCGAGAAGTACAACGCCATCTATTGTCAGAGAACGAAAACACAATACTAGAGATATGTGGAATATTCTCGATAATTCTAGGGATTTGGTATCGGCTATAAAAGTGTTGCAGAGATGGCACGGAGTCAGTTAGTAATCGGAACTACTCGAAGCGAAACAGCGAACGGATCACCTGAAGCGAAGCGGAAGAAGCGAATTGAGAGTTTTAAAGTGTTTGTTGAGTGTTTTAAGTGTTCTAAGTGTCAAATACAGTTTTAAGTTGTATTCCGGTAGAATTCTTATTTATTCCGAACCCCAGCGCGTAACAATATATACAGGTTCTTAACAACAACATTAAGACCGTCGCACAGTGGGTCGATACTATGATTTTAGTGACTTAGGCACCAACTTTATTTTTTTACATTTTTCTTTATGTAGATAGATAGAGCTCGTTAATCTAAATAATAATTGTTTTAGGCAAAAATGAAAAAAACTTTATAGTTTGGTCAGAAAAATGTGTTTTGTGATTTTTTTGTATGGAGCGGGTCACATTAAATTAAATTCCTGCTAAGTACCGCGAGGTCCCGCTTTGAAACTTTATTTTCCTTACACCTTGTCTAGTCTACTATCATTTGATGCTATGAACATGTGCATAAAGTTGCAACTCTGCCAAATAAATGGATCGAAAAAAATGAAAAAATACATAGAATAAAAACCTTTATATTTTTTTTCGTAAGTGCTTTTAAGTTAAATTTGATATGGATTAGTAAGTAAAAGCACGTAATGATACCCATAATTACATAATACCTAACAACAATACATTTAGTAGGTCTCTAATTAAGCAATCTCTCTAAGTTTTATATATTTTGTTTCACCATTCGATCTTTAGGCCAGAAGACAAAAGAAGATTGTGTAAAATATCCTCATTAGTCGACGTTCTACTTATTTTTCTAAAATAACAACTCTCTGTATATTTCCGAAAATCTTTATTGAGAGCTTCCGCTGCCTCTTCCGAGAGCTTACCTATTCGAATGGCACCAAAGTTCTTCATTATTGTATATCACCGCCATGAGCCAACAATTTATGGATACTGAAAGGCATATAATACCAGGGATATAAATTAACATACAATTCTGCAGTATATCTACAAAATTCGGAAAAATTGGAAAGGTCCACGCGCTCTCCAGATGCAACAGTCTGAAGAATCACGTGAAACCTCTCTATTCAATCTTTACGTATTCCTGTTATGCGGGCTGTTCCTTCTGCATCCCTGAAAAATCTTCTGGCAGTATTGTCATCATTGGTTGTTCCTACTTCTTGCTTGAAAACATCTATAAATAAACCGCATTCCTTTTTAAACGCTTACTGTATAGCGCTCTTTCTGATTGATATTTTTTCTTTGTCATCCCCCCGTGTAACCCCATTTCTTGAAGTCCAAACGATAAGACGAAAACAAAAAAGTGTCATAAAAAAATAATCTCACAGGAAACCACGTACGATGAAAAAATTGTGAAGTAATAAAATTATATTTACCGATATGAAGTAAGCACTCCATGCATCTTATCCAGGCATGTAAAGATGGCATTCCATACTGGAATATTTCTTCATTATTTTCTCTTTGACAAGCAAGTGACTCCAAAAAACTCTGACGGTTTTGCTTTGCAAATATCACAGATAGCAGAAAATGTTTCTAACAAATATGAGGTTATTTTGCCGTCTATCATCGTCATGTGCAATTGATGCTTCACTTCAACTTGTTTGACTTTTGATGGCTGAAGTCATTATATTTCTTCTGTTATGCTAGCTTTTATAATTGCCACTGTTGACTGCGTTTCTTTTGTAAATTTAAACATTACTGGACGACAATAAAAAGTTGATTAGGGTACATCGTTTTCCCAAGCAACTGTTCCATCAAATGTCTGAAGCCTTATAAGAACTAGACTGACCATGAAAATAGATGAATCATCAAACTCTGTTTCAGTTTTCTGTTTATAATTACTTTGACCTGGGGCTCTATCAAAGCCTATTTGCTTATAAGCAGTAGCTCTCTTGCTGAGTCCAAATCCGAAGTAATCACATCTAAGAGCCTATATAGCGCCAAGTTTAGTAATGCTTGCATTTTAATAGCAGCTCCTTCTTCAGTAATAATTACCTCGTCTTTCCCTGGATAACATTTGGTTTTTCCTTGCTTAATTTTATATTAAGAAGGGTATAAATCAGACCCATTTTCACTTGCTGCTTCTCTTAGGTTTATATACTGCCACTTACTTAATTTAAGTGAAACTAATAGTGCCTTATCGGGAGAATATGTACTACTTTTCACTTTACTTGTACTTAAACACTCCTTAACTTTTTCTAGATCTTCGGGGTGATTTGACAAGTGGTTTATTATTTCTCCTACATCTTCATTTCCAGTGTTTCTCAAACTAGCAATTGTAGTAGCTTTCATTTCATCCGGGGATAACGAAAGCGATTGGTAAATTTGTTCAATGCGTCTTCGTTTTTGCCTGGATCCCAATTCTTCAAAAGGTTTCGAGGTGTAAAAGTAGATGTCGAGGCTTCTGTAGTACATTTGAGGGTGGTACATTTTCAACATCTTCAGTAGTAGAAATCTCGAGTCTTTCCTGTACAGTGTTGATAGCTTCAGGTATCATTCCTACGGGCCAGTTTATTGCACCTTCTAACCAATCACATTTTTTCTTATAAACTGTGCTAACATGCGACTACTTCGTTTTTATATTGCACTTATATTTGAACAAAAGCGCGTATAGAATTTTTGGAGCTCAATACTTCGGTCACGTTTATTTGATTTTGTAGGAATTGAAAGAGTTTTTATTATCAGACAGCGACTGTAGTTGCTCTCTTAAAATCATAAATAATTCTAAATTGTTAACAAAATTATTCATTATAACGGAAAAAGGAAGATCACAACGACAATCACGAGATGTTAGTAGTAGTTAGTAGTAGTACGAATAAACGAACACTAGTTAGTATATAATAAACATGGTCACTTTATACTTCCAGAGACAAACAAATATTTACTATATTTTCTACTACCCAGTAATGGTTGCTTAACTAGTTATCCTCATTAAATAATGTTAACTATCCTAATAATTAGAGAGATTGCTTAATTAGAGATCTACTAAATGTATTGTTGTTAGGTATTGTATAATTATGGGTATCATTACGTGCTTTTACTTACTAATCCATATCAAATTTAACTTAAAAGCAATTAAGAAAAAAAAAAAAAAGGTTTTTATTCTATGTATTTATTAATTTTTTTCGATCCATTTATTTGGCAGAGTTGCAACTTTATGCACATGTTCATAGCATCAAATGATAGTAGA
Source organism: Bombyx mandarina (assembly GCF_030267445.1). Classification (NCBI taxonomy): domain Eukaryota; kingdom Metazoa; phylum Arthropoda; class Insecta; order Lepidoptera; family Bombycidae; genus Bombyx; species Bombyx mandarina. The sequence goes on along the minus strand of NC_143231.1, from coordinate 12,254,199 downwards.
CTAGACAAGGTGTAAGGAAAATAAAGTTTCAAAGCGGGACCTCGCAGTACTTAGCAGGAATTTAATTTAATGTGACCCGCTCCATACAAAAAAATCACAAAACACATTTTTCTGACCAAACTATAAAGTTTTTGTCATTTTTGCCTAAAACAATTATTATTAGATTAACGAGCTCTATCTATCTACATAAAGAAAAATGTAAAAAAACAAAGTTGGTGCCTAAGTCACTAAAATCATAGTATCGACCCACTGTGCGGCGGAAGGCTTTAGTATGGTCCTGGAAACACTGCAACGGTAACCACAGAGTACTTCAGGCCGTATACTTAGTTTAATAAAATAATTAACTTAAGCACCAACTAGAAGGTTAAATAAAGATTTTAACAATAAGCTCTAAATACATTACACTAAGGTTATTTTTCCAGAATACTGATAGAATTCGCTTAGGTTTTTGTACTATTGTCTAGTCCGTCCCGACCTAGACGTAATTACTACGTGAGATAGCGGCTTTGTAAATATATGAAACTTTGACTTCTTGTTTCAAGGTGATGACCCTGATATCCACGACGAATTGCGGTGAGCGTCCTTCACGAGTTCACTGGCAATGTTATTGTCATAGACTAATAGAAAACGATGTATGGAAACTAATAATAGTTTTAATATAAATTAATTTAATATAAGTTAATTTTAATATAAATTAAAATTTATTTTAATAAGGGAAAGGGTGGATTGTATCAGAAGTTATAAATATTTTATGAACAGATATGAGTAGAAGGGTTATTTTGATAATATCCTGAAAAGCACCCCCTCGCTTTTTTACAATAAAATCATTTTTTCTTACACTATTTTAAATTAAAAAAATTTAAATTTAAATTCTATTTTTAGGTGGATTTTCTATAAAAGCGTATTTTGTTAGTTTTTATTATTTATTTTTCATTTTTTAGTTGAATTTCAATTTTGTCATATTTTTTTTTCAAATTTTTTTTTTCAATATTTTTTAAATATTGAACTTTCAGCGGTCCTTAATAAGTATTCCAAATTTCGAGTTAACCCGACGTTTTGAAGGGGGTCTAAATCATGTTCAAAGACTCCGTTACAAACATACATACGTCTGAAGCTAATAAAAGCGTATTAAAAATATCCTCACAATTTCGTTTTTGGGTAAATCACAATGAAATTTTACGAAGATTTTAAAATTTATTCGTAGAAATCTAATTACCAGCACAAAGACTGTTCTAATTTGCATAATGATTGCGGGCTGCGCTCTTTTGTCATAAAACTAGACATTAAGACGGGTGAAGCCGAAATAGCGATAATAACAATGTAAATTACTGACGTGATGAATCCTAATATAATAAAAAAACGAATAGATATTAAAAGAGTTTGAAAATATTACTCGGATATAAGGCGTTTATGTCCTAAGTATGGGATGTAGCCCCCTGTATATTATGTATATGATTGTAGTTGAATAAATGTGTGAATGAACTCACAAGCCACCTCACGATAACTGATTAATGATGATGATAAATGCCATCACTCCTCCTAGCATGCTTCAATTTGAGCACGTTCTAAAAAAATTGGTTAAAAGAAAATTAATTTCGGGTCTGCAAATTGTAATGTAAAACACATTGTTCTATTCAAACATAACATGCAAAGCTATAAGCTAATAAAATAATAGCTAAATAATATTCATTAATCGTTTTTGTTTCTGTTTAGTTTTTATATAAGACTAGTGACCCGCCCTCGCTTCGCTTCGGAAACATTAAAACACACATGAAACCAAAAAAAAAATAAAAAAAAAATAAAAAAAAGTAGCCTATGTTCATCAGGGACAATGTTGGCTTCTAATGGAAAAAGAATTTTTCAAATCGGTCCAGTAGTTTCGGAGCCTATTCGAAACAAACAAACAAACAAATCTTTCCTCTTTATAATATTATATTATAAGTAATAAGTAATATAAGTAATAAGTATAGACTTCTTGTCAGATACAAAGAGTCATCTGCTGTGAATTGTTTTATTTTACCAACCAATTGCGCACAAATATGAGTAAAGCTAAATTATTCCAAATGATATCTTCCCTACTTCTCTTCCAAAGAATCCATGAAGCTTCAGTGAATTCCTTCAATTTTACTGAAGCCACTTAACACACGTACAATATTTAAACAGCATTTGTACTGGGCGGCGGCGCACAGTGGGTCGATACTATGATTTTAGTGACTTAGGCACCAACTTTATTTTTTTACATTTTTCTTTATGTAGATAGATAGAGCTCGTTAATCTAAATAATAATTGTTTTAGGCAAAAATGAAAAAAACTTTATAGTTTGGTCAGAAAAATGTGTTTTGTGATTTTTTTGTATGGAGCGGGTCACATTAAATTAAATTCCTGCTAAGTACCGCGAGGTCCCGCTTTGAAACTTTATTTTCCTTACACCTTGTCTAGTCTACTATCATTTGATGCTATGAACATGTGCATAAAGTTGCAACTCTGCCAAATAAATGGATCGAAAAAAATGAAAAAATACATAGAATAAAAACCTTTATATTTTTTTTCGTAAGTGCTTTTAAGTTAAATTTGATATGGATTAGTAAGTAAAAGCACGTAATGATACCCATAATTACATAATACCTAACAACAATACATTTAGTAGGTCTCTAATTAAGCAATCTCTCTAAGTTTTATATATTTTGTTTCACCATTCGATCTTTAGGCCAGAAGACAAAAGAAGATTGTGTAAAATATCCTCATTAGTCGACGTTCTACTTATTTTTCTAAAATAACAACTCTCTGTATATTTCCGAAAATCTTTATTGAGAGCTTCCGCTGCCTCTTCCGAGAGCTTACCTATTCGAATGGCACCAAAGTTCTTCATTATTGTATATCACCGCCATGAGCCAACAATTTATGGATACTGAAAGGCATATAATACCAGGGATATAAATTAACATACAATTCTGCAGTATATCTACAAAATTCGGAAAAATTGGAAAGGTCCACGCGCTCTCCAGATGCAACAGTCTGAAGAATCACGTGAAACCTCTCTATTCAATCTTTACGTATTCCTGTTATGCGGGCTGTTCCTTCTGCATCCCTGAAAAATCTTCTGGCAGTATTGTCATCATTGGTTGTTCCTACTTCTTGCTTGAAAACATCTATAAATAAACCGCATTCCTTTTTAAACGCTTACTGTATAGCGCTCTTTCTGATTGATATTTTTTCTTTGTCATCCCCCCGTGTAACCCCATTTCTTGAAGTCCAAACGATAAGACGAAAACAAAAAAGTGTCATAAAAAAATAATCTCACAGGAAACCACGTACGATGAAAAAATTGTGAAGTAATAAAATTATATTTACCGATATGAAGTAAGCACTCCATGCATCTTATCCAGGCATGTAAAGATGGCATTCCATACTGGAATATTTCTTCATTATTTTCTCTTTGACAAGCAAGTGACTCCAAAAAACTCTGACGGTTTTGCTTTGCAAATATCACAGATAGCAGAAAATGTTTCTAACAAATATGAGGTTATTTTGCCGTCTATCATCGTCATGTGCAATTGATGCTTCACTTCAACTTGTTTGACTTTTGATGGCTGAAGTCATTATATTTCTTCTGTTATGCTAGCTTTTATAATTGCCACTGTTGACTGCGTTTCTTTTGTAAATTTAAACATTACTGGACGACAATAAAAAGTTGATTAGGGTACATCGTTTTCCCAAGCAACTGTTCCATCAAATGTCTGAAGCCTTATAAGAACTAGACTGACCATGAAAATAGATGAATCATCAAACTCTGTTTCAGTTTTCTGTTTATAATTACTTTGACCTGGGGCTCTATCAAAGCCTATTTGCTTATAAGCAGTAGCTCTCTTGCTGAGTCCAAATCCGAAGTAATCACATCTAAGAGCCTATATAGCGCCAAGTTTAGTAATGCTTGCATTTTAATAGCAGCTCCTTCTTCAGTAATAATTACCTCGTCTTTCCCTGGATAACATTTGGTTTTCCTTGCTTAATTTTATATTAAGAAGGGTATAAATCAGACCCATTTTCACTTGCTGCTTCTCTTAGGTTTATATACTGCCACTTACTTAATTTAAGTGAAACTAATAGTGCCTTATCGGGAGAATATGTACTACTTTTCACTTTACTTGTACTTAAACACTCCTTAACTTTTTCTAGATCTTCGGGGTGATTTGACAAGTGGTTTATTATTTCTCCTACATCTTCATTTCCAGTGTTTCTCAAACTAGCAATTGTAGTAGCTTTCATTTCATCCGGGGATAACGAAAGCGATTGGTAAATTTGTTCAATGCGTCTTCGTTTTTGCCTGGATCCCAATTCTTCAAAAGGTTTCGAGGTGTAAAAGTAGATGTCGAGGCTTCTGTAGTACATTTGAGGGTGGTACATTTTCAACATCTTCAGTAGTAGAAATCTCGAGTCTTTCCTGTACAGTGTTGATAGCTTCAGGTATCATTCCTACGGGCCAGTTTATTGCACCTTCTAACCAATCACATTTTTTCTTATAAACTGTGCTAACATGCGACTACTTCGTTTTTATATTGCACTTATATTTGAACAAAAGCGCGTATAGAATTTTTGGAGCTCAATACTTCGGTCACGTTTATTTGATTTTGTAGGAATTGAAAGAGTTTTTATTATCAGACAGCGACTGTAGTTGCTCTCTTAAAATCATAAATAATTCTAAATTGTTAACAAAATTATTCATTATAACGGAAAAAGGAAGATCACAACGACAATCACGAGATGTTAGTAGTAGTTAGTAGTAGTACGAATAAACGAACACTAGTTAGTATATAATAAACATGGTCACTTTATACTTCCAGAGACAAACAAATATTTACTATATTTTCTACTACCCAGTAATGGTTGCTTAACTAGTTATCCTCATTAAATAATGTTAACTATCCTAATAATTAGAGAGATTGCTTAATTAGAGATCTACTAAATGTATTGTTGTTAGGTATTGTATAATTATGGGTATCATTACGTGCTTTTACTTACTAATCCATATCAAATTTAACTTAAAAGCAATTAAGAAAAAAAAAAAAAAGGTTTTTATTCTATGTATTTATTAATTTTTTTCGATCCATTTATTTGGCAGAGTTGCAACTTTATGCACATGTTCATAGCATCAAATGATAGTAGACTAGACAAGGTGTAAGGAAAATAAAGTTTCAAAGCGGGACCTCGCAGTACTTAGCAGGAATTTAATTTAATGTGACCCGCTCCATACAAAAAAATCACAAAACACATTTTTCTGACCAAACTATAAAGTTTTTGTCATTTTTGCCTAAAACAATTATTATTAGATTAACGAGCTCTATCTATCTACATAAAGAAAAATGTAAAAAAACAAAGTTGGTGCCTAAGTCACTAAAATCATAGTATCGACCCACTGTGCGCCGCAGCGTTTTGAAACATCCGTTTGAATAAAAACATCTATTGTAAGCTACAAGCTTATACTTTAAAACACATTTTTGTTTGAAGCAAAAAATATTCTTTTTAAAGGACTGTCAGCACGACAGACCCAGATAATATAGATGAACTCTGCTCTTGTTGTGTGTGAATCTTTGAAGTAGACAACAATATCGTCTCAAATAAGTCTTCATTTATTTATTTATTTATTTATTAGGCTCACAATACACACCACAAGCTAAAAATATACATAACAAAAACAAGTAAAAAGAAACAAAATCTGGCTTGCAACATAAGTTATGTGCGCACGACAAAACAAGACACAGTGCTGAATTTGTGCAACAACGTTCCTTACAATTAAGTATACGACAAAACAACACGATAACAAAAACTAATCTAACTTATAATGTAAGGAAATAATTTTATTCACAATATACAATCAAACAATTACACTAGTAACCTATTACTAACGTGGAGGATGCCCTTGAGCATTTTTATAAACGTAACTAACCTACAAGTGCATTATCAGTAAAAATTGTAAAAAATTTCAGAGCCCAATATGATATTGTATCACGCCTCGATATTATAGCGTCGGGAATGTCTCCAAACACACACACTCAAGATTTGCTATAAGGGCATCGCGTCAGGCGTAGAGCACGAGACAACGTCAACTGTCTCTTGAACATAACAGATGACCGCATTATTGCCATTCGTTAAAGCTACTTGCGCAATTGAGAATTGAAAACAACAAAAACCTTTCTTTGAATGTAAAAATGACAATGCAATTGAGATTTTTTTTTCATTGCCGTATAGGCAGACGAGCATACGGCCCACCTGATGGTGAGTGGTGAGTGGTTACCGTCGCTCATGGACGTTAGCAATGCAGAGCCAAGCCGCTGCCTACCGTTTAATACTCTCCACAAGCCTCGTTTGAAGAAGGACATGCCATAGCGCTCGGGAATCACCGTGGAGGGGATCTCATTCCATAGCCGGATGGTACGTGGCAAAAAAGGTCTCTGGAAACGCACTGTGGATGAACGCAGTGGCTCCAGGTAGTATGGATGAACTCTACTCCGGTGGCGGGTGGTGCGATGGTAAATCTCTCGAACAGAGTAAAGATCTCGAACAACTCATTTCAACCACATCCTGTAACTGCAGAGAGATTCACTCAAAGATATTGTCTTAAGCATCTCCAGAAATAAAACAGCACGAACTGTTCCCGAAAATATCTTGCTTGTAACAAACGTTCGTGCAAGTAATATCGAAAAAAAAAATAAACAACAACTTAAATTCACTGGCGACCAATTATCACGAGCTTCAATCTGAAGTGGTTGGATTTTTACAATAATTGTTGCGAAGCATGGAGCGGCGATCATCGTGATTGTATACACGCGACCGGTGCAGTTGTTTTATATTTTAAGTGCCCTCATATTTGGGTTAACGTGGATTTGACTAATGGTCACCCATTACACTGGAAGCCATGATGGTGGGTTCGCTGTAAAAAATACCTTTCACAATTAATTTAGTATTTATTAAAATGCTTCTAGTAAATTCTGTATCCTGGTCCGGGGATGTTAATACCCCTTGGTTTGGTAACCAAATAAGTTGGTAATTACGGAGCATTCGGACAGAAATGATATCTTCATGAGTCTATCTATGTTTGTTGCTATGTTTGTTATAAGCATTTCACCCAGACACTTAATACAGTCTTAACTATTTTACGGTATAATCTCGTGTTTTTCAGTCGTTGCGAATGATACACAGTTTCAGTTTCCACGGGCAACTAAGGCATTTATTATACGTCAAGAGTAAGAGTAACGCCATCTATTGCCGAATAGTCGAACGAATATCGAAGGATCGTAGTATCTTGAAACGCCATCTATTGTTAGATAACGGAAACAGAATATTCGACTTGTGTGGAATATTCTCGATAATTCTAGGGATGTGGTATCGGCTATAAAAGCGTTGCAGAGATGGTACGCAGTCAGTCAGTAATCGGTATCACTCGAAGCGAAACAGCAAACGGATCACCTGAAGCGAAGCGGAAGAAGTGAATTGAGAATTTTAAATTTTGTGAAGTGTTTTAAGTGTTCTAAGAGCTGTCATAGTGTTAACTTTTACTTCGGTAGATTTTTTTATTTGTCCCGAGCCCTTGCGCATAGCAATATTATGCTAACTACCCTGTTTTGAATTTTTTATAAAAAATACTCTTCGATTTACGTTTCATTTTACGCAAAACGAATCATTTGTTGTAGTAGGATTAAGCAGCCTGGCATTTTTCAAAAATGCCATTCACACTCTACTGGGAGTTTTGGAAAAGATTCCGATAACGAAAAAGGCTTTTCTGTTCTACTAATATAATGACACGAGAAAAACGTTCGTAAAATTGTAACAACATTCTTTTCGTTGACTTATTGGTACACGACCAACGTGCCTGGAATACAAGATTATTTATTATACAGAGAGGAACGCTACGATCGGAATCACTTAAAATGGCCTATGGATAGGCTATCTTATAGCAAAAGATATTTTTTTTCAAGAGCCGTCCTTCGCAGATTCTACCACCGGATCGGAAACGCGACCCACTGAGAAGATCCGTCGAGAAACTCAGTGGGCTGTGTCTGTGGGTTAATTTACTCGTCGAACCCATCGTCGCAAGCGTCGGTTTCAAAACTTACTTTATCGAGGTCTAAAGTACAAACTGTATATTTATCATTTAAATTTAGATTCAGTTAATTATAAAGAATCTAGCATGGTTTGTGAAAGCTAATAAATAATTGTAGCAGATCGGTATGGACAGGTAATATATATATTTTTATTATACTTGTGAAACACTGTCATGCTCCGCTGTGACTTTTGCTGATTGTATAAAAGATATCGATTCCTTGTAACCTTTTACGAGCCGCCTATAGTAATTTTGATGGTACTATAACAAAAACCTTGCCTGGAATGTCAAACACAAAACTCAGATGAATGAAAAATTTGGTCTACAGAAAGCATAATATGGACTAGACTGCAATTCTTAGAGCTAAGGTTGGTCATAAATCTTTCATGACTGAGACAAAGTTTTCTAATAGGACCTCATACGTCTCAGGAACTGGATTGACTACGTGAAACTTTCTTAGATTTATCAGTTCGAACTTAGAAAAATTGTATTTTGGATAAGTCGCACTAAGTACCGTCAGTTTTATTAAATAGATGAATCTTCGGTTTAGGCGAGTTCTAGACGTAATTAAAACATTTTTTTTTATTTAATTCTTGTATTTACTATTTTCTTTTAATTATTACGACATTTAAAACAATTCACAGCTATTTATGGTCGTTGTCATTGTAAACTAGTGGTAGGACCTCTTGTGAGTCCGCGCGGGTAGGCACCATCACCCTGCCTATTTCAGCCGTGAAGCCGTAAGCCGATTTGAAGGGTGGGACAGCCGTTGTAACCATATTGAGACCGTAGAACGCATATCTCAAGGTGGGTCGCAGCATCAACGTTGTAGATATCTATGGGCTCCAGTAACCCAGGTGGGCTGTGATTTCGTTCACCTATCTAAGCAGTAAAAAAGTTAAAAAAGTGAGTTTAAGTCGTAAAATTGTTTTTTAATTCAAATGATCGCGAAGGCGGCTAGCAACAGTTCCCCGCGTTCTACGAGAACGTTGACCCTGCGCATCGATGTATTTCTTATTACATTGCGTGCAAAGCAAATACATAGTCAGGTCATATATTCTGTCACATGTTTAATGTAAAATAATTGAAACAAGTTTATTCATTATGTAACCATTCATATACCAAAATGAACTTAACAAAACATAGATTCTTATGACACTAAAGTTTATTCAAAATGACCTCCGTGATTTTGAATACAGGCCTTCAATCTGCGCGGCCAGTCGTCTATCGCAGCACGAACGAGGTCCATGTCAATATCGGCGGCTGCCTTAATCAAGGATGTCTTGAGTGACTCCAAATTGGGATGAGGCTTTGAGCACGCCTTTTCCTCCAAGTGTTGCCATATCTTGTAATCTAACGGATTCAAATCTGGACTGGAGGAGGGCCAGTCTTCGTGCCGGATGAAGTCGATTTCACGCGCCGCCAGCCAGTCTTGTGTGCTCTTCGCTCTATGAACTGGCGCCGAATCTTGTTGGAATACTCAGTGCCTGTTATTGAACATGGTATGAGAAACAGGTACCACAAGGTTCATCAGGACTGTATTTTGATACACAACTGCATTCGTTTTTACACCTTTCTCACAAAAATGTACCTCTGTTAAGCCCCAATAAGAAACTCCCAACCCTACCATGAGCGAGGATGGAAAATGACCTCGTTGGACACGCGGAATACGGTTGCTCGCTTCTTCACTACTGTGTGCGTACACCTTATCATTTTGTTTGTTGTAGCTCTCTTCTACGGTAAAAATTTTTTCATCCGAAAAAAGAATTTCCCGATATTTTTTTCCCGCGTACCGCTTCAACAAAGCACGGCATCTCTTCAGTCTCAGATCCATTAGACGAGCATTCAAACGATGTCCTGTTTTTCTTCGATATGCCCGAAGCCCTAAGTCTTCATTTAACACCCTTTTCACCGTGGTTCTGCTTAACCCCATCTGAAGGGCCAACAGTTTCTGCTTACGTTTGGGATTTCTTTGAATTCGCGCCTTCACAGCTTTTATTACTGCTGGAGTCCTAACAGACCGAGGGCGACCACTTCTTGACCTGTCATCTACACTAGAGTCTTCATTGTATCGTTTGATGGTACGATAAACGAATCTTTTGGTTATATTCAAATTTTTCAGTATGTTAAAAATTTGAATTGGCGCGTAACCGCAACGATGCAACGCAATAACTGCAACACGGTCTTCTTTAAGCGTCCACTCCATATTTAAAAATGAGTAAAATTCTAAATTTATACTATTTTTATTTTCATGGACAATTCGAAATTCGAATTCAATAAACTTTTTTGTGCCCAGCATTCTAAAAGAAAAGTTTTTACTGTGTGACAATACTTATGACCTGACTAGGTATATCATTAAAATGCAACCCACAGACACTGCCTACTGAGTTTCTCGCCGGATCTTCTCAATGGGTCGCGTTTCCGATCCGGTAGATTTTGCGAAGCACTGCTCTTGCTAGGGCCAATGTTAGCAACACTTCCGGTTTGAGCCCCGTGAGCTCACCTACATGTTAGGGTGAAGCTGAAATAGTCTCTCAAGGCTATCAGCATTGGTAGGAAAAAAAGAAAAGAAAATAATTAATATGTAAATTTATGAATCTTATTTTTATAGCGTTCATAATGACAAGTTCTATCACCCATCTTCGTTTTTTTATCCCCCCAGTATCGCACCTTACACTATGCTTATGAAGATTACACACCACATAACAGTGCTTATAATGGAAACTATTGTTTTAAATTACGTACATATCGGCTTTCCCTTTTGTTCCGCCCTCAGACTTCCGATCGTTTCATAATTAAAATTTATTCAGTAAGGCAATAATTAAACAGGCGTATTAAAGTACCTACTTTTTGGAAAACTACAATTTATAACGTACTAGCTGACCCGGCAGACTTCGTAGCGCCTCAATCGATAAATAAAAGACACATCAAGGGGACACATGAAAGAAAAAACAAAATTGTTTGTTTTTATATAATTCCGAGCTTTTTTATATTTTATCACCTTTTAAACCTTCCCTGGACTTCCACGAATAATTCAAGATCAAAATTAGCCAAATCGGTCCAGCCGTTCTCGAGTTTTAGCGAGACTAATGAACAGCAATTCATTTTTATATATAGAGATTACTAACAAATTGTATACGTGATTTCCAGAAGTTGTTAGTGCGATTTTTTTTCAGAGCACTCAATTAAACCTGCTATTTTTGGGTACGTCTCCATAAAAATTATATGGGAAGTTATAAAACTCAATATTCACAATGTAGCAGGCACATAACAAGCGTAAATAAAATTTAATTTAGCGCTCATTAATTCACTAAAGTAGCGTAGACCTTACGTCGTGTAATACGTCAAAAACATCAAGACCCCCGATTTCTTCGGAATCATTCGCAGCCGCGAGGTCTTCACGAATCAGCCCAGCAACCCCACGATGCTTCATAGTCCGCTTAATTTCCGGCTTGCCTGCTTTAAACCTTGGTTTGCTTTAATCTCAAGACTTGGGCGCCATCTTGTGAAAATTCATTTATTTATCGCGCACCGTATTCCCGTGAAATTATTACATTAAAATTTTGTGATAAAGCATTCGCTTTGCTATGTGAAAAACACGATATTATAGTATTTTCTTATTCTCCACCTTATTCCACTAGGTGGGGTCGGCACAGCTATTTTTTTCTCTTTCATTCCCTTCTATCAGCCGTCATCTTAACACTCACTCCTCTCTCTGTCATATCGTCATTCACACACTCCATCCACGTCTTCTTCGGTCGACGTCTTCCCCCTCTACCTTGTACTACCATTTTCATACATCTCTTAGTCACATGCATCTTGTCTTTACTCATCACATGTCCATACCACGCTAACCGTCCGCTCTTCAATTTGTTGATTACCGGGGCTACTTTCACACTTCCTCTGATATACTGCCTGTATCGTGAAAAATACGATATCATAATAAGCACAATAGCTCTTATCGGGAAATGGGGTAATAGGCCATCTTTATCGATTTCACACACACACACACAATATATTAGAAAACTATTTACGATAACTTACATTGTATTTTAACAATTAAATGCTATTATTTACAAGTTTATACACACATTTTAGAATGTTAAATTTGAATATTATAATATTATTGTGAGTCAGAAATGTTCTATGACTACTATAAAAACTACTTTATATATCACAAAATATCAATCCTACATTAATTAGGTGAGGAGAAATAACCATTAAAAATCCATTAAACCGTTCACTATCAAACCACAATGTAATACTGTTGCGTTGTGGTAATTGAGCGTGGACTGAATTTATTGTTTTGAGATATTTATTGTACCTTTATATTTTTTTAATTAAGGACTTAATATATAAGAGAAATATAAAATTAATGCGTTGTTCTCGGCGGCTAGATTTCAAAAGGATTGGTGTCATGGCGGAAGTCCCTCACTGACATTTTTGCGTTCTGAAGCTGAACAAGTACCAATACCGGCAATGTAATATAAATAGCATATTAATCTTACAAAAACAAACACCTCGCTTTTCGCGTTGATAGACTACCCGCAGTTTCTAGATAGAATTAGTACCGCGTTACTGGTGGTAGGACTTCTTGTGAGTCCGCGCGGGTAGGTACCACCACTGAAGTAGTAATGCGTTTCGGTTTGAAGGGTGGGACAGCCGTTGTAGCATACTTGAGACCTTAGAACTTATATCTCAAGGTGGGTGGCGCATTTACGTCGTAGATGTCTATGCGGTCCAGTAACCACCTAACTCCAGGGGGGCTGTGAGCTCATCCACCCATTACAGCAATAAAAAAAAACGTTTAACATAGAATATAAATGCAATGGTCCACCAAGAATCGACTTTAATAGGCAGCCATTGCTGGCATCCAGGACGAACGGTCGTCTGTCTGCTTGTAATAAAAAAGAAAACAGAATGGATATTTTAAATGACGAATACCTGATAAAGAGTGTCTACAGGTTCCTCCTCCAGCTCTGCAGCAAAATTCATGCAAGCAGTACCTACTTGGAGAAACGGATCAAAGGGTTTCACACAACTTTTATTGTAACTATACTTGAGACCTTAGAATTTATATCTCAAGGTGGGTGGCGCATTTACGTCGTAGATTTCTATGGGCTCCAGTAACCACTTAAAACCAGATGGGCTGTTAGCTCGTCAACCTATCTAAGCAATAAAAAAATAAAAAAAATACCTTTAAAGGTCAAAGCGTCGCCCAGTCCCGAAAAGATAGGACTTAGTGAGAGTTTTTTTTAATACCAACATCGTCACAACGCCGCTTAATGAAGTAGCTACGACAAACAAAAGCAACGAACACAGAGAGAGAAAGAGGCTCTTAGTTTTTTTTACTATTCCCCGGACTTTGTTCACTGTAAACTCGCTAAGTGCAAACAGAAGGCTGTTTGATTTGAGACTTACCTTTGTGAAGTAATCGTTGTTTTACGATGCGTCACGTTTTCTATTACCTTAATAATGTTAGTTTTTATTTCGTATTAGAGAACCTAGGAATTTATGTGGGTGTTTTTTTTATTTTGTAATTATTTAATCATGTCGGAGATTGTGTTTTATTCTAACGGCTTATCTAATGGAAACCGATGTCATTATTTCAATACAATCAATAATAATTAAAAATCGAATGGAAGACGAATTTAATTTTGATTTAAGATAGACAATACTTCTGGCATATAAATCAATCTTCTTGATAAATTTACTCTAATTATTATCCTTATATTCATAAAGATATTTTTAAAAGAGTTATAATTAGATGCTATATTGTTTGGTTGATCAAATTTTGCCTTGCTCTGAGGTTAAAACAGTTTTTGTTTTTTTTTATTGCTTAGATGGGTAGACGAGCTCACAGCCCACCTGGTGTTAAGTGGTTACTGGAACCCATAGACATTCACAACGTAAATGCGCCACCCACCTTGAGAATAAGTTCTAAGGTCTCAGGTATAGTTACAACGGCGGCCGTAGCCTTCAAACCGAAACGCATTACTGCTTCACGGCAGAAATAGGCAGGGTGGTGGTACCTACCCGTGCGGACTCACAAGAGGTCCTACCACCAAGACATATTAATATTGTACAGCTCTTTTTTTTTAAACGAAATGTCGTACTATGTACTGTAATTTCACATTTTCAAGGATTGCCTTGTTAAATGCAAATTAATGTAGTTAAACATCATAAGGATTTGATTATTGTGATTTTAAAACATTTTTAAAGAGCACATTACACGCGATCATACAAAGTCAAAACTGAACTAACATGTAATTAAAACAAATTTGATTACGATCGAATTTACAAGGTCTTTAGTAATTAAAAGATATGTGATAACGAACCTTTTAATTATTTTTTTTAGCATAATGTCAGACAAGCCGGAGCCCATAGACAGAAAATAACTGCCGCCTTCCTTGAGATATAAAGTATCAATAGTATTATTACATTGTGTGTGTAAAGGCTATTTCCTTCAGGTCATACAGAACAATCAAAAACAGTTTTTAAATCGTCGATATAACAAGGAACAGTGCAAATGTTCAAATCGTCTGGCGGGATGGATGTAATATGCTCTGCCTAAACCCTGTCCCGCCGTCTCAATAGCTCTGACTGGGCTCCCGCCCGGTCCGGGGTAGGGCGCCGGCTATGAGCAGCAGGAGTTTTTAGTGAGGTTCGACTCCCACATACCCCACCTGCCGTGCGGGTGGGAATCCGGCGATTTTCTCCTATGGAAAAAAATATGTTCAAATGCATGCAGATACCAATATTTTGATGAAATTCCGTAAATAATCAATAGTTTTTCAAGAAAAATCTCCACGATCAAGAATAACTCCTAATATCGTCCTCCTAATATCCATGCCATGGCCATGGACATCAAAACGTGAATGCCGATACACTCCTTGAGACAACACATTGTTATATGGTGGTAGGACGTCTTGTGAGTCCGCACGGGTAGGTACCACCACTCTCCCTATTTCTGCCGTGAAGCAGTAACGGAAACTGAGGACTGGCGTGATTTACGTTGATATCTATGAGCTCCGGTACCCACTTAACACGAGATGGGTCCTGAGCTCGTCCATCCTTCTAAGCAATAAAATATATTTTTTTATTGCTTCGATGTGTGGACGAGCTCACAGCCCACCTGGTGTTAACTGGTTACTGGAGCCCATAGACACCTACAACGTAAATGCGCCACACACCTTGAGATATAAGTTCTAAGGTCTCAGTATAGTTACAACGGCTGCCCCACCCTTCAAACCGAAACGCATTACTGCTTCACGACAGAAATAGGCGGGGCGGTGGTACCTACCCGTACGGACTCACGGTAGTACCTTCCTGCCAATTCATGCCACAAAGTAATGACATGTTCTGGTTTGAGTCGTGCCGTGAGCTAACAGTCGGGGCCATTGTCATATTTAGACCCACCTAACGTCTGAAGGTCAAAAAACTCAAAAACTAAAACTAAAATTTTGCATGTATATTCGGTTTTAAAATTAATATATAAGATAGCCTTTCAAGATAAATTAGTCGAACAGGAACCGCAGTCATACCGCAAAACTAAACTAACCACCATTTCAATTGCATCATTTCACATCTCAGCGTGAACGATTTGAATAAGCAATCTACATTGAAACCGCGAACATGGAGTGGGACTTCCAATTTCTGCTAAATCGAGGAATATTGTTTTAGAGTAACATTAATGTTAATTTTTATTTATGTTAATATTTATTCCTTTGCGGTTGTGTGGCGAGTGAGCAAGTCAACTCGCACATCTCAACGCAGCACCGAAATCATACGATTTTACGTCACATCAGGTGAACTGAGTGCCGTGTGCAAAGACTGTTAAGCCACGCCCCCTGCAACATGTCGCCGGCGCATCTTATTTGTCGAAGTGGTAAAGACACAAGATGGCCACGCTTTGATCTATTCTTCTTCAGGCGGAGGACATGTTGAAAGCGGCGGCAACTCCTGCGCAAATTATTATTGACTATAAGTTATAGTTATAGTTCTAGTTTTGGTTTTCACTATAAATACGATTGTGCCGTAATTGTGGTGAAACTGGAAAGGCCTCCGGGCCACCAATACTTCAATCATAAAAATAAAAAAAAATAAAAAAAAAAGTGCGACAGACTATCTGGAATACTTCAGTTGAAGCAGTCCGCTTACAGAATGCATTACCCTTAAGCATCAAACAATCGTCCTCGCCGGAAATTTTCAAGTTCAGATTAAAATCGCACTAACTTGAACAATAATATGTCTCCTACGATATAACTGTATAAGTTGCTACTTTTTGTATTTACTTGCATATTATTAATATTTATTTGTATTGAATCGTATGTAAGTCTATCTTGTATTGTATTTATTTTTCACAGTATGTGTATATAAGTATATATTTTTATGTAAGTTTATTAAGATATAGCACCGTCCATGCTAGTTTGCTTATTCCTCTCCCTGCAAGGTTGCCTGGAAGAGATCGCTTTCAGCGATAAGGCCGCCAATTTATGTCACCGTCTATTATTTGTTTCATCTACTTACTCTCTACACGTGGTGTTAAATAAAGAGTTATATTATTATTTACCAGTGATTCGATTAGTAGATAGCTAAGAAACTCTGTTTATTTTTCTTCAAATATCTATTAATACGTGAAGCAAAAACTTTGTATCCCTTTTTACGAAAATTGCGCGGACGGAGGAGTATGAAATGTTCCACACTTATAGAGAATACAGAGAAGAAATGCACAATGCTAATATTTTTTTAAAATAATGCATAAAAGATACATTAAATCAATAAAGAAAACATTACACACACCACAGACCATGTATTTGACGCACACACGCATGCATACTATTTATTGTCAAACTTTTGTTCTTGACGTCTGTGGTCAAATTGAGAATAGATTAAATATTGTTTGTCTTTATTAATATTTTTTTATAGTGTAGCCTTGGCGAAATTTGTGATTAAAGAAGTATATAATAGTGTACAAACTTACAATTCCAATTAATTATAGTCGAATTTCGACTACTGCGGGACCTCTAGTCCAAATAAATTTACTGAATACTTCTAATCATACAATAGATAAGACTAAAACTAGAACAGCTTAGTACCAACAGCAACGTATTGAAGTGATTAAATCCCTCAGAATTCTCAACAAACATAAATCGTTACCCATATTCACCGAACGACAATGACACAATAGTTTCGCTCACAAACCTGACCCGAGGTGAACAAACAGAATTAATCTAAGTATTTTCTTTCAATAATGCGGTTCGCGTTGTAATTCTGTTTTCACGAGGCCCCCTTTTGTTCGAGGCGTGTTCGCCCTTAGGGGATGGGCTCGCAGGGTGTAATCAAACAAGCTGAGACCGAGTGACGTCTTAAGATAAAAAAATATATATATATTGAAAAATAACATATCTGTATGTCCGGAATGAGCGTTTGTTGTTTACGAGCTATTGTATTTTTCGTGATAGCTGGTGATGGCACGTGTAGCTATAACCGCCCTGCCTGTTTGTGTCGCCACATGTTCCAGCTGAAAGGTTGGGGCAGCTGTTATACAATACAGTTAAGGCTCACTCTCTTCATTGTGCCGGAAATAGGCAGGATGGCGGTGGTTACCCGTTCGGAATCGCAATACGCCTTAACGAAATGAAAAAATTGTGATTTTTTTTTTTTTTTGTTTGATAATGGTGTGCATTTAGCTTAAAAACCTTCGCGACACTTACTAAAGACACATTTTATGGGAAAACTTGATACGCGCCCGTTGAATTTGAGCCCAGATGCTGTCGCGTCATTAGGTACGATATTGAAGAATGCTCGCCAGAGTTCGAACAGGTGTTTACACAAAATTTAGCTCTGTGAACATTGTAGTAGTTTTAGATATGGTTTGGCAGTTAGCTGTCACATTAGCCGTCCCGCGGGTATTCATCAATAAGCACTATCTATCTATCATAATAAAGCCTACTTCTGTCTCTTTTTTTTTGATTGCTTATATGGGTGGACGAGCTCACAGCCCACCTGGTATTAAGTGGTTAATGGGGCCCATAGACATCTACGACGTAAATGCGCCACCCACCTTGATATATGTTCTAAGGTCTCAAGTATAGTTACGACGGTTGCCCCACCCTTCAAATCGAAACGCATTACTGCGTCACGGCAGAAATAGGCGGGGAGGTTCTACCTACCCGCGCGGACTCACAAGAGGTCCTACCAGTAATTACGCAAATTATAATTTTGCGGGTTTGATTTTTATTATACGATGCTATTCCTTCACCGTGGAAGTCAATCGTGAACATTTGTTGAGTAATTATTTCATTAGAAAAATTGGTACCCGCCTTGGATTCGAACACCGGTGCATCGCTCAACACGAATGCACCGGACGTCTTATCTCTTAAGCCACGACGACTTGTCATCCTTGGAACTGCGAAGATTTTTAATGAAATTGAATACAATATTCATTAATTAAGCTTCACATAAATATACGTTATTTTATTTGAACGTGCTTCGCGAAGGCATCTTAAGGACGCTTCTCATGCTCTCTCCAGAGAATAGATCACGCACGCTAGCTGATTCTTAATTGCTTTGCATTGCGCGCTATGCAAGGATCGGTAGAGTAGAATTTTTCAATAGATTTACACCATGTACTTATACTTAATTGGATTCTATAAATGTTGGAATTAATTCATGAATTATCGTCATTACAGATACTTCCAATTTAAGCTTTGTTCTCTACTGAACCGAAATAAAAATAATAATTTTCTTTACCTAAAATTTTTAAGTGCTGTTGACAATATTAAAAGCTATTTGTTTTGTGGTTTCTGTGGTAGCGCAGCACGGACGCTTACCATAATTTGATTTAAGTGTTAATTAGTGTTTTAATTGGACATAAATTAATAAAATTTCAATGGATGTCTCCGTGCCCAAAACTCGACTGAAATTATGAAATAAATAATTCAAATTATACAAATAATAATACAAAACTGTCTTCAACATAGTAAAATGAGATCATCATCGATGTAGTCAAAGTTGACTAAATATAGGTTTTTTTTTCTCCTACCTATGCTGGAAAACGTAAGGGGTTATACCAGCTTAACCGAGCGAGTAGTCACGGGGCTCTAACTTGATAAATTTGCTAACACTGGCACTAGCAAGAGCAGTGCTTCGCAGAATCTACCAACGGATCGGAAACGCGACCCACTGAGAAGATCCGGCGAGAAACTCTGTCGGCTCCCTCTGAGAGTATAGATTAGGATAACGCCAAAACTACTGGTCAGATCTTGATAAAAATTAAATGTGACCGCGTGAGAAACACCAACTTTCAAATATCAGAATACGTTCACCAAGAAAAAAGTTTTAGGATAACGCATAAAACAATAGTCTAATTGATAACATCCTTCTTTTTTGAAGTCGGTTAAAAAACATTCGACCGACTTTTTGTTTTCCATTGCCGCTTGAAAAATACCTGTGAACGGCAGATTAAACTATAAGCCAGTGTGTTTAGCTACAGTGTCCATTAACGTTTTAATTAGCGCTGCCATTTTATGAGCTCGTTCGGTCGTTGGCGCTGCACTCGACTGTTTTATGCGTTATTACGTATTTTGTTCGAGTATTGTCGTAAAGTGTGGCGGTCGCTTGATTACCGGGTAGCTTGTTAAAGTCGCAGCCCTATGGCCTACTTTGTTATTTGCTTTTTCTGAACACTAGAGACTTACAAGCGCCATCAAAACCGGTCACTTGGCTAATACCCTCAGTCTTTGTGTCACATTCCATATTCACAAATCGTTCGTTTAAAAGGTGGGATAATCTTTGTGAAATGAATGAAAACATCGACTTCGAGGCTGTATGTGGCATTCGTATTGATTTAGAACGTAACCACTTGATACCAGTTGTGCCAAAAGCTCGTCTATCCACCAAAAGTAATAAAATAAGTTTATTTTTTTTTATATTTTTTTTTATTGCTTAGATGGGTAGACGAGCTCACAGCCCACCTGATGTTGAGTGGTTACTGGAGCCCATAGACATCCACAACGTAAATGCGCCACCCACCTTGAGATACAAGTTCTAAGGTCTCAAGTATAGTAACGACGGCTGCCCCACCCTTCAAACCGAAACGCATTACTGCTTCACGGCAGAAATAGGCAGGGTGGTGGTACCCACCCGCGCGGACTCACAAGAGGTCCTACCACCAGTAAAAAGTTGACTTGAGGGTAGGTGAAAAAATATTCTATGTCATTTGATACATTAGATATATTCCACTTTAGTAACACATGGTCTATAATCCTCAATGGTCTATTTTTAAAGTGTCCATTGCGGAGTTTTGTTTTGTATTCTCAGCCAGATGGGTATAATAATATGTTCCACATGATGGTAAACGGCCACCGTAGCTCATGGATATTTGAAGATGCCTATCGCTGAGGGCTCCTATCAAACTTCGTTTAGACGTTGTCTTATTCTTTGAATTTTAGTTTCCATTATTGTTCACGTTTTGATTAATTACTATAGTTGATTCTTCATTAGTACGAAAAGAAACAAAGGCTGAACTTTAGATTAATAGCAATCGAAAAGTCATACCAAAAACTTATTTTAATTAAACTCATGTTGACGGTTATCAATCATTAGGGATTTAATTTGCTCGCGATGTAGCTTACTAGAAGAAACCAGATTGTTACCTACGTTTTTATTGCCCTTGTAGGCAGACGAGCACACGACCCACTTGATGATGAGTAGTTGGTATGGTAATGCCAGGGATAGTTCCAAGCCTTTGCCTACCGTTAAGTACTCTCCCTAAGCTTCGTTTGAAGAAGGACATAGTATTCGAAAAACACCGTAAAGGGGTCCAAGCCGGATGGTACGTGGCAAAAAAGATCTCTGGAAACTTACCACTGACGAACGCAGCGGTTCTTTCTAGGTAGTATGGATGAACTCTACTCCGGTGGCGGACTGTAGTACCTGAGCTCTTAATCATTAGAGAGAAAGAGAATTAGTTACGTATCAATCATTTTAATAACATACAGGATTATTTCAACCACTTCCTGTCTGTCAGAATGCAGAAATTTAAAAAAATAGTTTCAAAATACCATTAGAAACTAATTTGATATCTCACGATTCTCAGTAAACTAAAAATGATGTAACAAAACGATACAAATTTGAACGAGCAGTTAGCGCTTAGACCACAATCTATACTAATATATAAATCTACAGTTGTTTTTACGGATGTTCCGTTATAACTACTGAACCGTGCACCCCATTGACTTGAAACTTGGTACCCATATAGAAAATACATGTACTTAATGGATAGGCTAATATTTATATCAGTGTTGGACTCCCTACACCAGTTGCGGGGGGGTTAATGATGAGAATATTTGTGGGGGTGAGAAATAATAATGTTAATTTTAAATTCCCAGCGAAGCGGGCGGATACAGCTAGTTCAATATAAAATCGGCGTGGTAATCATTAGCTTTTTTTTCCTTATAGTCACTGGAGAAGGCTACATACATACGCATTTTCCAAATAATCATACCTTGTGCAGATATAGTTTGCGAGCACGCAATACCCACATTACGGTCTCTACGCACGAGAGCTGATGGCTCTCGCTTAAAATGGACTTATATTTTTGTCAGTTTAACTTAAGAACGCAATTTGTAGTAAATAACCTGACGTGATGCTGAGACTTATAGATAGCTAGCTGGCTAGCATAACCCCTCGAGGTTACTAGTAATAGGTACTTCTTCTTTGTCGGTATCACTCTTGACAGAGTGGTCTCCGTCATCACTTTAGGTGTTGGTGGCAAGCTCCACAACACGCCGCCACTCTTCTCTGATGGCCGCCCTCCTCGTACATACAGAGATGATGAGCCCTTTACTGCCGCTTTTATCTGGTCAGTCCACCTCATAGGCGACCTTCTTCGTAGTCTGGTATCCTCAACCTTTACCTAGACCAGTCGCTCAATAGCCAGCAGTTATAAAAGCAGCAATAATTAGTAATAAAAATCCACATATAGATATCAACTGGTGATAGATATCAATTACTGGTTGTAGGCTCTTGCGAGTCCGCTCGGGTAGTTACCACCAGCCCGCCTATTTCTGTCGTGAAGCAGTAATGCGTTTCGGTTTGAAGGGTGGAGCAGCCGTTGTAACTATACTTGAGACCTTAGAACTTATATCTCGAGGTGGGTGGCGCATTTACGTCGTAGATGTCTATGGGCTCCAGTAAACACTTAACATCGGGTGGGCTGTGAGCTCCTCCACCCATCTAAGCAATAAAAAATAAAATAAAACACATATAGATATCAACATCGCTTGAGGCCTTTGAAAGGTTGGACCCGTTAGGACATTAGTTTGCGTATCAAGCTTGGATGAAATTGATAAATAAAATTACTGCAATAGTTTTCGAGCTCCAGTGCGTGCCACCGCACTCAATATGTGCGAATGACGAAGCGTTTCGGCAATTTTCGACATCTGCTCGTCGAATAACATTAGGCTTCCGCATCGGGACCGCAAAATTTCGGGTCCAGGACCCAGATTCCCGAAGGCCGTAATAATGGAGTACCAATTGTATTTTTGCGATCGTTTCACACGATGTGAGATGTTTGTCATCTCACCTTTATTCATGTCTGTCGCTAATAATTTAAAAAAAATCTTCTACCATATTAGAAGAACTTTTTTTAGGGAGGTCACTATTCTTACTTTGTGTCGTCGTAATGTTACTGTGGCGGTAGCCATCATACAACGCAAGATATTCGACAGATGCCTGAATCTCATTTGCAACAAAAGCGGGCATATGCATGTATATAGGTATGTATAAAAGTTCCGAATAACAACTTTCGGACCGTCGGTATACCGAGCAATATCCGCTCGGTGGAAGATCTTTCCTTCGTCGTATATCTTCCCACAATCACTATGTTAGAATCCTTACCTGATGTCTGATAACAATAGAACAATCGGATGAATGACTTAGGAATGCATAGACGATAAACATATAACACATACACACATGCAAACATTGATTTCCATTGAGGTTTCAACTAAAATTTATTATTCAATCTGACCACGCTAACCTGAAAATTAGGTCTGGTAATACATGATCCTTGATGTACGATTATATAAAAATTATCCATCAGAATTTTAACGTCCTTTTCAATGCTTTCTTAACAAAATCTTCTCCTAATTACAATCTTTCATTCTAATGGTAGGCGTGTTCTATGCTGGTAAAATTCTGTTGCAGACGCTACCTGTTTCTACTACTAATTAATAACCACAACAGGTGGTTTTTCAACTAGTCTGCTTATCTAAGGCAAATGCAAAGTAGAACTAGATAAAGCTGAATTTCAGATCCACATTCAAGTTAGTGATTGAAATTTACCAAATGTGTGTGTCTATGTTAGTATTTTTCAGTCCCGTAACTGATAGAAATAGGCAGGAACTTGGAACTATATCATAGCATACAACACTATCCATCACTAGTACAATAAAAAACGTAATAAGATTCACTTGAAACATTTTATTAATAAAGAATTCTTGTTTTTTTAACTTTATTCATATTTATCGGGTTCTTGGCACGATTTTTAGCTTGAATGAATTCCATTTAATGAGTTTTGTTGCTAGCGCATTGGTCACGGATATAGTGAAGACTGCGAGTAAGATGTTAGGAGCAGGCGCATGTGTCTAATCTTTTCCTAGTCCTTATTTGGTATTCATTATTGGTAGTCGATATCTCGCCCCGACAAATATCGATAATTCATGAAAGTATCTTACAACTTTGTTTATATCTTTTTGTGTGTTGACTGAATTTTGAATCACGTCATAAACATTATAAGCAGTAAGCTATGGCTAGATAAAGAGCTTACTGCAATAAGGACTTTAAAGTTTACGTGCGGAGTATTGATTGTATTAGCATTGCGAGAACGGGACAGAACACCTCTTACCCCCTTTAAAAAATTGTATTTCGAAAATTTGATGGCGATTTAAATGAATCTTGAATATATCCGTACGTCATTATAAAAAAGGCGGCTCGTCAAATACCTAATTATCGAACGCAAAGTCAACACCACCGATTCATTTGTCGTTTTTTATACAAAGCATTTTTAATTATAAAAACCTCCATCTTGATTTTTAATTAAAAACCCAGAGTTAGCTTTACGGTAACGACATTACGTCTCAGTGAGGGTCGTTTATGGCGGCCCTCATTTGTGTGATTAAAAAAGTTTTTTTTTTTTTCAGTTAATTCTATCTCTTTGGCAAGCGAACCGTGAAATCAGTTTGTGATTTTTTCATGTTGGCACCTTTTTTAGGACGGGCCAACTTTTCAGTCTTAATTGTGGGAGTTTAGCTGAATTTCCAGAGAGGAAAATGGTTATAGTTTGTGATGCTGCTTTTTTATGTTATATTATGCTAAATTTTTTAACGTTGGGGCGTGTGACGGAATTAACAGTTAGAATTTATTTTGTCGATGTTTTATTCATAATAAGCTATCGCAGTTTCATAAGAATGCTATGAAAATACTCGTTTTGTATGTATGCAATATATAACGGAACATTTGAATATAATTTTCATTGGCTTCAATGAGATAATGATATCATCTTAAACAACTCCTCAGAGTGTTCTTCTTGGAACATACAAAACACATAGGGAACCTAAGCCCCTCCTTAAATCCAGAGGCTCCAAACACCGAGCTTTAGCGAGTATAGAATACTACTAATTTCCAAATCGATGTGCCTCACGATTTTAGTTCCGTTTAGTATTTCATTTCAAACTTAAATATTATGAAACGTAATGCGTTGAACTGTCAGCTGAATTATTTCTAGGCACGTGCCGAACCCTATAAAATCCGACGCCATCTGAGCAAGCAAGCACTATATCAGCATAAAAGGACAATAAAATTATACTTTGGCTCTATGGGATGGTAACTTTTGCCTCCCGAACCGCAAAATGGCGGTAGATGCAACGTATGCTTTGAGTTTTCATAGATCATTTTCATAAAAGATCACCTTTTGAGTGTTCTCTTTTTGAGGATATTATTATTTATATCATTGTTTTTTTATTTTATTTTTTTATTGTCTAGATGAGTGGACGAGCTCACAGCCCACCTGGTGCTTAGTGGTTACCGGAACCCATAGACATTCACAACGTAAATGCGCCACTCACCGTGAGATGTAAGTTCTAAGGTCTCAAGTATAGTTACAACGGCTCCCCCACCCTTCAAACCCAAACGCATTAGTTCTTCACGACAGAAATAGGCAGGTGGTGGTACCTACCCGTCCGGACTCACAAGAGGTCCTACCACCAGTAATTACGCAAATTATAATTTTGCGGGTTTGTTTTTTATTACACGATGTTATTTATTCCTTCACCGTGGAAGCCAATCGAGAACATTTGTTAAGTACGTATTTCATTAGAAAAATCGGAATCCCTGTGGAATTCGAACTCCACATCTTATCCTTTAGGCCACGACGACTTCAATATTCAATATCATTGTTTTCAAATATTTGTCAGAGGAAACGACCCTGTAACCGTGTTTTCCTTGAGCTAATACTTCTTCATCTGTTCCTGGCTGTTTATTTTTAATTACCTATGAAGTTCCCATTTTAAAATACTGGCCAGCTGAAACGTAATTTGTGTACGATTAGCAATAAATTCCAAATTGAATGAATTTAATTTAAAAACTTTAAGGATATTTCATTTTCAATACTTTGTTTATTGATTAACTAGCGACCCGCCCTCGCTTCGCTTTGGAAACATTAAAACACTCATGAAACCAACAAAAAAAAAAAAAGTAGCCTATGTTCATCAGGGACAATGTCGGCTTCTAATGGAAACATAATTTTTCAAATCGGTCCAGTAGTTTCGGAGCCTATTCGAAACAAACAAACAAACAAATCTTTCCTCTTTATAATATTAGTATAGATATTAGTATAGATAGTATAGATATAGATGTTTTGTTTTGTTTTCACAACATTTCTATAATTTGCATCAACCAATATATACGCTGAAAATAAGAGTAATTATGGAATGCAAATTCTCTCGAGAAAGGAATGCCAAACAAACGGCTCTCAACTTTAATGACGTGTACGGAATAAACACTGCAAATTATCGAACGCTCGTTATTGGTTTAAACCCTTCCGACATGGAAATTTTGATCTAAAAAATTTGCCCCATGATCGCCCGAAAGCTAAAGTCAACAACGATGAATTAAATTAAAGACGACATTAGAAGCTTAATACTAATAATAATAAAAATAAACAATAATAAAGAGCAGAATATTTAATCTACCGCTAAGTTAGCAGTATCTATCAGCGTTACCAACAAAAGAATATTGGTCCATTTGCGCAAATTGACAAGGTAAAAAAGCTTGATAAGCGAGTGCCGCACGAAGTGAGCGATCGCCAGCGCGACGAACGCGTTAAGTTATGCATTGCATTGCCGGGTTCTGACCCCGGGTGAAGACCGGACGTAAGGTGAAGTTGTGCAGGGGAGTCGTTTAGTGGGTAGGGTCCTGAAATCCGTTCCTTGGGTCCATGGTCAGCTCCCAACATCTGCGAGCCGTCCAGTCCCACAGATCACCCCTCACTCTAGGCGCGGGAAGCCCATCATC
Source organism: Bombyx mandarina (assembly GCF_030267445.1). NCBI lineage: Eukaryota > Metazoa > Arthropoda > Insecta > Lepidoptera > Bombycidae > Bombyx > Bombyx mandarina. Next base: position 12,227,522 of record NC_143231.1, on the reverse strand, counting down.
ATCATCATCATCAGCCTTTATCTGCCCACTGCTGGACATAGGCCTTCCCCAATGCCTTCTACATAATGCGGTCCTCCGCCTTCGGCATCGAAATAAAAAAAATCAACCCATAGGGCTCGAAAAAAAAAAGCTTTGCGTTGCTTAACAGAAGCTTACAGAAATGAAAGAATTTTAAATCAAAAACGATAAACCTTTTGAAAAAACGCTACCAAGAAATTAAAAAAAAATATATTTATATTTTTTATCAGTATATACTTGATACTCAATGATTTATTTCCAAGCACGAATCGCCTAGACGTAAGTCATGAGTACATATTTTGAAATAAATTAATCGTAATAAGTTAATTTGATTTTTAAAAAAGTTTTGGAAATAGATTTAGAAATCGAAAAAAAAAAACAAAGCTATTATAAAAAAAAATTAAGAAGCTTGTGTAGACATCTTTAAAACATTCATTCTCTTAAATAAATACCAAAAAATACACAAAGAGGTCGCAGGAGGCAAACGGGTCGCCACGTTGCTTATTCTGATCTTATCCAATGTTATCTTAATATTTGAACACAACAATCAAGGAGACTCAATCGCAATTCTTAATTCGAAACCAACAACTAAAATTATAAAGGTTCACTAAGAGGTAACTTATCAAAGTGGCTTTCGGTTATAACCTGAATGTCTGTAAGCGACGTGGCCTTTGTAAGGAAAAACAGATCAAAGACCACGACAGCTCCGACCGCGCGGTAAAAGGCAATGAACCGGTCTGTAGGAAAACAAAAAAAACAATACTATTAAAACGATACGGAAAATATTAGATTCCAGAAATTTCCATTGACTTGCAATCTTATGATTAAGAAAAAAAAATGTTTTTTTAAACCAAAATACGATTGATTGATTGCAAATACAGGTAAACGTTTTTTAAACATAGTAAAATGTCAAAAAATCTTAAGTTTATTTAATTGCCTTCATAGGCAAGCGAATATACATACGGCCCTAACTGATGGTAAGTAGAAATCATCAATGGAACGGTATAGCCGATATACCTATTGTAACAGCAATATCGTTTAAAAATCATATCAATATCTAAACCTTTTTTACTACAATAGAGTTACTTACGCGCCCATTGTGCCACTGACCGGCGGTAGTGATGAAACTCAGCAATGATCAACTCTTATTATTATTATTTTATTGCTTTCATGAGTGGTGAGTACAACGTAAAAGCCACCACTCACCTTGAGACATGAGTTCTAAGTCTCAGTTGTAAGCAACGCAACGGTTGCTTCACCCTTCAAACCGAAATGCATTACTGCTTCAAGGTAGGAATACGGTAATAGTGGTACCTACCCCTGCGGACTCACAAGACGTCCTACAAGCACTAAATCATCAAAGATTATAATTGTGTATTCATAACACATCTTGCGTTCACATAACAAACAAACAAAATATCTAAATGGTTTCATTATAAAGTCGTTTACTAGTTCAGAAGCCTAGGTTTATGATGTCTCATCCAGATTTGCAGGAAGGGAGATCGGAATCTAAATTCCTACACGCCCCCTATCCTCATTCAGTCTTCTGATTAAATTCGCTGTGAGATCCCAGACAAATTGGCTTTGCCTACATAAATCCTCATCGTTCTGTGTATTTTCGTGTGGTCTCCGTTGCGGATCCTGTCCGTACCAGATTTGCAGGGAGACCAGTGAGCGTCAAAGAAGTCTAGATTTAACCCTGACGTGAATTGAAGAGTACCTAAATATTAAAATCTATACTAATATTATAAAGCTGAAAAGTTTGTTTGTTTAAACGCGCTAATGTCAGGAACTACTGGTTCGATTTGAAAAATTATTTCAGTTTTAGATAGCCCATTAATTGAGGAAGGCTATAGGCTATATAACATCACGCTAAGATAAGAGCACCAATAAAGAATGTTTCAAAATCGGGGCTTAAACAGCTCCTTAGCATTCTATAATTCAAAAATATTTTCTTTCTACGTAAATGAAAAGGGGATAAAATTTAGCGTTATGCCAAAGTAACTATTCCAAGCGGACTGAGTCGCGGGCAAAAGCTAGTATTAAATAATGTTAATCTTAATTTGAATACACCGAAAAAGTGACAGTGATAAGAATATTTTACAACTGCTAAAAATACGTAAGCAATGCTTTAACAAAAAAATACAAATGACAATGCAGCGAATAATGAAATTGTGAAAAAGAAAAGAACTAAAATAACTTTTACGGGTTACTGTCATTGTATAATAATGTGTGAATATTAACAATATCATTTTAGTATGAATCGAATAAAACACAATAATATTTGCACCAGACTAAAAAGATTTGAGACAAATAAAATACAGCATTCATTTTATTACCAGTATAGATAGCTCAAAATACTCTCGAACCGAAGACTTAAAAGATTTGTAGGGAACGGTAAAACGCGCTCTCTCAGTTCACATTTAAGGAATACATGTTTTCTTGTAATAAAAAAAAAAGTAAAACATTATTGGAAACGAGACCTGTATTTTACGATAGAAACATTAAATAGCGCGAAAGGATATAAGTGTGGATCGTAAAGGGGTATTTTAAGATTCCATTTTTATTGGTCCCGCATTACACTATTTGTAGTTGAGTGTAATTTTTGGAATTTGTAGTTAGGTAAGTGGGATGCCAACTGTACATTTTGTATGTAACTTGATAATTTTCTGACGAAGCATGTTGCGGATAATTACATGTACTTTTAGGTTAGGAATATTGTGTTCTTTTTTTTTTATAATAAATAAATGAATTTGAGCATTATTCGATCAATTAGACATACTTGTATATTTTTTTTAGAAATAAATTAAATTTTGTAAATAAATAAATAAATAGTTGGGAACATAATAATATACGCACGGTCATCTGGCCCTTTATTGGGTTTTTCTGTGTTATTGGCATCAGTAAATATTTACATACGTTTAAACTAAAACATATCACGGTTATCCGGCTCTATATTAGGATTCTCTGTGTTATTGGTATCGATAAATACTTACATACATTTAAACATATAATATGTACATATCGTAGAATGGGCGGATATCTTTATTATTTCTCAACACAGTGGTCGTATGGTGGGTAGTCGTGCAAAAAGAATGCGATGCACGAAACTATGAAGGTTTTGACATATCTTACTTCTTCCTAAGTTACGCAATGAATGTGGTTCGATTCAACCCGATGACACCTCGACTCTGCCGATGCACACCACCCGAAGTGAGACGATGTTTGACGAGTAGTTGCGGCTGGCATCCACTAGGTGGCACGCTTTCGCTTCGTTTGTCGTGTCCAGATGCGACATACTAATATAGATAATATACACCCAGATAAAAAGCAGTGGAAGAGGTAGACTTAAGAAAAAATGGATGGATTGTGTGAAAGACGATATGTGTAAGAGGGGAGTGAGTCAAGGACTGGTATTATGATAGAAGAGTATGGAAGGAGAAAACAATTGTTGCACCGGCCCCAGGTGACTGTGAGTAGAGCAGGAGAATGATGACACCCAGACAAAAAGCAAGCAAAACTGTTCATCCCACCGATGTTTGTCCAATGTGAGAATCGAACCCATCACCCTCAGCGCAAAAGTCACGGGTGCTAATTACTACACCACCGAGTCGGTCAGTTCATAATGAGATAGCTGCAATACAGTAAATATGTCACAACAGTAAAATTAACATAAAATCCGTGGTTGTATGTAAATGAATCGTAAAGTAAATAACTTTAAGGTATCTCACGTAAAGTATGGCGATGTTGATGATACATTCCAACCCGAAATCAGTAAGAGTAATCTACTTTCTCTAATAGCTGGTTTTTGATCTAAATCCATATAACTCATTCACCCAAATAATGCTAGATGAATAGAAAGCTACGCGAGAAGTTATTTAGGTTATAACAGAAGATGGTTTATGGTTTTTACCTTTTGGAATTAAATCACGCCTTTATCTGTCATCAAAATTTCGAGAAACTTTAGTGTCTCACTTGTATTGTTCGAACTTCAATCTTTAACATAAGAGAGGGCTAAGCTAAGACCAGCTCGACATCAGCAACTGTACCTATAATAATAAATGCTTATAAGTATATTATGTATTTTATCATCATCATCATCATATAAGCACAAGTCAAGGAGGTACTCCCGCTACTGCTTTTCAAATTAAAGGCTAGAAATATCTCAAGGTTGGTGACGCCATTTGATTTGTGACGTCACATTTCGTGAAACACACGAGCACAGCAACAAAGAAAAGTCAATAAAAATATAACATTATTAGTCTGGGATCGGTACAGAGCACTACGTTTTGCCATAACAAAGCAAACCGGTTACCATGGCAACGTTAATTTTAAAACCATTCCCAACACGAGAGATTTTCAAAGGAAATTCTATATTCGCAGCGGTCCCCGAATCAAATTTCAGGTCCGGACTCCCGACCTCCGGAGGAAAACTAACATAATATTTTTCTTCCATTCATTCGTCGGTATTCGGTAATGTAAAAACGTCTGCGGGGAATTCTGTTTGTACAACTTAATAAATATACTTTCGTTTAATAAAATAGCATTTTTTTTCTTTTTACTTGCGTCTTATGTTACGAATATCTTTATAACTAGTTTTCACCACATTAGGCTGTGTGGCGTCCGGAATGGGTATTTATTGGCCGTAGGACGTATGGTCCGCATATGTAAGGACAACGATCTCCCTATTTCTGCCGCTAAGCAGTCACGAGTTCCTGGACGAAGGGTGGGGCAGCCAGCACGCAATATCATTCAATTCACGCATCACCAAACTTCAACCACAAGGACCACCATTATTGACCTTGTGGTTAAAGATTAATACCGAACGTGAATTGGTATTAAGAACTGTTAATGCCAATTCTCAATAATAATTCTAAATACGATAATAATAAAAAATACTTTTAAGGTTTAATCTCGCATTTTATAATGACATGATATGACGGCCAAATTTCCTTTAAAAAAGTGACGTTTCAATAATAATTCTAAATACATTAATAACAAAAATACTTTTACGAATTAAACTCTCATTTTTTATTGTCATGACATGACGGCCACATTTCATATACCCGTAACAAATAACGTATAAAAAAATCTAATAGTGTGGGATATCTTAACTAACAATATCGATATTCTTAAATGTCTTTTTTAAGTTTGATAGGTGATAAAATATATTATGATTTATTTACGAAAATTATGCACGTCACCCCTACAAAAAATTAAGACCACTTCAAAGCTTCGCAAAATGTGATGTGTGATAGACATATGGCCGTCACAAGTTACAGTTTACATAGTGTACAGTTTCTGTGGTAACGGACGACTACAGTGCTATTCGTCGACATTTGAATATTTTGCTAACTACCGTCATTTTTTCAATAAAAAAAACATTACTATACGTTTACCTTTTATGTTTTATTTTTATTTTTTATTGCTTAGATGGATGGACGAGCTTGCAGTCCACCTGGTATTAAATGGTTACTGGAGCCCATAGACATCTACAACCTAAATGCGCCACCCACCTTGAGATATAAGTTCTAAGCTCTCAAGTATAGTTACAACGGCTGCCTCACCCTTGAAACCGAAACGCATTACTGCAGAAATAGGCAGGGTGGTGGTATCTACCCGTGCGGACTCACAAGAGGTCCTACCATCAGTAAACAGACAACAAACAGTATGTCGGCAACAAACGGTAACAACACAGAACGCACTAATAATATATTCAGGTCTTGGAACTTGGTTTTTCATCTTCACAATAAATGGATTCTAGGTGTCAGATAAGCGCCAACTATCTTCTCCATTAAAGTTAGGATTTGTCATTTTATCTCAATGACCTTGCGCAGCAGTCGTAGAATAAATAGTTTTCTTTAGTAAACGCTTGCAGTCAAATCTTATGGAGTGGTTGGCACCAGGATCCGAGGTATTTTGACGAACTGCTGACCCGTATTCCTGGCTATGACCGATTAGTGTCTATTGTTCTATGTACCTACAGACACAGACCAGTTTTCTAGACACCCGGATCCTGCAAGGGTATCCTACACTTAACAGATCTTAGGTGTTGGCGTGGTTTCAAATATGGACTATAGACGCGCATCTAAAGTCGCCAATCTTATCTGTAACTCCCTTGGCGTACGACAGGAGTACTGGAGCCCGTTCTACCGCGGCTGGTTTGGGTTTGACGTGACAAATACGGGAAACTTCAATTTGGTCTCGTATAGCACGTGCTGAAGCTTATTTCGCATTTAAATGTGTGGGCATACTCAAAGTCCACGTTGCTGTTAAGGGGTCGCCGAAGACCGCAGTCATCGACAAAGTAAATGCCAACGAACACCTAAAAATTGTAAGCGATGATATGTATAATAGTATAGGATTGGTCAGAATGGAACGTATGAATAGAGTGTGAAACGGAGCATTAAATGTGAGTGAGAGAAAGCGGTGACAAAGGGAAAAGAGAATGACAGAGAATAGGAAGATGGCGAAGACGGTTAAGGCGTAAAAAAGTGTTAGTGTTAGAAACTGAAGATTTTGGTACAGTGGAAGTTTTATTTTATGCGCTGCGATCCCTATTCTACATGTATTTTATGTAATTGAAAATAAATAGTAAATAGCAATAAAAATCTCAACGGGGAATCCCCGGGTCGAGTCAAAAAGAATCAAAGTGGAACGTTCAAGTGATTTTTAAAGCACTCCCGACCATTTTGATTTCGTTAAAACCGCTATTAAGGAACAGCGCTTTGTAGTAGAACAATAAAAACCGAAATTTGGCTTCCATTTTAAAACGTCCTAAATGGCCCTTGACACTGTTACGCTACATTTGAATTTCGAATGAACCCTTTCGCTCGGAACTCGTAAAAACAATACTCGCTTCGTGATTTAAAATGTTTCTTGACGATATTCGAATTTTAATAAAATTTGAAACGGCTTCGTTGAATTTCGATTGTTTTTAATTTGCGCGGATTTCGGGAGCTCTTGTTTTTTATTGCGAAAGAGATTTAATTATTTCAATATTGCTTTTATTATATTATACATTTTTTACTGGTGGTAGGACCTCTTGTGTGTTCGCGCGGGTAGGTACCACCGCCCCGCCTATTTCTGCCGTGAAGCAGTAATGCGTTTCGGTTTGAAGAGCGGGGCAGCCGTTGTAACTATACTGAGACCTTAGAACTTATATCTCAAGGTGTGTGGCGCGTTTACGTTGTAGATGTCTATGGATTCCAGTAACCACTTAACACCAGGTGGGCTGTGAGCTCGTCCACCAATCTAAGCAATAAAAAATAAAAAAAAACTACTTAGGATTTATTATAAAAAGAAAAATTCATAACGTTTCCTTGAATATAATAATTTTACCTGTTTCTAAGCTTTAATAATATGATCGCTGTAATTCAGCAATTTTTCAAAACGTAAAATCAGTATAAATAAAACATATATAAAAAACTTTTTTCGAATTTTTATTTCGTATTTTCTTTCGTTTTCGTATGTATGTTTCGTTTTGAAGTATCAATATTAAAATTAAGTAGAAACTTAGTTTATAATCGATTTGCAGTATCCACCTGAATAGATCGACATCAAAGTGAGATAATAATGTAATCTTACGTGATAAAACTCCAGTGATGATTTTGTAAGCAAGAAAAAACAAATTCAATTCACACAGTTTGTTATTTTAAAAACTGGGTTCCGTTGCCCGTGATACCAAAATCGGAAAATTATTATCAAATTAATTAATTATAACCATGTGAAAATTAAAGAAAAATATTATCTTATTATTTAAAACACAATCTGTGACACTAGAAATCAAAGGACGCGGCGCCATCTTTGAAAACAAAATGTCCGCTTAGCGAAAAATGTTAAAAACGCATTAACGCAAAATCGTATTCGAATTTCGAATTAGTATAATTCGTAGCGTCGAAATTATTTGCATTGCTCGTTTTCGACGAGAATCGAATAACAACGCAAAAAGGCTGGCTGGTGAGATTTTCTTTTGCTTCCGTCTTTTGTAATTCGAATTTCAAATTCCCCATTCACCTTTTTACGAGCTACGCCAATAACTGCAGCGGGTGTCTTTTTTTTTTTTGATCTTACGTCTTTTACGTCATTTTTTTCTTTGCTTAAAAGCGCGAATACTGAATGAATTTGAAGTCCGTAAAGAGTTTTAATAAAACCCCAGCGATTTCATCTTAAGTATCACTCAGGATATGAGCGCGCCTTTATTACGGTCTATAAAAACTACGTTCGTGAGATTCAAATTAAAAGCCAGCTTTTTAGAGTAGAAATAGAAATGGGTATTTTTTTTTATTAAATTTTTCACACACACGTCACAACAGCAACAAACATATTGACTTGGAGTCTGGATTCTATTAAAAAAACTGATTTATATGACGCATTAAATAGGAAAAAAGTCCAGAGGCAATGCTAGCTAAAAATATGGCCAACCATCAATCGAATTGACAATAATAATAAGGCACTGAAAACAAAATTGTAAGGTTCGTTTTCGTGTTACGTTTTGGAACAATCCAATCGGCGTGAAACCGGTGGTGTCCCCTGGGAGCGTCGCCATGGCAACCGGCTGGGTAGACCCCGGACGAAAGGGGTCACAAAATCCAAACTTATCTCATAAATTTACACGCCAGGTCGATTTCGCGCCGAGCCGCCGGTGCTTCGACGGAACTCATTCTCCGTACGTAATCCTGTCAAGGACGTTTAATTGGAATGAAAAATTAAGTGCTAGGATGTTAACGCGCCTGCGACCTTTGGTATACTTCGTAAAGAAACTTGCTTGGTATTTGTTCTGGATGTCTCAAGCATACTATTTATATATTGTTTCCCAAACAAATGCATTTAATACATTTGACATATTATTTGAATGAATGAAATCTGAAAATCACTATATGCTGTGTGCTATTCAATAAATAAATGGGAACAAATGAAGCACAGTCATCTGGCCTAAATTTAGGATTCTCTGTGCTATGGGTACCAGGGACTGATAAACATAATTATATATATAAATTATTATATTTAAAGATAATAAACACCCAGATAAAGAGGAAACAAACCTGTTCATCAGACAATGTTTGACTGATCCCTAATCAGGACCTTGACTCTGCCGAAGCACTCCATCCGAAGTGAGCCGATGTTTGACGAGTCGCTCTGGTTCGTGTCCACTAAGTGGCATGCTTTCGCTTCTTTTATCGTGTCCGGATGCGTCATACTAAGCTAGATAACATACACCCACAAAAAAAGCAGTGGAAGAGGTAGACCTAAGAAAAAATGGAGGGATTGTGTGAAAGACGATATTTGCAAGAGTGAGTGAAGGAATGGTATATGATAGAGAAATATGTAAGAAGAAAGCATGCTGCGGCTAACCCAGATGAAGGAAGAGGGCAGAAGAATGATGACACCCAGACAAAAGCAAGCAAAACTGTTCATCACACGAATGTTTGTCCAATGTGGGAATCGAACATACGACCCTCGACGCAACAGCCAGGGCTGCTAACTACTGCACCACCGAGTCTTTTCATTTTCAAAGCATTATAGTTCGGAAAAAAACAGTTGACACTTCATACTTGACGGATGAATAAATCTAAAGGTGTGGGGTATTTTTCGGTATATGTTAACTAGCAATATCGATTTTCCGTAATGTCTTTTTTAAACTCGATAGGTGATAAAATATAGGGCTTATCTACGAAAATTATGCGTGCCACTTCCCTCCCTCAAAATGTTGGAAGTACTTAAAAACCTCGCAAAAAGGAAAAGTGATTTCAATACTGCATCAAGATACAAGATGGTCTTTTGATTCAAATTCAAAGTAATCCACCATTACCATGACGTCAATTTTCATGAAGCAATCTTGCGTTTTCGTATGAAGTGTGCAACATTATTACTATGTAATTTTTAGTATACCTCCCTCGCGTCGATTTCCTCATTACTGAGGGTCGTGACTCCCCCGCTGCAACAGTTTCTCCCGTACGATTTCCCTCCATCTGCTGCGATCCTTAGCTTCATGAAGGGTATAGAACACAGTAACATTGAATCTTTAATCTCAAGTGCCAAGGTTGTTGGCAGCAATATGGCTGTCATATCTATGGACTCATAGCATAGCCAGTTTCGTCTGTCTGTACACGCAATAATAAAAAATGCAGTACCATTTCAATCAAATACAATGAATGCAATTTAATATTCCGACTCCATAACGTACGTATTCCACGTTGGCTTTTATCTGTACAGGCTGCATCGATGCCTATTAATTTTTAAAGCTATCCGATCGAATAATTATCGAGAAAGTTCCATCCAGTGATTGGTTTCCAATATTTTAATTTATTTTAATATTAATGCTAGTGTTGCGATCGTTTTTTTTTTTGGGTTCAATTCCCGAATGCATCTCCGTGTCATTTGGACGGTTAGTTCTTGTGCGCTGCAAAGGCAGTGTGGAATGTCTTGTTTGATTTTCAGTTGCTCTAAGATAGATGCGTTGGTTCTCTTCGCTATCGAGTTCTCTTCACTTCGGTTTCCGGAGTACTCTCCTCCACAACATTTTAAATGCATCCACGCGTTTGTTAATGTTATAGATATAAGCTTATGCTAATCGATATAATTTAGCGTGATCTATCTATGAATATAATGATTTGCGTAACTACTGGTGGTAGCACCTCTTCTGAGTCCGCGCGGGTAGATACCAACACCCTGCCTATTTCTGCCGTGAACCAGTAAGGTTTGAAGGGTGGGGCAGCCGTTGTAACTATACTGAGACCTTAGAACTTATATCTCAAGGTGGGCAGCGGCATTTACGTTGTAGTTGTCTATGGACCCAGTAACCACTTAACAGCAGGTCAGTTCTGAGCTCGTCCACCCAACTAAGCAATAAATTGAAAAAAAAACAGGTCATGTGTATAACCATCGTACTTCATTCATGAATGAGGCTTAACCACACATTTGCTCGTCATTTTTGCCGCTTACTAACTTATCACACTTTAGCCTAACAAATATAGGTAATTTCTCAGCATAGCTGTTACACAAACACTATTCTTCTTGTCCCTTACACAACTTAAGATACATTGTTTATGTGTTCCTTGAAGCACTTAGTTCAGCACTTAGCGCTGTCACAAACTACAGTAACTCAAATGATTTCGGTCCTTCTTAGACTACGCACATTGTTTGTGGAGGCTATATTATTAACGTTCACGTGAGGCTGAAGTCTATTTGTATACGCTTCTTACACAGCAAATTGAACCTAATTACGAGTATCCAAAGTCTAATTGATGTAAAATATAAATATTATTGCAATAGTAATTTTCAGATATCAAACCAATTCCTAAACACATTCGACACCTGTCATTCTAAAATGTATCTATCTCGCTCTTTACTCAACTTCCTTCTTGTCTTTTTCCAAGTGTTCGGTTAAGTGTGCGCTCATATTAAATAATACTTAATTATTAATTAATTAATTAACTGTTTTAATCCATATATGAAAGTAATAAGTCACTATCTATATTGTCATTCAATGGTATTGAAACTGTAAGACGTATTGTCATTGATTATTGATTTAAATGACTATTTATGTTCAACCTCTCAACCATCTCACCTAATATTTTTTTAGACTGAACGAATACAGCACTTTTTAGTCCTTAAAGCTTCTTACTTTATCGCACATTCCTTTCTTGCTGACACTATTTTAATTATTAGCTTTCATCATTTCTCTTTCGGTAATAGTAATCGGAGTTGTTGACTTTTTTTATTTTCATTTAAAAGTGATCAAAATTTTATAATCTAGATCCTGAGACCTTAAAAAACCTAAAAATTATAGACGAATCATTGGAAAAAGCAAAACGTAGGTCCACTTTTTGGCTTACCATGTATAAAGTAATGATTTAAAGTATTATTTAATATTTCCTTAAGAATCAAATCACAAGTAACCTTGATAAGGTTTACCGCTCGCTATATCTAAATAATTATTAACTATTTCATTAATCTACGGGCTACTTTACGGGCTAAATTATATTCGACCTCAAAACCAATAAAAAGCATTCAATTATCGAGTCGGTCTCATTCAATTCCATTGCATACTTACAATAAGCTGTTGGCTTTATAAAAAAATGTTTATTTTTCGTCCCCTATCAAAATGTTACGTTCGGATTTGCTTGTCACAACCAAGACAACGGGTAAATAAATATTTATGAGGCATTCTTTCGACCTATCAAATTAATGTCATCTGTCGTAGTACTGTTTTTTTTCTCATATACTTTTTCACTGAAGTGGTTATAGGTCTATGACTTTTTCGCTATTTGTGTCGAAATTAACCGAATCTGACCACTTTGCGGACATCTAAGGAGTCGGGTCGCGTGAATTGCTTTAACGTGTTAAAATTAAATAATGTTAAATTTTAAAATTAGGTTCTCTACAATTATGCATTCGTAGAGTATTGGAGTTTTTTCGACAAATTGTTCGAAAGGTTTTTTATTTTTTTATTGCTTAGATAGGTAGAAGAGCTCACAGCCCACCTGGTGTTAAGCGGTTACTGGAGCCCATAGACATCTGTAGCGTAAATGCGCCACCCACCTTGAGATATCAGTTCTAAGGTCTCAGTATAGTTACAACCGCTGCCCCACCTTTCAAACCGAAACGCATTACTGCTTCACGGCTGAAATAGGCAGGGAGGTGGTACCTACCCGTGCGGACTCACAAGAGGTCCTACCGCCAGTAGTAGGAGGCTCACAATCTTGAGCAGCTGACGGTGACGGGCAAGACAGAAGGCAAACGTCAGAGGACGCAGTCTCACGAGATGGTCGGACCGAATTCGGTCTTGTATGGACATCAAGCTCCAAGATGCCCTCCAGGAGGCCAAGGATCGCAGCAGATGGAGTATAATCGTATCAGAGAGATTGATGCAGCGAGGGAGTCACGATCCTCAGTAATGAGGCGAACGACATAAGGAAGGGGAGGTTAAATTTAAAAAAAGCCACATTTTAAATTACTTTTACGAATCACGAAAGTTTGCGAAAAGTGTCAGTATTAGAAACATCGAAAATAATGTAATGACAATGATGAACGCGAGATTAAGCCGTAAAAGTGTTTTGAATTATGTCAATGATTCTCGAAAAGCGAAGAAAAAACCATAATTAGGTTGCTTTAGTACAACGCAAAAACTGATAATCATTTAATAATCTTGTCTTGCGTAATAATTGTAAAAAAAACTAAAAACAGTTTTACTGTCTTAATATCATCCGTATTATCATAAACATGATTAAATTTGGGTTTTACGGTTTCAATCTCGTAATGCTTCTACGACGTGACGTCGTGCTATTTTTTTAAAACAAAGTAAAAAGCCAATGCAGTCTATGCCGAGTCTACACCTCATCCACCACTACACACATATTCTACTCTTTATTTTTATTGCTTAGATGGATGGACGAGCTCACAGCCCATCTGGTGTTAAGTGGTTACTGGAGCCCATAGACATCTACAACGTAAATGCGCCACCAACCTCGAGATATAAGTTCTAAGATCTCAGTATAGTTACAACGGCTACCCCACCCTTCGAACCGAAACGCATTACTGCTTCACGGCCGAAATAGGCGGGGTGGTGGTACCTACCCGTGCGGACTCCCAAGAGGTCCTACCACCAGTGATTACGTAAATTATAATACGATTTTCAGCATATGCTACGTGTAGACGCGTTGTTTGTATTACGACACACAGCGTCACTCATAATTCCAAGCAAAACAATCAGTGCCCTCAATTAATCACCGCTGTGTGTATAATGAAATAACACATCACCTGCTCCACGACCTGTCTAATTATAGACACGTTTCCAGATCGTTTGTCATACCCTTAATCCGAACGGCACCTGAGCACAGCTTTTGTGAGGCCTGAGCTTAAGATTATACTCGATGTGTCAATGAGGCTTAAAGTGTTTGAGCGAAAATGACAGATGCGCTATACAATACATTCGAGTTCTTTTATTTACATATAAATCTCATAGAGGCTCGTTGCGATGTCTAAAGTCTCCAGTAACTTGAACAACCTTTTATCTGATTCGAACAAGTTTTAAGGCAGTAACATAACCGAAATATACTTTAACATATTATTAACAACTTGTTTAACAATGAAGTCGGTTAAAATTTAAAGAGACCGTTTATCACGTAAATAAATCAAAAAATATCCTTGAGAACGTAGTAGGGTAATTAAGACGTAGTTTACATTCCAATGCAAGTGAGACTTCGACTATGCGTCTGAAGCTGGTTTGTTGCAACCCTATTTATATATATATTCTCCGGTTAAATCTCAACCCAATGTTATACCTTTAAACGAGCAATTCTTGTATATATATAATCTGAATCTCGGAAACGGCTCCAACGATTTTTATAAAATTTAGTATACAGGGGATTTCGGGGGCGATAAATCGATCTAGCTACGAATTATTTTCAGAAAATGTTGTTTTATTCGTGTTTTCAATAATCGATAATCAACTTGATGACTCTTTCCGACATCTATCGGTGAATAATAATACTATTAAGTCATTTCAGCAGGTGGCGTTGTTAAGCCACCCGAAGCCAATGGGTGTTCGGTTTAAGGTTAGACCAAGAAAATGAATTGCTTATTTATATTATTTGAAATATAAAAAAAAAAATATCGAGCAAAGCTTGGTCATCGTCTAGTGATACTAAGCTCACAAACAATCGACTTATGAACTCGCAACAAATGCATGATATCATCAGCAAGCAATGAACACTTTTTAGGAAAACTAAATGTTTGTCTTTTATTTTCAAGTACGGTAACCCGAAATCGAACGCAGGTCCAGTGTGCTTAGTGCGAGATTTTTAACGTTTTCGATAGCGTAAAAGTTAGCTCATTTGTATGCAGTTGAAAAAACGTCCCTAGCGGTAAACGTAGGTAAACGTTCGAACTCCATACAAATTTGAGTTAACGTTGACGCTATCGAGAACGTTAAAAAAAACGCACTAAGCACACTTGTGATCCTTAAAAAGATAATCAATGGGGCTTGTTGCATATTCTGTTTTTAAAATTAACGCAATGTATAATTAATCATAGTTAGGGGCGTTTTTTCAACTGCATACAAATTTGAGTTAACTTTTACGCTATCGAGAACGTTAAAAAACTCGCATCAACCACACTGGTGATCCTTAAAAAGATAATCAATGGGGCTTGTTGCATATGTTGCTTTTAAAATTAACCCAATGTATAATTAATCATAATTAGGGGCGTTTTTTCAACTGCATACAAATTTGAGTTAACTTGTACGCTATCGAGAACGTTAAGAAACTCGCATTAACCACACTGGTGATCCTTAAAAAGATAATCAATTGAGCTTGTTGCATATTTAGTTTTTAAAATTAAGGCAATGTATAATTAATCATAATTAGGAGCGTTTTTTCAACTGCATACAAATTTGAGTTAACTTGTACGCTATCGAGAACGTTAAGAAACTCACATTAAGACCACTGCTGATCCTTAAAAAGATAATCAATTGAGCTCGTTGCATATTTTGTTTTTAAAAGTAACGCAATGTATAATGAATCATAGATAAGGGCGTTTTTTCAACTCGATACAAATATGAGTTAACTTGTACGCTATCGAGAACGTTAAGAAACTCACATTAAGACCACTGGTGATCCTTAAAAAGATAATCAATTGAGCCTGTTGCATATTTTGTTTTTAAAATTAAGGCAATGTATAATTAATCATAGTTAGCTGTCGCACAAGGCGCCCAGTGCAAACCAGGTCCAATTAATACTCATTACATTGCGGTTCCACGAAATATGAATACAATAAAACGACAAGCATTCGCGCTTGTGTCTAGCAAATGAATATTACTTTCCACTTATTATGCTAACGTTGCATGCTGCGGTATACCATGAATACACTAAGTTTTATAATCCTCTGAGCGCTTGAAAACGAATTAATATAATTAAACTAAATTGCGATTGAGGTTTTATTCTCGAGTAGCGGAAAACCTGTCATATATTTAACTGTATGTTTTTCTTTTTTTTTTTTTATTGCTTAGCTGTGTGGACGAGCTCACAGCCCACCTGATGTTAAGTGGTTACTGGAGCCCATAGACATCTACAACGTAAATGCGCCACACACCTTGAGATATAGTTCTAAGGTCTCAGTATAGTCACAACGGCTGCCCCACCCTTCAAACCGAAACGCATTACTGCTTCACGGCAGAAATAGGCGGGGCGGTGGTACCTACCCGTGCGGACTCACAAGAGGTCCTACCACCAGTAATTACGCAAATTATAATTTTGCGGGTTTGATTTTTATTACACGATGTTATTCCTTCACCGTGGAAGTCAATCGTGAACATTTGTTGAGTACGTATTTCATTAGAAAAATTGGTACCCGCCTGCGGGATTCGAACACCGGTGCATCGCTTCAACACGAATGCACCGGACGTCTTATCCGTTAGGCCACGACGACCACTTTTCATTGTAAATATAGATAATGTATACCGCTAATATAGATTACTAGATGATGACCGGTTTATTTTTTGATAACGCCATCTTGTTGTGTCTTTAAAGCGGTTAGTTGCCCTCATTTAAGAAAAATAGTATTATTATTCGCCAATAGATGTCGGGAAGAGTTGATTATTGAAAACACGAATAAAACAACATTTTCTGAAAATAAATCGTAGCTAGATCGATTTATGGCCCCGAAATCTCCTGTATACTAAATATTATGAAAATCGTTGGAGCCGTTTCCGAGATTCAGATTATATATATACATACAAGAATTTCTCGTTTAAAGGTATAAGATTGACTTCCACGGTGAAGGAATAACATCGTGTAATAAAAATCAAACCCGCAAAATTATAATTTGCGTAATTACTGGTGGTAGGACCTCTTGTGAGTCCGCGCGGGTGGGTACCACCACCCTGCCTATTTCTGCCGTGAAGCAGTAATGCGTTTCGGTTTGAAGGGTGGGGCAGCCGTCGTTACTATAAATGAGACCTTAGAACTTGTATCTCAAGGTGGGTAGCGCATTTACGTTGTGGATGTCTATGGGCTCCAGTTACCACTTAAAACCAGGTGGGCTGTGAGCTCGTCCACCCATCTAAGCCATAAAAAAAAAAAAATTACCTAAATATAACTATAATTCTATCTGCAGTGTATAATTAAAAATCAGTATTAAGTATCGAGTGTTTAATTAAGTGTAATTGTATCTCCCTATTAATAATGCATGGCGTTTTAGGTTCATACGATTTTTAATTTAACACTTTTGCGGGCCACTGTACATAACTTCTATTTCGACTTCTTCAACGTTGCCTTCATAATAGTTTTTTTTTTTAATTGACAAAACGCCTCGAACGCTTTCTTTTTTTGTTGCTTAGGTGGGTAAACGAGCGCACAGTCCACCTGGTGTTAAGTGGTTACTGGAGCCCTTAGATATCTACAACGTAAATGCGCCACCCATCTTGAGATATAAGTTCTAAGGTCTCAAGTATAGTTACATCGGCTGCGACACCCTTCAAACCGAAACGCATTACTGCTTCACAGCAGAAATACGAATACCCCTGCGGACTCACAAGAGGTCCCACCACTAGTAATTACGCAAATTATAATTTTGCGGGTTTCATTTTTATTACACGATGCTATTTTTTCACCGTGGAAGTCAATCGTGGACATTTGTTAAGTACCTACGTAATTCATTACAAAAATTAGTACCCGCCTGCGATTCAAGCACCGGTGCATCGTTCAACACGAATGCACCGGACGTTTTATCCCTTAGGCCACGATGACTTCAAAACGACGACTTGGGGGCGTACATTACTTCCATTTTGACTTCTTCAACGTTGCCTTCATAACAGTTTTTTTTTTTAAATTGACTATATCCGTAAAACGTGATCTACTTGTAAATTTATAATTCAACTAACTCTTTAGACCTTTGAGACGTCATCAAACAGCAAAGTATCAAAATAAGTCGACGCTCAAAACCCTACATCAATTTTCCAAAAAAAATATTTCCTCTATTCCCGTCACTGAAAGCAAAATAGCCAAGCATTAGACTAAGTATAAAGACAGCGTTATTGCCCAAAGGTCTATACTTTACGGGCATACAGCGCACATAACAAGTCCCTCACGTATGTAAGCATTATATTCATATTACTAAAGGTCTCGATGCCTCGGGGTACATCAACAATGATAAGGGTATCAGAACCCTTAGCGGCACTACAACGCCCCACTTTGAGTCTGTGGAGAGTTTTCACTTGTCGCCCAGGGGTAGGGAGATATTCGCAAGTAACAAGACACGACACACTTGAGATTAATAAGTAGAAACGGGGATTCGCTGCTGATGTGTGTTAAGTTGACGTGGTGGTTGCTGGAAATTTCAAAATTCTTTGTTGTTTTTTTTGTCTTTCATTTATATTTACACTTAAATCTGTATTCAACAAAGAAGCTATTTGCTTGATTGAAAGTTTGTACGAATCTTTTGATTACGATTGAAATGAAAGCATAAAACCGTTCCAAGCCTTCTCATTGTTATTGATTAAGGTACGCAGAGGTTTGGCTGTGCCCTTGGCATTGCCGACATCCATGGGTGACGGTAACCACTCACAATCAGATGAGCCGTACGCGCGTCTTCCTACAAGGGCAATAAAAATAATTGAGGGTATTCAAACATTTATTAATATACATATGGCAGTAGCTGTCATAGAACACAAGATATTTGACAGATGCCTGAATCTCTCTAACGAAATTTTCAAGATAATATTAATATTAGTTTAGATTATCAACTAGTTCCGAACAATAACATGCAGACCGTCGTTCTACCGTGAAATTTCATACGCTCGATGAGAATTCATTAAAGTAAAACAAATATTACTTAATTACGGTATTGGAAAAGTTAATTGAGATTAAGATGCCATTGAGATTTCACCTCATGTCTCAGGTTGCGTGCTGCCATCATCTTTAAGATACGATATTAGCACTTTACCAAGCGAACAGTAAGCATATCTTTATCGGTCGATCTCTGCTATGTTATTTACGGGCCACAATAACTACTCAATACAAAAAAGATTTAGTAAATTAACATAACAAATACTGTGAGAATAAGTCCCTTTAAGTTCTATATGAGTAACGCCCGGAGGCATGTCCTTGTGATCCTTGTTTTGGACTTACATAACAGTAAACACAGGCGGCGTGTTTTTGTTACGAAATTTACTATTTCCGATATTCATCTCGTTATATTTGGGTACACAAGTTTAGAAGATAACAAATCGAGCTGAAACATTTTTTTTTATATGGCTAAGGAGAATTTAATATTCAATTTTATATCCAACGGATAAATCGTAAGATAATTAATGCAACCCGTTCATATTTCGGTACTTAAAGACAATAAGTCGAGGTCTGAGTCCTATTGATATAATTCCTATCTTACTTTTAGATCAAAGGACACGATTGTTTTGCAGAAAATTCTAACTTATACTCATAATGCGCTATTAGCCCCTAATAGGGTATGTGGAAGAGATAAAGTAGAAAAATGTAGTACGAATCAGTGCTCTACCACGAGGACTATCTATCTTTATATTAATAAAAATTATCACTGCAGATTCTCAGACCCAATTATCACTTGCTGGAGTTTAATCTGTACCAAAAATCTCGATTGGAGACTAAGCTTATGATTTATCAAATACCATCGGATAGATTTTTGCAATTTACCTAAAATGAAGGAAATGTTTCTTCGCAAAAAATATCGAATTCAGAGGCCGTACTAGATTCACCTTCAAAACCAATCTGTGGTGCGCGAGGCGATAAGTGGGCATTAGTCATATCCAGCCACAAAATTCACTACGTTGAATCGATCAAGCCACTCTTTATAAATATTTATGCAGGGTAGGTATTGTACCCATAAATATGTATAGGGCCGTTAAACGCAGACCTTTCGTATAATACAGGGTGTTCCGGGCAAATTAATACAGGGGGGAGAGGAGTCGTTAGGAACGTAACGTGGGATGTGATATGGGGATATCAAATTAAAAAAAAAAAAGAACCTACGTTTTGTATATGCAAACGTGTTGCCTGTTATATAAAGCCAATTTCCCGGATGTTTTTGATAGGTTTGAGATATTTTTTGCATAAGCTTTGATGGGCAGATTTGGGAACTGGGGCGGATATGTTTATTTGACTGTTCAAAAATTTGAGAGATATTTATTTTATGAAATGTGGATTTTTTTCTGTTTATAAATGTTGAGATAAATATAGATATTCGTGTTTTTTATATTACACGTACACATTTTGAGAAGAGCCGTGTACCGTCGTGCCGGCGCATTTTTATAAAGAAATAGATACTTTACAACTTTTTATGAATGACTTTGATGTTGAAGGAATAACCCTGTGATAAAAAACCAAACAAACATTTTGCGTAGCTGTACACTTACCTCCATCTTTCCTATTTCTCTCTTAAAGCAGTCAATCATATGTTACGATTTCGTTATATCTCACCATTGTGCCTTTAGCCTTATTATACGTACCTCAAAGTGAGCATTTTTATATTATAATGCATGTAGGCTTCGGTAAACATCCAATACCAAATGAAACGAGTGCTATTTTACGCATCTCCAGCAGTAAAAAGCCAAACCCGCTAAATTTTTTATTTATTTATTGCTTAGATGTGTGGACGAGCTCACAGCCCATCTGGTGTTTAGTGGTTACTGAAGCCCATAGACATCTACAACGTAAATGCGCCACCCATCTATGGACATACAACTAAGACATACATTCTAGTTTGATTGGAAAATTCAAAGAATAAATCATTTCGATATGTAGACGACTAGTGTTGCCTCCGTGAGCATTGCAAGATAGCATTTTACATTACTACTATTAAAATATCGCGATAAAATATTTGAGTGAAACATTCGTATTCTCACAAGGACCTAAACGATATTTAGATTGCATTAAATATAAAGAATGAAGCAAACGCTGTAATGAACTGGAGATGTTTTGCGTTTCTTTCCTTAAAAAGAAACCAATGGATCGTAAAATTAATATCAAATGCAGAATTCTAGCTTCAGGGAGCGGACGAGGCAGCTCGTTACACCGAAACGTATCAAGATGCTTTTTAATTCAAAATGAAATTTATGGCAGTTACGTTTCAGTTTCGTGGAGAATGTTAGGAAACTCTAAAAGCAGAAGCGAGATACTGACTAAACCAATTTATATATGAATTTTTAAGGAAAGATTCTGCTGAAAATTCGGTGCGGTGTAAAGTTTAATGATAATTATTGCGTTTATTTTGAATTTATTAGTACATTAAGGTTTTGTAATTTCGTTTTTATTAATGGCGGTTGTGATTAGTGAAACATGAACATATTTCCTGGCTACAGCTTAAAGCCGGCTACATAAAGGTAGCAGTTTAGCTGCTACCTTTATGAACTAGTTATGATTAAGTTAGTTATGAACTTATTGAACTGAAGTGGCAATGGGCCGGCCACATAGCACGAAGAGAGGACGGTCGATGGGGCAGAAAGATCCTGGAGTGGCGACCACGTACTGGCAAGCGCAGTGTGGGACGGCCACCTACTAGATGGACCGACGACCTAGTAAAAAGCGTTGGGTCTCGTTGGATGCAGGTGGCAATGGACCGGTCGCACTGGAAATCTATTGGAGAGGCTTATGTTCAGCAGTGGATGGCGATAGGCTGAAATGATGAAGATGATGAAACTGCTGCTAGCTGGTGAAATTCCAATTTTACCAATTTTAAAAGAGATTTAAAGATTGAGATGAGACATGATATTTGGGAAACACCGTTTAGGGTATAGATTTGTGACAGTAAAGTTCAAACCACATTGTTATTATGAATTAATAAGAATTTCTTCAAGTGTAGCGTTGGCCGTCACAGAGCAGAACAAGATCCGGCAATATTTGAATCGTTAATAAGGAGGCAGTTCTGTGGCAGTTATGTGTGTTTCAGTTTGAAGGGGGGGCTAGCCACTAGATAACATGATTGTAACGAAGACCTCACGTCTCGAAGTAGGATATGACATTAATGTTGGACATGAAAATTTAATTCAACAAAATAAAATGAAAATGCCGACAGTGTAATCAAAGTAATTCAGATATGAATTATTAAGCCTCAAAAACCACTGAACAGATATAATAGAACCATGAGAAGCACCAGCCTACAAATAAATATAATCAATATCGATTCACCGAGAAACTTCTGAGGTGATATTCACATTAAAAAATATGTGTATACCTAGAGCCAAATTGATAATCTCCTCCTTTTTTGGAAATCGAAGAAAATGAGTATTCTAAAAACAAAAGAAAGATCCTTAATTTAATTAGAATATATTTCGAACGGAAATATTCTTACTAATGACAATCGCGTCGGTGTACCGCGTCATCCGGAAACTGCCGATATTTAAAGAACGCCTTTTTAAGTATTCAGATAATTGTTTCGCGTTTCGCTCCGAAGATTCTGTTGTTCGGCGTATTATTATTTTCTATTCTACTCTCTTATTATTCCGCTCGGCCACCGCTTTCAGATTCACAAAGTGATGTTATTCGAACAAACATTTAAGCTATTACATCGCCATCTTGTTTCGCATTAAATAACTTATTTCGCGTCTATCTTTCCACTTTAATTGTTATGTTAACGGGTACCTTGTTATTTATTTCAGTGTTTTTGTTCGATTCAATCTCGAATTTCTACATTTAATTAAAATTTACTTGTAGGCCTGTCAGTCAAAATATTTTTTTGTTATTACATACCATCGTTAGTGTATAAATATCAGCATTGTGTGTGTTATGAGTTGTGTGTGTGTGTGTGTGTTATAAAAGGTGAAAAACTTTTTTAATAAATCTTGAACGCTTAATGATACCATTTCCTAGTCTATCAGGGCGCTATGAAAAATTGTTGAAAGTTATTTAAACATATTAAACCTAAGCAAACTCTCCACTCTTGACTAAACTCTCTAGATTGAGCACCAGTCTCATTCAATTAACAATTTAGTTACTTGAGACCATAGACATCAAGACGACAATGCCGACGCCCATCTTGAGATATGAGTTTCATTGAGAGTCAGTTCTGTAGTGCAACGGCTACCCCACCCTTCAAAACCGAAACGCATTACTGCCGAAAATAGGCAGAGGACATCATTGTCAACTATATATTTGATTACCCGTCTTTTCTTTTATTTCCCTTGTATTCTGACGAGCATATGGGCCACTTCACGGTGAGTGGTTACCGTCGCCCATCGACGTCAGCAATGCCAGGGGCACAGCCAAGCCGCTGCCTACCCTAACACCGTCTTTGCAATAAATAAATAAATGAATTGTTGTTCGTTAGGCTCGCTAAAACTCGAGAACGGCTCAATCGATTTGGCTAATTTTGGTCTTAAATTATTTGTGGAAGTCCAGAGAAGGTTTAAAAGGTGAAAAATGAAAATGCTCGGAATTAAATAAAAATAACAATTTTATTTGTCCTTTGATGTGTCCCCCATCGGACGGATTCCTTTTGTCTTTTATTTATCGATTGAGTCAGCTAGTCAACAATATATTCGATAACCCGTCTTTTCTTTTATTTCTTGTATTCTGACGAGCATCTGGGCCACTTCACGGTGAGTGGTTACCGTCGCCCATCGACGTCAGCAATGCCAGAGGCCATGCCGCTACCTACCCTAACACCGTCTTTGCAATAAATAAACTATCTAAGCACATAATATATTACCCTTACCAGAAACACTCTGAAGTAAGCCTAGAACGAATAGCGAAGACAGAACGTGAATTATTTACGAATATAGTTGAATAAGCGATAAGTACGGTTAAAACCCACCACGGGACCAACTAACAATCGTGTATGTACGTAACAAAACGGCCGGATCGTCGACAGCAGACTATTTAGTTTAGTTCGTGCACATCTGGGTACCCTAGTGGCTCGTGTACATTTTAATCAATCATATAAAAAGAATTTTCGAGATGTTTCATTTGTTATAAGCCTTTTATGCTTTCGGTATGGGCAGATTAATTCTCTGTCCTCGGGGCGTGTAGTTAGGTTTTCTTTGAATGTGTATATTTAGCTACTGCCCTTTGACGTTGACGAAATTAGTTCTCTGAATGAGAGATTGAATAGCTGTTTGGGTTAGGAGGTGATCTGATTTTTTTCTATGTCTATTTTCTCTAACTTTTACACATAGTTATTGTATGTGGTGTTTGGTTACTCATAATTTAATCTGCCCGGAGTCTTTTATTTTATTTTATTATGGTATTTTTTATTGCACCGGGTAGTAAAGGACCACTAGATAGCATTTTCCCCCCTATCTAATCGCTACTAACGGGGAGTGCTCTGAGGAATTGTTTGAGACGATACTGTCATCTCATTTTTACCATCGCACTGCCCGCCACCGGAGTAGAGTTCATCCATTCTACCTACCTGGAGCCATTGCGTTCATTCACAGTGCGTTTCAAGAGATATTTTTTGCCACGCACCATCCGGCTTTGGAATGAGCTCCCCTCTACGGTGTTTCCCGCGCGCTATGACATCCTTCTTCAAACGAGGCTTGTGGAGAGTATTAAACAGTAGACAGCGGCTTGGCTCTGCCCCTGGTATTGCTGACGTCTATGAGTAACGGTAACCACTCACAATTAGGTGGACCGTATTCACGTCAGGCTATACGGCAATAAAAAAACCGCATGGGGCTATTTCAGCTACGTCCAGACTGGTAGGTGAACTGACGGACTCAACCGGAAAGAATTACTAACACTAGCCCTAGCAAGAGTAGTGCTTCGCTCAATCTACCATCGAATCGGAATTGCGATCTACTGAGAAGATCCGACGAGTAAATAACATAGTATGAATATCGTCCCCCACCTTAAGACATGAGCTAGAAGCAATTATATAGTATAAAGGTTATCCCATCCTTCAAACCGAAATGCATTACTAGGTTGTGTTGGATATAGACAGAAAACTCCAATAAATACTCGTTCATTTTAAAAATGGACATGCAAACGTACGTACGTTCCCAAGCGATCTTGAATAAAGCCAACAAGCATAAAATATAAATGGACCTGGAAACGTAAATTCACAAGCGAACTTCAATAAAACCAACAAGCATAATAGCAAAGAAACTGAATTGAACATGTATATGTCCACAAAAGACTTGAGATACCGAAAACGACAAACTAGACTTTATTATTTAACACAATATCCCGGTGATCTAAATCAAAGCACGATTCTAAACTGCGACATCCATATACAAATTCCAGTAAATTAAGCTAGGAGCATTGAAATAGATCCTTGGTTCGAACACGATCGAGGATCGCATCTACAAACAACATAATTCGAATATCGACAGACAGGACGACTGCAAACAACAAAGAAACAACCAAATAAACAGACATATAACATAGAATTTACATAACGCCATCCATCAGGCTGTGTTGACCGCCGTTCCGGGCTTGGGAACCAAGCAATAAATCGACAAAACGAAACCCGTACATCACAATATACAGGCCGATTTTAGATGGATCGTTTCCATCTATAGGAATAGATTTTTCATTTTGATCGCTTTGCAAAGCGTTTGACGGTGTGTGAAGACTTGGGGTGCGCCCAAGCCTTGAGCTGTATCGTTTGTAGTGCCGCCGAGCGATCGGTTATTGGACCAGCTGGGCTTTTCGCGTCTCTTCAATAACGGAAATGTATTTGTCGGGTTGTACATTTTCAAATAGCTAGTCAATTTAGGTCTTTTTTTTTGTTTTCAGATTTGATTTTTTTTTATTAGAGTGTACCGGCAGATCTGGTTGAGTTGATTTGATCAAGAGGCACGAGGATGTAAGGTACAATGTGAATTCTGCAGTATAACATCTGTTTCCTTCTCACTTATCAGCCGCCTCATTATTCTTATTCGAGAGAGAGCCAGAGAGAGAGAGAGAGGCTGAGACTAAATACATTCTAAAACTATTGATTTAGTTAAATTTTCTTTGTTCAACGGCACTAAGCTAGATTTTACTATTTTTTTATAGCTTGGATGGGTCGAAGAGCTCACAGCCCACCTAGTGTTAAGTGTTTACTGGAGCCCATAGACATCTACAGCGTAAATGCGCCACTCACCTTGAGATATAAGTTGTAAGTTCTCAAGCATAGTTACAACGGCCGCCCCACCCTTCAAACCGAAAGGCATTACTGCTTCAAGGCAGAGATAGGCAGGGTGGTGGTACCTACCCGTGCGGACTCACAAGAGATCCTACAACCAGTAATACTAATAAACATTGACTTGGTGATGACACAGCGCCCCTGACTGTTGCTACGAGAGTGGTAGGTTCGATTCCCACATTCAGTAAGCATTCGTGCGATGAACAGGTTTATTTGCTATTTGTGTTGTGTTTATTATCTATATGTTTAAATTTAAAACGTATATAAGCATGCATGTCAGTCACTGGTAGCCGCCCACTGAGTTTCTCGCCGGATCGTCTCAGTGGGTCGTGTTTCCGATCCGGTGGTAGATTCTGAGAAGCACTCCTCCAGTTTGAGCCCCAAGAGCTCACCTACACGCTAAAGTAACACTGATATAGCCTCCCAAGGCTATCAGAATAGGAGGGAGATTTTTTTTTAAATAACCCATAACAATGGGAAACCTAACTTGGGGCCGGACGATCGTGCGGGCTATGTTCCCAGTTATTTACTTATTTTAAATACAGATACAAAACCAAATAGCCCTTTCATACCAATTATCTTCAACAATAGTATTGATTCAGGCCGAGAATCATACCATACACCGACAGATAGACAACGAGGCGAACAAAATTAATATGCTGACATACTGAATAATGAAACAGAATGTAAACGTAAGGTATACATGACAAACGTGAATGTATTACGTCAGCAAATATTTGTTCAAACGACCGTCAACAATGTCAACTGTTATAACAATTCAAGCTACAGTGAGTGGGTGATTCCTGAGACGATAATACAAAAAATATAACGCGCTCATATAAGATCTAGCTCTCAAGCGGCGTTGTTAATCCACTGAGCTTCTCTTATCGGATCTTCTCAGTGGATCGCGATTCCGATCCCTGGTCGATTCAGCGGAGCACTGTTCTTGCTATAGTCAGTGTTAGCAATTCTCTAGCCCAGCTACAGGTCCTGTAGATAAAAAAAGATGTGTGGTGTCGTGGGACACCCGAAAGGAACGAAGTTCTTTATTATAAAAATAATAATTTTAAGTTCTCTTCGAGGTATAAAGAAAATAATTATTTGGGTATACATTTTTTATTATGTTTTTTTTATTGATAAAAAAAAAAAAAATTTTACAAAGTTATCAACTTTATTTTATTCACAATGATTTATAAAAAATATATAATAAAAATATGTTATTTTTTGTACGTTATTACAATGTTAAGTCGTACACTGCGTGCATTACTAATTTGTACGTTATTACAAAGTTAAGTCGTACACTGTGTGAATTACTAATAAAAATCTTACGTTACGGACGTTTTTTCCCGGTTAGGGTACCGTCCCATAAGGAACTTCGTTCCAAAAAAGCTACACGCTTGCGAGACGCATTCTCTCTTTGCCTGTCAGCTTTGTGTGTGTCAGTCAAATTTGGGTACATAAAGTATTAGTTACAAAAACGACAAATATCTCATAATATCAATAATAATATAATATCAATAATATCAATATAACTCAGCTTTATTTTGGTTAGATGTGTGGACGAGCCCTTATACGTCCACAACGTAATTGCTTCAACCCAACTTGAAATATGGGTTCTGAATCTCCATTTTTCCAGTACAACGACTGCCCCACCCTCTCAACGGAAACGCATTACAGCTTCACGGCAGAAATAGGCGGGGTGGTAGTATATATCCGTGTGGACTCGCAAGACGTTCTACCAATAAATAGTAAATCAATATTATTTTCCGTTTCCATTAAGGGTTTCTTGGTGTATATGCTTCGGAAATGATTTCGTTACACCATTTATATCACTAACACATTATTTATTTATAAAATTAATTTTCAAATTTAACCCCATAATTACTCCTTCCGATTCTTATTCAACATTTTTTGTGTTAAATAAGAAAGAATTTTCGGGTTGAATAATTACTGGTGGTAGGACCGCTTGTAAATCCGTGCGGGTAGGTACCACCACCCTGCCTATTTCTGCCGCGAAGCAGTAATGCGTTTCCGTTTGAAGGGTAGGGCAGCCGTTGTAACTATACTGAGACCTTAAAACTTATATCTCAAGGTGGGTAGTGGCATTTTCGTTGTAGATATCTATGGGCTCCGGTAACCACTTAACACCAGGTGGGCTGCGAGCTCAACCACCCATCTACGCAAAAAAAAGAGTCAAATGTTGAATAAGAATCGCACTGCAGGAAATATCGAAAAAACACAATCAATACTAAAACTGGAACACACACGCCACGATGACACACAAAAAACTTTTCCTCTCTAAATTACTTTTAGATATCTCCATCACTCGTATAATTTATTGGCACTTTGTACGCAATTTAGCTCAGGAAGGAGAAGACAAAAAATACGTCGAGACCGATTTGCGGGTATCAAATAAACCATACTATGAGGTCAAGGAGGCAATAAACCGATGACCTTTTTGGCTACAATACCCAAGTGTTTGGCAACAATGACTGGTGCTACGGTCAAATTCTTGTTAGGTCATCGTTCCCAATACATGAACTCCTAACTTTTTTCGCCGGGTCTCCCTGTGATGGTTTCGCCTAAATTGCAGATCTGTGCGAGGTTCTATCTATCATGTTTCATCAAATATTTTATGTCGGTATTATTTTGGGGCCGACAAGTTCCATCGTAAAACTTCGGTGCGGTCAGACCTTTCTGAACGTAGGTAACAATTTCTTTCCGTACTTGATTTAAGTAAACATATTTTAGTTTTATTTAATTTTTTTGTTTAGTGCTGAAAGTTTTAATTTATCATCTCGATACTGGAGTCAGCTGTGAAGGTTGTTGGGTGTTTGAAACAAACTTTGATACTTATTCAAAATAAACGAAAGTGTCTTGAGCGAGTTGAGAAATATAACTCTGTCCATCTACAGTTTTTTTACAAGAAATGAAGTCACCGAAATAAATTTATTTATTACTATCTAATATCGCTTTTTCTTATCAATCAAATTTTATAGAGTATATTATTATGATTTTATAGAGTACTAGCTGTACCCGTCCGCTTCGCTGGGCATTTAAAATTAAAATTATTATTTCTCACCCCCACAAAGATTCTCATCATTAACGCCCCCGCATTTGGTGTAGGGAGTCCAACACTCATATTAATGTTAGATTATCAATTAAGTACATGTATTTTCTACATGGATACCAAATTTTAAGTCAATCGGATGCACAGTTCAGTAGTTATAACGAAACATCCGTAAAAACCACCGTAGATTTATATATTAGTATAGATGTGATTCATGATCCACTACCATTAATCCATAATTTGGTTTTTTTTATTGCCCTAGTAGGCAGACGAACATACGGCACACTTGATGGTGAGTAGTCACCGTCGCTAATGGACATCCGTAGTGCCAGGAGCAGAGCCAAATCGCTGCCTATCCTTCGTCCGCAGTACAGATTGTGGGCTGGCTTAATATCTTGATTTCCCTATTCTAAGTAAATTTAGCGCGATCTAGACACACGTTTTTACTGGTGGTAGGACCTCTTGTGAGTCCACACGGGTAGGTACCATCGCCCTGCCTATTTCTGCCGTGAACAGTAATGCGTTTCGGCTTGACGGGGGGGCAGCCGTTGTAACTATATTGAAACCTTAGAACTCATATCTGAAGGTGGGTGGCGCATTTACGTTCTAGATGTTTATGGGCTCCAATAACCACTTAATACCTTAATACTTAAACGTTCTAAAGAACTATGAAAAAGAATATTCCAATATAACTAAGCCTTTGATGTAATATCTCAAGCCTGCAGTACTCACCTCGAAATGTCTGATTAATAAGCTCCAACTTTTGAAATAAGAATGCTTAATTCCGATATAACCCAAACTGGGTTATAACCAGTTATTGTTATTAATGAAGACTTGTATAAACAATATGTCAGTGTATCGAGAAGTCGTTTTTGGATAGTCACCGACCGTGCTCCATAGATTTTGACGAGGCAATACGGTTTGCCAGGACGATGTACAAACCATAAAACTAATGGTGGGTGAAGCAGTAAGTTTTCTATTTCGCGACGCAAAGCTGTATTTATTGGATGTTGTTTCAGAATAATGTTTTAACGTTTCAATTTTATAGTGTTTCTAGTTCGAAACATGAATTTTCTTTGATTTTTTTCAATTTACAAATACTATCCGTTTATTTGAAATTAAGCATTAAAACATAAAAACTAATATATCAAACAATAATGGAAATTGAAGTAAAGGAACAGTTAGCTGTCTTGGCGCTTGAACTAACGGAAAAAATAAGAATGATGCCTTTATCTACGAAATTGCTGTTTCGGATACAGAAAGCGATAATCATTTTTATATAAATACTAGCTGACCCGGCAGACTTCGTAGTGCCTCAATCGATAAATAAAAGACGTAAACTTTTGTTTAAGATAAACTTAAAACAAACAAAAGGAATCCATCCGACGGGGGACACATCAAAGGAAAAACAAAATTGTTATTTTTATTTAATTCCGAATATTTTTATATTTATCTAACCTTTTAAACCTTCTCTGGACTTCAACAAATAATTCAAGACCAAAATTAGCCAAATCGGTCAAGCCGTTTTCATGTTATGTCGTGACAACGGAAAACGGGTTTCATTTTTATATACATAGACTAGCTGTACCCGTCCGCTTCGCTGGGCATTTAAAATTAACATTATTATTTCTCACCCCCACAAATATTCTCATCATTAACGATATTAACGCCCCCGCAACTGGTGTAGGGAGTTCAACACTCATACAAATATTAGCTTATCCATTAAGTACATGCATTTTCTACATGGATACCAAGTTTCAAATCAATCGGATGCATGGTTCAGTAGTTATAACGGAACATCCGTAAAAACCACTGTAGATTTATATATTAGTAAATATTTTGGTGCACTTATGATGTTAATGCATCTTTGCCAGCGCAGTGCTAAATTTTCAATGCCCTTATTGAAGAAATCAGATGCACGGGAGCCAACAAACTCTTTAAAGGTATTTTGTACTGACTCTCGGGTATTGAATTTGTTCCCTGCCAAGAAGTTGGCCAAACTTTGGAAAGAGTAGTCTATCGCACGAGGTCTGGTAAATTCCGTGGGTAACGCAAAACTTCCAACCCCTAGATCTTGTAACTTGGAGAACGTCTGTTGTGCCATCGAGCGATGTGGTTCAAAATTCCTTCCTTTCTGTGTCTGTATCAACACAAAGCATATCTTTACGTGTTCGTCGCGCTCGAGGTCATTTAATTCGTGCGGCACTCAGTTATCAAGCTTTTTTACCTTGTCAATTTGAGGCAAATGGACCAATATTGTTTTGATGGTAACGCTGATAGATACTGCTAACTTAACGATAGATTGAGTATCGTCAGCTTCTAATGTCGTCTTAAATTTAAGTCAACGTTGTTGACCTTAGCTATCGGGTGATCACGGGGTTCATTTTTTAGATCAAAATTTCTGCCCATGAAGTTTTTTACTTTGCCAATTTTACGCAAATGCACCATATTGTTTTGATTTTAACGTACAAAGCAGCTGCTAACTGAACGATAAATTTAGTATCGTCAGTTTCCACTATTGTATTTAATTAGTCGTTCTAAACCTTAGTTTCCGGGCAAACACGGAGCTCATTTTTTTAGATCAAAATTTCCATATCGGTGTTCAAATCAAGCAGTGGGCCGACCAAATAAAACTGCAGTGTGAGGTTCCCTAAATGAGTGCAGTAGAATGGCCTCGAGCTGGGAGAGATGGCGTGACATCGTGAGACGCATCAAGTCTGCCCCTTCCAACACTACATGACGATCACGACCACTCTGCCAAGAGTGACACGATCGAGAAGAAGTTCAAATCAATAACGAGTCGTGCGTTCGTTTGTAGTGTACATTCCGTGCACATCATTAATGTTATGAGTTGCTTGTGCGCAATTACAAGTAAGTAGAGTAAGTCCTCGTATTTTTATCGTGTCCACATTGATGAAAAAGATAGAAAGGTAATAAAAAAATATTGAATTTGAAAATATAATTACATATTGTTAAATAAAATTCATTTTAATTTAGATTTTCTTGCCTGCCATACATAATTAAATTACGTTTCAAATCGCCAGTATTGTGAAACGGCAACTTCATAGGTAAGTATGAACATATAGAATTCTAATATGGTGAATTCATTAACTGATATTGTTTGTCAACCAAACTCCTCAACTGATATAGTTTGGTCTAGCAATCTTTAATTGCCAAGAAAAGAAAAGAGCTCAAAAATGAAATGATTTTTTTTAATTATAAATTAGACAACAAGTAACACGTTTGCAAACACAAATATTTTATTAAATATCCTCGTAAATAGACTACATAAATAAACACAGCGAAATATATTATCTTGATTCAGATATTAAAAGTGCTTTTTCGCGAACAACAATGGAATCCGGAGAGGTACTAAAGTTAAACGAAGCGGAAATAACCAAGAATAAAAGGAATTTTTAAGCAAGCTTAATATAATTAAGATGGATACTTGTTTTCGTAATATCCGGAACAGGCAAGCACCGATAACTTGTTTATGATATCAACGAAATTAACGTTCTGAAAATAAAATTACAGCGCGTCAAGTTAATAATATATCATTGACGGCGAGCCAAAAAGTTATACCTAACATATTATGTTCATAAGTGATGTCCACTTTTTTGCCGTAATACGCAAGCGAGTTTACTGGTGGTAGGACGTCTAGTTAGTCCGGGTAGGTGCCACTACCCTGCCTATTTATGCCGTGAAGCAGTAATGCGTTTCGGTTTGAAGGGTTATGCGGCCGTTGTACTATACTGAGACCTTAGAAATCATATCTCTAGCGCAAGTGGCGGCATTTACGCTGTAGAAAAAACACAAAATCATTTTACATTTTAAATCATCGCCAAAATGTATTAGTTAGCGAAGCAAGCGGTGGTAATAACCCTGCGAAACAGTTTAGTACGCGGTAGGGTTTGGAGCTTTTATATTTTCTTTCTCTAAAATTTTCTTATCCGTTTTTAAATTTAAATCCGACAACATTGGTCCAATATAATGACATTTATCTATTGATGACAGACGGTCTAAGTTAACAAGAAAATTGACTGCTTGTGTAAGTAACTAAATCATTTACTTCTGACTATATACTTAGTATTCAAATCACTTTATTCCAAATACAGGAATAGCGAATGTAAATACCAATGAACTGCTAAATTGAAATATGTCTCTCGTAAAACATCCAAATAAGCCTATTTTTATGATATAAACAAAGAGGTAACTGTAGATCAATTTGTATCTCGAAACAAATGCTGCAAAGTGGATGGAATATGATATCGGCACACACATCCTAAATTTCTCAATATCAAACAATGTGTTGAATCCGACAGACAATCCTTTTCTCCAAACAAAACAACATGGGAAAAGGTCGATATATTGGACTACCCCGGAACATTTTACATATCGAAGCGATCAACCCAAACTAAAAGTTACTAAAACTGATTATAACTATTATACGGACCTTTCTTTCTCGGGGACCCTTTGGTGCCTAAAAATTTTGCTCGATAGGCCCTATCGGGGCTCTACATCCAGAGCAACAATTTCGGAAGTCGATTTAACTTGGGCTTTTCCGGGAGAATCTTCGCGAGTCGCGGCCCCGGGGCGTAAATTTATTTCCCATATCTGGGAAACAAAGCGTTCTCGATTGCCCGAATTCGCGAGCAACTGCGTCCTCGCGGAGGCTAGACCGATTATTTTGAATTAAGATCGTACGCGGCTTGTTTTCTACGTGTTCCTTCTATACGTACTTCATTTTATGAATGGAAGTTATTTTTTGTTGGTTCCGGAGTCTCTTTATACTTTTAGATGCTTTACTGCATTGAGTTCGTGAAGTGATTTGGTTCCGGTTTTTTTTTTGAATTCCATTATGCTACTTCTCTGCCATTTGAATGAAATTTGTCCGTAGATTTACTTCTGCAAGTTTCTTGCTAACTTACGAATATAGTAAAAAAAAATCATTAAACGTGGTTTCTATTGGAGTCATTTCTGTTACTTTTAATATCACCACTATATCAACCAGCGCACATCGACTAGAGATGTTGGTTTTTTATCTAAATTAAAAACAAATAGAAATATTTATTCTCAAGCATTGTAAATGCGGTGGGCATCAAAATTATGAGAACATAGATCATATTTTTTCATACTAAATTAACGTGCTTATTGGTGTGTACAAAATTAAACATCTGATCTGTTCGATAAACATTCAAAATCAAATTGCTGAAGACAGCTGTTGTGGGTCCATCAAACACAATCGTCGGCTTAGTGGCCTGTCATTTAGTAATCGGACGATTGTATAGGTTCGCCACACGATTGGTTCGTACTATATGGAACTGCTGTGTTCACACGTTGTAATTGTTTGATCACATTAAGGATCCCCAGTAATGGTCTTGATTCAATCAATGCGACCGTTATGCCATTGTTAGTATTAGCTACGAGAACTTAATTAGGTATATGAATTATGACAGTGCACTTGTTATTTGATTAAGTGTTTGCGGGTCTGGATTGAGGATGTGGATTATGATTGCGTCTATTTATTAGGTCTACCCATTTAATTGTACCTAAATCATCAATGTTACTTTAATCATTTCCAAGAATTGATCCAAAACCACTTTGAAAGATAAAAATACCTAGCCTACATTCATCATGGACGTCACCTTTGCACTAAGCTACACATCGTTTGCTTACGTCACTTCCAAGCTTAATCTTTTATTAATACCAGCACAATTAGAACTGTGCGTTGGGTTTAGCCGAAACACGAATGTCACGCGTGCCCTTACATATCTCAATGCTTGTACATCCATACGATAAATACTTTTAGGGCTATTTATTTGGCTGCGCAAACACGCGCTTGTCCCTCCCGTAATTCCATTATGGATGGTCCACGAACGCTCTGTCTTGTTTTATTCAACGTCTTCCATCTACGCAGGAAGATTGTTGTCGTTTTAATATGAGCTCTTTTTCGATTTTCATGCTCAATGTTATTTTTCATGTTTTTAATAAAAATGTTGTAATATTTGTTTGCTTTTTTTTATAAGTTCGTTCGTTCGTATTAACTATACGCAGATAGTTGACTTTAAAAAGTAGAGCATGGTTGATCATCAAAGCACAATAACCAAGTTTAGTTAGTCATTTAGGATTTTTTTATGTGGTTACTGGAGCCCATAGACGTCTACAACGTAAATGCGCCACCCACCTTGAGACGTAAGTTCTAAGGTATCCATGTAGTTACAACGGCTGCCCCACCCTTCAAACCGAAACGCATTACTGCTTCACGGCAGAAATAGGCAGGGCGGTGGTACCTACTCGTAAAACGTTTTGAGATTGATTTAAAACACTTTACTGTTGATATTGATTGAGTGAGAAATGATGAGTAAAGTAGTGGTGTCAACACGTGTGATATAACAACATGCCCACTTAGTACCCAGCTTAGTACACAAAAATGCCCAACAGTACTTAAGAGAAAATTAGTGGATTAGCGAGAGCCTTAGATAAGAATATGACCAACTGTCGGATGATGGGTCGGAATCTCTAACTTCTGAAAAATACTAAGACTACTAGCTTTCATTATTAAGACTATGTTGATTACTTCGGAAATACGCTATCAAATAGCTGTGAGGTCCGTTGTAAAATAATTAAAATAAAATTTATCATGTTTAAATTAAGACAATTTTCGGATTGCCAAATAGCAACACTGTTGGTGGGAAGTAGTGGGAATGTGATTTAATAAAAAGGCGATAGTCTGAAAAAACGACAGAAAAAGCGGTGTAATCTGCAGTGAGCACATATCTAAAGATTGTACAAGTGGAGTTACAAACAAAGCAATACAGAATTAAGTGAACTATTGCAAACTGTGTATTTATTTCCTGACTGTTGGAAGTGGATTCCTACATACCCCTAATTTTGGTTCACGGATAAACTAATAAATGCGAAATTAAATTCTTCATCGTTTTATTGCGACTCAATGACGCAAACTAACTGACCACGAGGCTTCAGTTCTCTTCGCAACCAGTGTCACTTACTACCATGTTAACGAACAACAAAAGTAACGCCAAAAACTCTAAAATTCTTCAAAACCTCAACACAGGTTACTTTTAACGTATTCACGTACCTAAAACCAAAACATTCGCTTATCAATCAAAGCGTACGTAGCGGCAACAGTTACCTTCTTGCATAACTTATGGGGAGCTCATGTTTATAACGGGGTAGACATTGAAAAACCGGCGCAGTCCTACGTCCAAGATAAGGAATGTACGCTATAATGCCTCAGCTGAGGAATAGATATATATTTGAATCCGTTTCATGAATAAATTCTATGGATTTATCATCTCCATTTTCGGGTTATTGTTTATTGGATGTTTTGGAGTTCAAACGCTTGTTTTTTTATTTATTTTATTGCTTAGATGATTAGAAGAGCTCATGGCTCACCTGGTGTTAAATGGTTACCGGAGCCCATAGACATTTATAATGTGAATGCTGCTGCTACACACTAGGGACTAACCTAATCTTTAGATGTTCACTCGAGGTAACTCGACTCCACTCAACCTCCAACGCGCGTTTTGGTATGCTTGATCGTAAAAATAGCCTCTATTCAAACGCCCCTCGGAAAAAAATTCGCGACGTACCTTGAAAGTTCCTCAAAGCTGGTTTTCTATAAATGTCCAAATAATATGTGGACCGCAAATGGAAATATATGATATTGTTGTGCGATGGCCTGGATCTGTGCATGGTTCGCGCATATTTAGATACAGCAGATGCTGTTTGAGATTTGAAGAAGACGATTTGGCTCGAATTATAAGTCGTTCTGTGAATGAAACTTGCTAATCTAATATTAATAGTAAGTAGTGCAGAAGCCAAGTTCTATGACGCAATATTTTTGATCCAGATAAAGTTAATTTGAAAGATTCAATTTCATTGAAACATAAAAGTGGCTGAAGCCATAACATACATAACGATATATTATTATACGAATCTATTATTACAAAACCCTTAAATATCATATCATTATAAATAACATAACGTATACGTGGCATTTTGAAAATGGTCACTAAAATGCCTATTTTGGCCTTTCATATTTGAAAGACTAAGCAGTAATTTTAATATGCATTTTATGGCTAATGATGAGTAACGGCTTTGGGATGTCTGTGCCTTCAGCAATACTTTAATATCAGGCAGGCCACTAAATCTCTCCGTCTCAGCTTTTAAAATATTGAATCTCGTGCTAGTTATATTAATGTTAGGTTGTAGATTAGCACAGTTTCAAACAATCCCAATGTTAAAATATTTTTGTAGTCACAGATACCACAATCCGACGTTCATAAAGACGAAGTAAAACCTTAATATTTTTTGTTTTTAGCTGTGTCCACAATTCATATTAATTTTACCAAAAGAAGCGGCCTTTTAATAACTTTAATGGGTGTATGAGCTTATTTTTTTTGTTTCAAACCAAGCCAAGACACAGCCCGTCTGATATCATCTTCGAGTAAGCCGCTGTGACCTTGGACTGTTATGTCTTCTGGGAAATCTCAGTATGTCTCTGAGTAACGATAGAGCTTGGGGCCTTGAAGAAAGCGAAAATTAAAACTTTTGTTACCTTTTTTGGGCAGATTTTTTATTTTTATTTCTGAAAAATGTCAAACGATTGTCCGAATATAATCTTATTATTTATTATTATTCTTTTATTTTTAATTATAATCTTTCTTCAACTTCTAAGTGTTTAGCCTAAGGAAACTTGATAATGCATCATCGTCGTAATATGATAGTTTGGTGACATCACGCTACTTTAATGATCTGGAAGGTGGACAGCGAAACATTAAAATTTGTCTGGCAACTGGGCAACGCAAGTTTGGGTAATTAATTTTACTTAACAAAAACTATTAACTATATTCGCGACCGCTTCCATTGCATTTTTTTTTGTATGAAGGTGCAATATTAAAGTTCTTATCTAGGCCTAGCTTTATCCGAAGTTGGTAATTTTTTCAAAATTCGATTGGGCTTTATTTTATCGAAAAAAATCAAAGAGGCCTCCTTTAGTATTGCATCTAAAGGAATATATTCTTTAATATTTTTAAATATGATACATTTTTGCCCGTATCAAAGAATCAATTCATAGTACCAGTTCGTTCCGTAGTTGAACTTAATAATACTGCGTAATTAAAATTAGCTTATTATTTGCCAAATAAAACTGAATATATTCTAAGAGTTTTATCAGATTTATAAATTATGTGATTCTTCGATAAACAGTTAGAAGATGTGCTATATTAAGTATGGATTAGGATTGTTATAGATACATCAGATTTATTATGTATCAAACCAAAATATTCAATGTTTTATTTCTGGCGTTCTCTGCTTTAAAAAGAATATATGAGTTGCACTTTGTTTGTTGGCTGCGCTACGATTTTCTCGTTTATAATTATTTTTCTGGTGAATGCAGAGAAAAACTACTCTTTCCAATTTTCAATAGCTACAAAACTAAAAATGGAACATCGATTGGAAACAAAATTGTAGGGAAAAGTACTGAACTGATTTGTATATAGCAAGCATAATATTGTTTATCGTAGATATAAAGGTATTTCATAATAAGCCATAGTAAACTCCATATTATATTATACCTCGTTCATATTATAATAATATACAAGATTATATTTTTCTAAAATTACTGAAGACTAATTAATTTATATCTAGTTTTTTTCTTTTTTATACAATTTCAAACTTTAACTTTTCTGATATCCAATTTTTTTCTTAATAGTGATATTAGTATTAACTTGCAAATAAAAGATGATCCATTCGAGAAACCATTATCATTTATGTATCCGAAGATAGAAATGAGTGGCGAGAAAGAGTCAGAAAATTGTAGAAGAGTCATAGTGGTCCTCCTGATGGTGAAAAAGAAGATATATCCGACATCCGATAATAATCGTAATATATATTGATCGACACCTTTTTTCAAATGCGTATTTCGTGGCCTCAATAACCGTACGCATAAGATATAAAAAGCTCGGTTGAGCTATGCTTGTTTCACGTCTAGATGAGGGCAAGGATTCGAGGGGCGGAGAGTGACGTCACATTATTGCGCGGGTGACGTCACGGGCGATGTATCTTTCGAGATTTAATTTAGAGGAGCATATAAAACGTGAGGTTG
Source organism: Bombyx mandarina (assembly GCF_030267445.1). Lineage (NCBI taxonomy): Eukaryota > Metazoa > Arthropoda > Insecta > Lepidoptera > Bombycidae > Bombyx > Bombyx mandarina. The sequence goes on along the minus strand of NC_143231.1, from coordinate 12,188,208 downwards.
GCGAAAATTAAGTTTTCCAGCTCGAGGGCTGGTAGAGGAAACATACAGGAAAAGGAAATGGTTCTCTTTGATGTGTATTTTATTAAATTTCGTATTTGAGGTGTTCGGGGATTTTTGTTTCTTTTTTTTTTTTGTTTTTTAAATTTAGTAACATGAAATTTAATCGTCGCCACTCTCTGAGATTAAATTTTACGATTGAATAAAAAAATTAGAAGCTTTAATGAAAACAATATTGTTTCGTGAATTTTAATGAAAAATTTCATGGATTTTCTCTGTTTGAACTGTTGGGAACATTTCTTTTGAAGCTAAGCTATTTATTTTAATAATTAATAAATTTGTTAAATATAAGGAGTACTTTATTATTTTTCTGAATGTAAAAAAATTATATGGTGATCACTGGATACATATTGATCTAATACAAACCTTGTGCTTATAACAAGTGACTATGTCTATGAAATGTGAGCACAAGATTGGACCTTGCAGATAGGTACCAGTTTTTGTACTGTTTATAACTACTTAATTAGCCTCAAGAACTATGCTTACCTTAACAGAGAGAGTAGCATCGTGTAAAATATATATTTTTTTTTTTTTTTCCGATGGTAAGGCATATTCCAAACCACCATTGAAACTATTTTGCCACGACTCAGTATGGGTTTTGCATTTGCATCCTTCAAGATAATCATTTTACAGTACAATTATAATTATGAACATTTCACAAATAACATTATTATTACTATCGTCTCCGATAACAGGTGAGCTCGTTCATAATTATCTACATTAAATACAGATGGTAGAACCTCTTGTAAGTCCGCACGGGTAGGTACCACCACCCTGCTTATTTTTGCCGTGAAGCAGTGATACATTTCGGTTTGAAAGGTGGGGCAGCCGTTGTAACTATACTTGAGACCTTAGAACTTATACCTCAAGGTGGGTGGCGCATTTACGATGTAGATGTCTATGAGCTCCAGTAAATACTTAACACCAGGTGGGCTCGTCTATCCATCTAAGCAAAAAAATAATAATAATCAACTAAACAGCTGCCTGCGCAAGAACTATCAAAATGAAATGATCAATGAAAACAGGTTAATTGGAAACTAGCCAAGGAGAATCGGCATTTACTCAATCCATCAGGAAGTCCGGTCGAGAATATAAAACGCATGCACGTTCGCAAATATTGGTTCAAACAAACACTTCTATTTGGGCACGTAGAGCAAACAATTTGTGCGGACTTAGCGCGAAGCCATTCTTGACTTTGTTTAGCATTCTGTTCCATTCGCACTTGGTAGCTTTACGGTATGCACGAACAAGACGGAAGATCTATGTACGTAGTTATCTTTGCAGAGACGCTGCAGCCTCGGGTCGGTGATTTAAATTTCGTAGTTGCAGTTAGATTTATTGTTTGAACTCGGATGTGATAGGCGAGTTGAATTTAGTAGGGTCTCTAGTTCATATTCGCCAGTTTCGTGACTATTGGACGCTATGGAATGTGATCACTTGGCTATTTTGCCTATGATGACATATTTAACTTTCACCCATCAAATGTATGATTGCGTTAATGGAAAACTGTCCCTTTAGGGCTTACTAGGGTATTGGATATGTGTTTTCTACGGAACATTCATCGTTTATACGTAGCTACCCATGGACATCATTAAATTTGCCATCTTGAACTATAAAGACGACCGTTTCGACCGTATAGTACGAGGGCTGTCCCGCCCTTCAATCCGAATCGCAAAATTTCTTCGTGGCAGAAATTGGCAGATCAGGTATCTGCCAATTCCTGTGATATAAAAATACGCCTTACAATCTTGTTGCTAATAAATTTTAAGTTTATATTCATTCAAATTGAATTTCAATGGAGCACATCACTTCCCTCAGGGAGTTTACGAAACGTATTACTGTTTGACGGCAGAAATAGGCAAGGTGGTGGTACCTACCCGTGCGGACTCAAAAGACGTCCTACCGCCAGTAAAAATCTCTTAGGTTATCTCCATACCCGCATGCCAGAGAGACAATATTAATGACCTTCAAAAATTTTCGTATACATTACAGATCTTTATTAATTAAAACCGCGTATTCGGTCGTTGTTAGTACAATTTTACAAACAAAACAAAATCGAGTATCAACGAGGACACTCGGATGCTTCTTCGCTGTGGCAAATTGGCACGATTGCAGCCAACAAACTGAAGCGTTGCGAGAAACTGAATAAATAGATAAAGCCGCTTTTTAATTATTCAAATGATGTCCCACTACAGTTACCCGAATCGTGATGAAAATTCAATTAGCATCAAACGAACAGCGACCTTAAACGCTTCAGCGTTGAGTTCAGAAGTGCTGAACACGTTACTGAATGGGACCAGAGTAATTTTCTTTTGCGATATTGGTACTTTATTAAGCTTTTCCCCAGTTCCAGCTTGCAGTTCGGTGGTATAACGTTTTGAGCAATTTGGTTCAACGACAAAAGGTTGGATTATGTTTGTTTATAGCGCCATTACCGTGATATCGGCGAAGCACTTTTTAAGAAATTCGTACAATTAATTTTGAGTTGTTGCATTGAAACGACGTGACCTAAGAAAGTGTTAACACCTAATAATAAAAGAGCCTTCCTATCAATTACTATAGCAAATCAGTGACGTATTCCAATTTGTATATTGTGACAACCTGTAGAGAGTTGAGAACTTTTATACCTTCAGAGAAATGCAACTATTAATTATTCACTAATTTTCAAAACTCACTTAATGTAGCTCACTTATCCATACACAACCAAACAAAGTTCAAACTATATATACCATAATATATTATACCAGAAAATTATAATAAGGCCATATTGACCAATGTGGTTGGCTGTCACAAATTGAACGTCGTCTTTGTAAGGTATGGTATAAACTCGCTCGCGTATGTGCGCTAACTAAGGTAGCCTTCAATATTTTTAGCGAAGCGACCCTTTTTGAACAGTAAGATAACCGATGTAAAATAAAAAATAATAAATATTGTTAAATTTATAAATAATAATTTCTTATTTAAAAAAAAAGAAAAAAAAAGACATGCCCGCTGAGTTTCTTGCCAATTCTTCTCAGGACGGAGGCTAGTTCTTGTGAATTGGCGGTAGTTCTTTTGACGTTCACAAGTATGTACTTTCATTTATGTTGAATAAATTTTTTTTGATTTGATTTGATTTGATTATAACAATGTAAGTGTGACTTATGAATGTCTTGTGTTTTAAGATGTACAGCGTCGCTTAGGTGAGTCGTGGTGACATCTAAAATCTAAACCAACATCAGCAAACTATTAAGTAGCAAAGATAAAAACTTTATTTCAATATAAATATATTTTACTATCAATAAACGACTTTACTGAGATTAATTAAAATATTTATTAATCCATTCAGCATAGCGAATACACAAAAATGTCGTTTTCTGTAGAGAAATATGACGAAGCTATTGCCTATGACACTAATAGTGATAAAGATTGTAGTATTGAAAAAATATTTAAACTCATGAAATGAAAAAGTCCTTCAAAATTTAAAACTGTAAAATTACTCCATATGATCATCTTCAAAGCGATCCAAAAAATAAAATTCAAATTTTACAAGACAAACCAACAAGCTCGTAGCGAATTTAAAAGCCGGTTTCGAAATCTTATATAATCTGAAACCGGCTTCCGCGTTTTGAATGGAGTGAATAATTTGTAGCTGCCATTGAATGCTCCTTGCTTAATTCAAAATAACATCAACACAGACCATGTTTAAACATCAAAGCCAAATTAGTGGGTCTAACTCGATTTCCATGTGTGTGTGCTCGGAACTGAATAGACAAATTTCGTGAACTTTGTCGTTGGCGTATGTTCGCACAGATGCTTTATTATAATCGTCAGCTGTTTAAGTAATAATCGTATTAGTAGCTTTTTGAATGTACTTCTTATTCATCTGTATACTCCTTGACTGTGAGTGAAACATGATGACTAGTTTTTTATTGCGTAAATGGGTGTACCTGGTATAAACCACTTTCTCCTTCGAGGGGGCGTGCGTTCTCGCCAGGTCGCCTCCCTGGGACCTAGAGGCGGAGGCGCTCCCCGCCGATTATGCGTGGCGATGTGATCTTCGCGACAGGGAGGAACTACGTCCCGGAGAAGGAGCGATTAGAGCGCGGAGACTCCAATCTCGGCGGTCCGTGTTGGAGGCGTGGTCTCGCCGCTTGGCGAACCCGTCGGCCGGTCTCCGGACCGTCGAGGCGGTGCGCCCGGTCCCCGCGGAATGGGCGAACCGTGACCAAGGGCGTCTCATCTTCCAGTTGACGCAGATGCTTACCGGCCATGGGTGTTTTGGCCGGTACCTGCATCGCATCGCCCGAAGGGAACCGAAGATGGAGTGTCACTACTGTGACTACGACGAGGACACGGTCGAGCATACGCTCGCACATTGCCCCGCATGGCTGTCCTTGTCTCGCAAATAGGATCGGACTTGTCGCTGCCGACCGTCGTGGCCTCGACGCTCGGCAGCGATGAGTCCTGGAAGGCGATGCTCGACTTCTGCGAGTACACTATCTCGCAGAAGGAGACAGTGGAACGAGAGAGGGAGAGCTCATCCCTCTCCGCACCTATCCGTCGCCGCCGAGTCGGGGGCCGGAGAAGGGCTTTTGCCCGACTCCGGCCCCTGTATGGCGGCTTGCCCCTGGTGAAGGTCAAGGGGCGGCGACCTGAAGGGGTAGATGCCGCGCGGCGCGCTACCAACACTCTAGCGCGCTGCCAAGGAGTTATGAAAGAGCGACCGGTTGGCGATGTATCGCGTCCCGACTCGGCAAGCTGTTTCTGGTCCAGCGGGGTATTCCGGGACACCAGCGGCACCGTCTGGGCGGACTGACGAGCTGCCGTACCGAGACGGCCGACGTTTCAGAGTCTTCGATTCCCTTCGAAGTCTCCATCGGCTGGGCGTCCTTGGGGTGAACCACGCTGTCTGATTGTAGTGTTGACCGCGGTAGCCCCCCTACCTCATCCGGGTTCTGACCTCGGTGGGGATCGGACGTCGGGTGTAAGAATGCAGGGGAGTCGTTTAGTGGGTGGGCCCTAAAATCCTTGGGCCCGCGATCTGCTCTCAACACCTGCAGATCGTTGAGCCTGACATACCCCGCGCACCCCTTATGCGCGGGGACCTCGTAGGAGATTCGGCCCTCGGCTCGAAAAAATAATAATTTATAAACCACTTTTTACTAGGCCTGTAGACATTACTGCTTTGCAACAAAAATAGATAGTACTGGTACTTACACACGGATGTACACAATATGTTTTACCATTAACATATGTAGGTTGGAAACCGTAGAATGCCGGTATAGCACCCAGAAAATGCTGTTGTTCATTCTTTGAGGAATTGTTCGCCTTTTTCGATACCAACTGCACAGCAAAGCCCCTGTATGTTGTGGAAAACTCTTCCCAAATCTAAATTTGTAAAAAAAAAACATCTCACAGAGTAATCCATTTCGCATTGTATGCAAAAAAAAACGTGGGTGGCTGCCCCATATGTGACGTACGCTGCAATTTTGTACTCCAGTGCGAATCAATTCACAACTGGATTTATTCGAACACAACACTACGAAGGATTCGAAAACGAGATTACCGGATCCGGAAACTTCAGAGTTGATATGTGACTGATGATATTTTTATCCAATACGACATGGATGTCACGAGTGAATATTCCTATGGGTTTTTTTTTTATTCTTAAAGCTTTTACTCTGCAAGGTGTTATCGGAAAATTCTTATTTTGAACTAAGCAGTTGTCGGATTGGGAATATGTGTCTTTTTGCCATCTGATGGAGACGAGTTTTTTTCCTACCCAAGTTGATGGTCTTATGAGACAATTTCAGCGTAGCCTTAATAATTGGGTAAGCTCACAGGGCTCCAATGACGTTGCTAACACTAACTCTAGCAAGATCAGTGCTTTGCAGGATCTACCACCGGATCGGAAACGCGACCCACTGAGAAGATCCAGCGAGATTCTCTGTGGGCTCTGTCTGTGGGTTAATTTAAGCCCGAAAATACGACCTGAAATGCTACATTTGACGACAGCTCAAATGTAAGCTGTCGTGTCGATGGGCTGCAATTTCAGATAGGCTGACTTGATTAAACACCGAGGCTAGTAAAAGTGTGATACAAAGAAAATTTAAGTGACGGCCTTAATGAGTACAAAACTTCAAGATCTTCGTGTGTCACCCAGAAAGCCGAATAACATTATTTAATTTGCACCGTCCGATGAATATAACAAGATTATTTCACTGTGAGTTAGCAGGACACACTGGTACAGACGACGTGGACGTTCGGAAATTAATAGCATTTCCCGACGAGAGCCGGTTTGAGACACGATTTCAATTGCAAAACCAACAGTGCCTCGGTTTACAAACGCGCATTTCAATGTATCGATATTTACCGTTCATTGAGAAATATAACGGAACAAAGTGATAGGGAAATCTATAGTACTTCACCACTTCGTCTTTACCTTTAGCAGATTATTAAATAGAGGTAAGGTTTTGATTTAACTAGAGCACGCGTAGTGATCGACATTCAATCATAAACACTGACTGACTCAAGATTTAGATTAATTGTATGTTTTAATTTTAAGGTTTAATTTTCTGGTCCAGTTGAGAAGAAAACTGTTACCAAAAAATATATTTTGTTAACGCCAAAGCTTGTCGATTTCTAACTCAACAGGAAAACAAAATGGATTTCAGTTGATAAATAGAGGAGAATAATATGATGCTTAACTGTTTTGTCTTTGCCTGTATACATACTGACACGAACTGATTCTAGGACGCATTGTGAGCTTACCTATTTCTAGGGTAAGCCTTCGAGTGAGCACGACCAGACAGTCTGTATATAATTTGAACTTTGAATTCATGTCTGAAAATTAGTAGTAGAATATTGTAGTATGTATCTATCCTCCCATTGGAAGTTTTTCGTTATCAAACTGTATACGGAGACACGTAACGAAGCAATGGTAGTGGAATCAGCGTGCCACTTAAGAGATATTTTTTATTGCTTCGATGGGTGGACGATCGCACGCATTTGGCGTTAAATAGACACCGAGTTATTAAGAAATGAGTTCTAAAGTCTCAGTTTTTACAGTGAAACGGCTGCTCCACCCTTCCAACCCGAAATCCGTTACTGCTTCAAATACAGGCGAAGTGGTGGTACCTATCCGTGCAGGCTTACAAGATGCCCTACCACAGTATCTACTACTACATAGTATCCTTCTATAGTATAATTTTCTAGATTTCAATCTCATATCTTAAGGTCATTCACGTCACTAAGGTTGGTGGTATCAACCACTTAGAACCAATAATAGGCTTGACGTATTGAGACTTGACCTCATGAGACAATGTTCCATGGCAATACTGATGTTGTGATGTCTCCGGTCATCAAGCCCAGGCGGGCCATGGCGAGTTCATGTAAATCGATCGATATAGTAACAATAAAAATAAAATAAAGAAAACATTCTTAATCTAATTTATAAAAAACAACAAAACAGAGATTTAGACAACATTCAGAGAGCGCTTATACGAAGAGCTTACAAAGCACATGCGGGCCGGATAACTGACGCTTCCGGTCTTGAACCGGACATCCTAGCGATCGTTGCCGTGTTCGGACACAATGAGACATTGGACGCACTGAATTTGTGCAAGATTATTTGGTCTCTTTTCGAGAACGCTAAACTGGTGGTAGGACCTCTTGTGAGTCCGCGCGGGTAGGTACTACCACCCTGCCTATTTCTGCCGTGAAGCAGTAATGCGTTTCGGTTTGAAGGGTGGGGCAGCCGTTGTAACTACACTGAGACCTTAGAACTTATCTCAAGATGGGCGGCGCATTTACGTTGTAGATGTCTATGGGCTCCAGTAACCACTTATCACCAGGTGGGCTGTGAGCTCGTCCATCCATCTAAGCAATAAAAAAAAGCAGCGTAATGCTTGAAAGGAAGAAACCAAGCGAAACATTTTTCATAACAATCGGTTGTGCATCATAATTTTTTGAATAAGGAAAATCAACTCTCTAAAATTTTTTCGATATTAGATGGCAGAGATTTCCCTGTAGACACTCCCCGTCTTCTTTTTGTATATGAAGACAACGTAATAATCGTGTAATGTGGATATTTGATTTATGTTAACTTCGAAAATTTAGATGTTCAACAAAAGAAGATCAAACAAAATTCCTCTCCAATTTTTTTTTATTGCTTATATGCGTGGACGAGCTCACAGCCCACCTGGTGTTAACTGGTTACCGGAGCCCATAGACATCCACAACGTAAATGCGCCACCCACCTATTAGATATAAGTTCTCAAGTATAATTACAACGGCTGCCCCACCCTTCAAACCGAAACGCATTACTGCTTCACGGCAGAAATAGGCAGGGCGGTGGTACCCACCCGCGCGGACTCACAAGTGGTCCTACCACCAGTAATTACGCAAATTATAATTTTGCGGCTTTCATTTTTATTACACGATGTTATTCCTTCACCGTGGAAGTCAATCGTGAACATTTGTTGAGTACGTATTTCATTAGAAAAATTAGTACACGCCTGAGATTCGAACACCGGTGCATCGCTCAACACGAATACATCGGGCGTCTTATCCGTTAGGCCACAACGCCTTCAATATACTTACTTATACTTTAATATACTTATACCCCGCTTATGTCTTAGTTTAATCAGTTTTTCATTAACACCCACAAAAAATACACTTCGATCGTTAAACAAAACGCTCGGAGCTACCAATGCTGATTTAAACTCCGAAACGCTAGAAGATAGAAACCTAAGCACGCAAATAGAATTTGTCGGATTCTCTAACTTACTGATACTAAAAATACAAGGAAATTGAATTGACGCAAGTCCTTGTTTATGTTCAGAAAAGTTGTTTTTGAAAACTCCGTGCTCGCGAAGCAAAGGGATTAAACGCTTCCTCCTCGATTACTTCGATTCTGTTCGGTTTCTGTAGATTAATTGGAATTAAATTTAGCGATTACTGCGTTATTTTACAAACGGCTTTATCCGGTTTCGAATTTCGACTGATCCCCCTTTTTCAATATCCGTTTGATGCTACTCCTATACCAGTCGAATTGGATGTGATTTGAAAATCGAATAGATTTTAGCATCCCACTGCAAGTGGTAAAATTTGTTATTGTAAACTAAACCATACAGATAGTATGACCATTTATTGTCAGATAACATTATTGGTCGAAAGACATAACAAAATCAGCCATTTTCGTTAAAATATATCCATTAGTGGACTCAAAAATCGCACAATCTTCGCAACAGTTAACGGCACTACTCTGCCCTTACGGTAACGCATAGACACAGCCCACTGAGTTTCCCGCCGGATCTTCTCAGTGGTCGCAATTCCGATCCAGTGGTAGGTTCTGATAAACACCGCTATTGCTAGCGCTAGTGTTAGCAAATTGTCTTAGGTTGAGCCCGTGGGCTCACCTACCCGTCGGTACGTAACTGGAATAGCCCTTTAGGCTATCAGCGAATAGGTAGGGCAATTTCTTTTGCTGTATCGACACTTTTGAGAATGAATAGCTCTTTACTAACCTAAATACTAGGTGGCAGTACACTATCAGCTCTGAGCTGATAAGCTCAGAGCTTATTAATTATTTATAGTTGACCACCTGAATTATATTTTTGAACAGACTTGGTATAGCCTAAGGTTCTATGATACTTGTGGCTTGCGAAACTCAATCTACGATTAGGGACCCCAATTTTTATGTATTTGGTAATGGCAGATTTCGGTGTTTCGTGATTTTTAACAGTTGATGCGTTCTGTTATTCTAGTTTGAATGGTACGTTCGATTATACTAATGTATTACTCGCCACCGATGCGGATCCTACTATATTAAGGAGCAGCCGCCAGACAGGTGTACCAGCGAGGTACCTTAGGTCTACTACATGACTTGCCACCGATACATGAATACTTAATGATAGAAATGGCCAGTGTGATGTTGCGAAAACTATAATTTTAATTCGCATATTTCTTTTCCAGTACCGATGACGCAAGTAGTGGCGGTGTCTGGAGAGCCAGTGTACTTACCCTGCGACATCGCAACCCAAGACGAAGAAGATGCGGTTCTACTTGTTCTGTGGTACAGGGAAGATCTGGGAACGCCTATATACAGGTAAAAGTTCACCGAAGAATATATAAGGAAAAGTAACTGCAAAATCATAATAAAAAAGATAATCAATCGTCCCAAACAATATCTTACAAGAACTTCGACTTTCTTAGAATTTATGAATTAATAAATGCTTCTATATTCTATCGGCTAGTTTGGTGCGCATAGATAAAAGTTGTGATAATAAATGTTCATACTTGGGTCAGCTGGAAATAGATCACCTTATATCTAACTGCCTTGAAGCGTATATTACACAAGGCTTAGCTTAGTAAGGCTTAGCGCAGTTCAAAGTTGAAGTTACTCATTTGCGAAAACCTTGGCTATTATTATGCAAGTGAGAAAACGAAATGAAAATTACGCCACATTATACTTACAAGTTTTGTCAAATCAACAATATTATTTGAGTTTAATTTCTGAATAAATGTAAATTAGTTATATTTCGGTACGGAATCTGAATCTCATCTGGAGGAGAGACAATCTTACGAAGGTCTTTCGTTTATAGTAGACACCATCGCAGCGGTGTTTGTAACAAAAACAATCTGATTTAAACGCAATCTACCTAAGCTGCGTCTTAGTGAACTAATCTAGATAACTGAGTAACTGAGAAACACTTTTAGAAAAGCAAAGCTGACTTATATTAAATATAAAATGATAAATTTTATCACTAAAGTAATTATCAGATTTAAGTCACAACTCCTGAAATTTGTCACTTTTAAAACTATGTAACTAAAGTCAAGCACACAGAATTTATTCTAAATTTAATTCAAGCGGTTCCAAATCTTTTTATATACCCTAATCTGTGAATAAAATGAATTTTAAATCTGATCGCAAATGCTTGTGCATTCAAATAACAAATTGGTAATAGCGCGTACTTTTACTAACGTCACATATATAAACATTGTTCTCACATCAAAGATAAATCCATTAGGAGAACACATTTAATATAAAATATAAATAAGTAAAAGATGGATCTTCTATCATCTCTTGATATCAAAACTTTCTGAACTGCACTAAAAATTCCTTTCATCTGGTACCAGACTCCAATATTTCAATATTCAATTGCTTCGAGAATGCATTCATATCATATTTCATCTTAGACTCCAAATCTTTGGTACAAAGAATTCTTACCCTTTGAGTCTTGGGAGCGAGCGACTTTGCGCATACGTAAAAGTTTTGAGTGCATCGCCACTCTAGCGAAGTAAAAAGCATCAATGCTTGAAAGAAATTTTACTTTGTAACTTAAGGGAGCTATACTTACGGACCTTTGAAAATACTAATGTTTTATTCAGGCTATACCAAACTATGCAACTCATTTGTGACGTTATCATCAGAGCATCAGATTAAGCCAAATTGAAATCTTCCTTAATAATGTAAAACCAAAGCTAAAGTTCGGAAATCAAGAGAAAGAAAGAGAGCATGGTAGGAAGTATAGTGAAGTATAGAAACGATCCTACACATGACTACCACAAAGCAGTCTTGCATAGCGCTAGTAAGGATAGGATGATTAACGCTACCCACCTTGAGATACAAGTTCTAAGATCTCAGTACAGTTACAACGGCCGCCCCGCCCTTCAAACCGAAACGCATTTCTGCTTCACGGCAGAAATAGGCAGGGTGGTTAGTGGCACACACCCACGCGGATTCACAAGAGGTCCTACCACCAGTAATTACGTAAATTATAATATTACGGGTTTGATTTTTATTACACGATGCTATTCCTTCGCCGTGGAAGTCAATCGTGAACATTTGTTGAGTACGTATTTCATTAGAAAAATTGGTACCTGCCTGGGTTTCGAACACCGGTGCATCGCTCAACACGAATGCACCGGACGTCTTATCATTTAGGCCACGACGACCGCAAAATTAAATTGAAAGACCTTATGAACAATATTGATAGTTGAAAAGTACACGAGAAGATTTACGTAGTAAAATATTAATGCTAAATCTTTACTATATATCCAAATTAAATACTTTACTTTGGGAATTTCATTCAACAAGGTTTGTTTAAATACGGGCATAAAGTGAAAATGAGATTGGAATCTGAAGCAAGTTTGGTTTCTGCTAACTATTTCTATTTAATTTACTTTCGTATTCATGGAATCTTGTAACATTAATATTCAGAAAATTAAAATATGCTAGATTTAATCAAGATCTCAAGCTGCGAAACCTTCGCTTTCTGAACTCAAAGCCATTAAAGAACAACCAGAGAGACTTATCTTAAACCTCCAACGACTTTATCTAGACAGACACCCGAAGAAAGAATTTGATATACCTAAGATCTTATAAATCAACGTGAAATATTAGTTTCAAACAAATGCATGGTTTGAAAGGTGGGGCAGCCATTGTAACTAGTAAAAGGTGGGTGGCACATTTACATTGTAGATGTCTATGGGCTACATTAACCACTTAACACCAGGTGGGCTGTGAGCACGTCCACCCATATAAGCAATAAAAAAACAAACAAACGCGTGAAATTTACAACATTCCTCAAATTCATTGTATGGTTCATCTAACGTATTAATCTGGTTTCTAATTAAGAAAAAAAAAGCAGGAATAAAATGTAAGTGTGTACTAAACAATGCTTGGTCACGTTAATCTATGACTTGTTGCTGTAATGGCAGGCATTAACATTATCGTTAGAACAAGAAATTAAGTGACCTCTTGTTGAGCAATATGAATACGAATTCGCTAAGAGAACCACGAACGTGGACGCAAATACGACCCGCATCTTACATGAAAAAGCATTCGATAGTGACACATTTATGTATCAGAAAGTCATAAAAACCAATTAAGTGAGGTTAAGATTGATCATGGCTTAGGTTGCGATAAAATTTACAAATTAAACACTCCCGCTAGATTTAAAAGTATGTTACGCAGTCAGAAAATGAATGCGTACAAAAACTTTGAACCTAACAAAAAATGACAACAAACCTTTCCAACACGGAAATAATAAAATCATAAGCAGATTTTCAAGTTTCGTTTTGTGCCAAGTTACGTCACCCCTAAAGGCTCTTCAGCATTTCAAACGCAACTCCAAAGTTGGCAAGGTCCAAAGTTTAATCAGTTAATTTCGTGTTCTTTAACATCAGCTCATTAAATGGAAAGGAATTTCTAAGCCTCCTCTCTGAGGGTCATTTGAATTTATAAATATTTTAGAGAACTTAGAAACCGGTTCGAGGCAAATCACTAAATTAGGATAAATATGGAATCCGAAATGGCTAAGTTACTTTATAAAATAGTGTTGGTGGGCTTTTAGAGACGATAACAGTTTCCTTTTTTTTATATAATTTTTTGTTACTCTCTTTAGTTGCACTGGAGTGACATATTCACTAAGTGAATAATCTTCTTAAATAAAGATATAAAAAAAGGATAAATATTTTTTTAAGTAGGCCGATGATATTTTAACTCACACCTTGTTTTTGGGGTTTTAATTTTTAGACACTGTCTGCTGATAGAGTTCGAGAAATTGTTGCGCTTTCATTTTAATTCAAAAAAATTGAAGATTCAAAATTAAGCGTTTTCAAACCCATTATGTGCAAAAAGTATTGTGGGAATTTATTTTGCCGAAGCTTATAATAATATTTGAATTACTGAGATGAGAATTACTGATAGTGAGATCTTAGAACTTATATCTCAAGGTGGGTGGCGCATTTACCTTATAGATGTCTATGGGCTCCAGTAACCACTTAACACCAGGTGGACTGTGAGCTCGTCCACCCATCTAAGCAATAAAAAAAAAATAAAAAAATCGTTTGTCTGTAAAGTCGGTTTACTGACGATAGTTGAACGTGACAACGTCATAAGAAAATACTGATGGAATGGTTTCATTTTTCAATTATCGCAATTATCGTTGCTATAAACAATTGACAGCACATTCACTTTTCACTGAACTTCATACTTAAAGAAAACATGTAAATGTATTATTGTTAAGCAGTTGTCCACGCGGATGCATCGCTCACTCAAGTAGGAGAGAGACAGATGTCGAACGCTGCCGAACGCGGAGGCCGATTGTGCCTCTTTGTCGCTCGTTGCGCGCTCTCGCTTACACTTCAAGCCTTAAATGGAACGCCTCATGAGTCATGTTTTTTCGGGCGTGCAGCCGGCTCCATCGAATTATAAGACGTTGTCACGTCAAAAAATTAATTATCTTTTATTTCCTACAGCGTGGACGCCAGAGAACGAGATTTTGGAGTAGCAGAGCGGTGGTCTGACGAGAGTGTATTTGCGTCCAGAGCCTATTTCCTGCCAGAGAGAAGGCCCGCTGAACTCGGCGTGGACCGCGTCAGGGCTACAGACCAAGGAGTTTATAGATGTAGAGTAGACTTCAAACAAGCCCAAACTAGGAATTCAAGAGTCAATCTCACTGTTATTGGTGAGTATTTTTTATGTTGAAATTTTGGAACAAAAAAAAATCATAAAATAATTAACAGAATAGGTTCAAGCATTTTCGAAAAATCGGTGAACATACATAGATAAAAAAAATGGTTGTCGAATTGTTAACCTCCTTCTTTGAATCGTGATTTTGGTACTTTAAATAGCTCCATAACATTCTATTATTCAAAAATATTTTCACCTTCTACGTAAATGAATTCGGGGGTAAAATTTAGCGTTATCCCACAGTAACTATTTCACGCGGACAAAGTCGCGGGCAAAACCTAGTACCTTATTAAATTATTGCATTTCTTGTTATTTTTACTGGACTTAACAGTAAACAGTGAACTTACCGGCCCATCTAAGTGAATCAAATCTTGATAATTTTTTTTTATTGCTTAGATGGGTGGACGAGCTCACAGCCTACCTGGTGTTAAGTGGTTAATGGAGCCCATAGACATCTACAATGTAAATGTGCCACCCACCTTGAGATATAAGTTCTAAGGTCTCAGTATAGTTACAACGGCTACCCCACCCTTCAAACCGAAACGCATTACTGCTTTACAGCAGAAATAGGCGAGGTGGTGGTACCTACCCGTGCGGACTCACAAGAGACCAGTTCTCTGTCTGCAAAATCGTTGTCGAAGCTCCATCTTCCGTGGACTATGGAAACATTTTTGGTTACAGCCTTCAATCGAAGCCCAATAAATTTTGGATTTACCAAGAACTACGGACTCATGACCTTCGAGATTGGGAAGTCGTGTAGTGTCGATAATTATACTGCTAATACTGATATTTATGATGTCGATATTTATAATGTCTGTCGATAATTATACTGCTTATACTGATAAGACCGCCTATTGTACAAATGTATTTTTTTTTATTGCCGTATAGGCAGACGAGCATACGGCCCACCTGATGGTGAGTGGTTACCGTCGTTCATGGACGTCAGCAATGCCAGGGCAGAGCCAAGCCGTTGCCTATCGTTGATTACTCTCCACAAGCCTCGTTTGAAGAAGGACATGTCATAAGCGCTCAGGAAATACCCTGGGGGGGAGCTCATTGCAAAGCTTTTTTGATTGTTTTTTAATGTAAATGGTGTTTTGGTATGCAATAAAGTGTATTCTCTCTCTCTCTCTCTATTACTAAGCGCTGGTAAAAGATGCTTCGTTGTCTGCACTTTATTCTGACACAATAAAAAACCTAACATCGAATCATAGATTCACACAACAAATAAAAATTGGAACTATTCCACTTTCGGGGGCGCTCAAGTGTGTCTTTCTTCTGTACAATGCAAAACGGCGACCGAACAAAATATTTATAGCCGTGAAGCTGCAGTAATGTTATTTAGAAGTGACGTTATCGGAAAACGAAATCGTGTCGTCGCATATAAATCGGTGTAGCGTAGACGGAATCTCTAATGCTTTTCTTGAAGATCAGATTATTTTTGATTTAGTTAGAATTCATTGAGTGCTATTATTGGAAAACACCTTGTGCTTTATCGTTGAGAATCTCAAGACAAGCAAAAAGAAAATGTTTACCAAATTATGAGTTTAATCTTTCTTGGCGTCATGCCTTTCTTTGAAGGCGCAATTAATTTTCACAAGCATATTTTCGAGGCAGCAGTAGAGTCATTCCGGATAAGACTGCGTGCATTTGATATTAGGATTTATTGCCAATTCGTGCGACTTCCCGCCATGCGTCAGTTTGAAGAGCGAAGTAATCTGCATTCCACGTGCTATGTTATCAATATCTTGGACGACTGATTTTGAAGAGACCAATTAATTTTTCTTTGATAATTTTTCTTAACACATTCTCTGAACATGGTTGAGGCAAGAAAATCTGTATAACATTTCAATTAGGTTCAGGTTTACTAACAGGCGAGCTCTTCAATAAAATGTTTAGTAAACCAGCCTTTATTCAGCTAGTTACTCTGAATAATACTGAAATAAACAATCTATATTTAACTAGTACAAATTTATTATTCAAACATAATTAGAAAGTGATTTATAAATACTAAATCGTAATTACGTTTCGTCTTACTTATATTAACGGGAATTATTTATTCAAATAATCACTTTGATCTAGAGTACTTCATTAATTTCTGAGTGATCGAGGTATTTCTTCAAAGATTCCATCTAAGTTATCAAATTACGTCTCCATAAGAAATTTTGGATTGATGAGTCTGTATAATTCATTGGGATAGAAAATAAAGAAGGAAGGAAGGGAAAACAATCAGAAATAAGTCATTACTGTTGCCAGAGGGGTGGTGGAAAGTATTGTGAGCTAATACGAGCGCAAAACACCATTTTGGTTTTTCTTCCGCGCAGTGAATCAGGCGTTCTGAGTTAAAAGGTTGGATAAATTAAATGAGAACTTTTTTGGAACGAAGTTCCTTACGGCAGGCTTGGAGGGGATAGGGATTTTGCTGCGCGACCGAACTGAAAAAAATGTGATAGTAAAACCGTAAGAAAAAATGCGTGGAATAAAACCGTTAAATGAGACGTGCGCAGGCGCGACAGTCGCATACACAAGCGAGTAGTGTATAATACCTTTCTCTTTCTCCCTCTTTCTTTTCGTTTTCTCATCCCTTCTTTCTCTATTTTGTAATTATTTCTATTTCTATGTAATTTTATGTTGTCAAACAAAA
Organism: Bombyx mandarina; assembly: GCF_030267445.1. Lineage (NCBI taxonomy): Eukaryota > Metazoa > Arthropoda > Insecta > Lepidoptera > Bombycidae > Bombyx > Bombyx mandarina. The sequence continues at coordinate 12,171,046 of NC_143231.1, read as the reverse complement.
ATAAAGAGACATATTTTGTTATTTTAATTGATAATTTGAATTACGATTTTATTTTTATTTTACGTAATTTATTATTTCCTAAAATACTGAATTTCCTAAATACTTTCCTGTATTTAAATAAAAACTAATCAGCAAAATTTAAGAGAAAAATCAAGAAAACCAACATAAAATTGAGCACGATTTTTTTTTGCAAATTGTGTCGATTCTACATTAGCCGAAGGAACTTCGTTCCTACCTGGTGTCCCACGACACCACATTTTAATTTTTATTTTATCCTACCTAAGCTGCTAGCCTTTAAAAGCTATGCGTAACCGAGCGAGTAGGTGAGCTCACGAGGCTCTAACCTGTGGACGTTGCTAACACTAGCCCTGGCAAGAATTGGCAGAATCTGCCAGCGGATTGAAAACGCGACCCACTGAGAAGATTCGGCGAGAAACTCAGTGGGCTGTGTCTGTGGTTTGAGACTTAATGTCGCAAGATAGATTATAGTATAGAGGTTGTTACGAATCTAAGCTCCACTGCTTAATACCAAGAAAGCGCGAACATTTACATTACATATCGTCGCTGTCAAACCAAAATCTGCTATATGCAAAAACTCTATTTTGAATTAACGAGTAAAAACATTTTCGTATAAAATTTTGTATGAAAGTGAATTTTTAAGAACTATATCAAATGAAAGCTATAGATAAATATTAAAACTATAGGCATACAACAGTTTTTTTTTTGTACGTTAGATAGAGCTGTGAACTATGCGAAAAGGTCAAAAAGTAAAAATCTCAGAAATTGCACATAGCAGATTTTGGTTTGACAACGACGATATTATGTAAGTTTCGATAATATTCAAACAGTGACTGTCATAATGCTCAGTTGGCTAATTGGATTGGAATCGACCTTGTGCTAGAGGAAAGCTAAAATAAGCATTAGCCAGTATAGATTGGACAAAAGAAACAATGGACTCCGATTAAAAAAATATAATTAATATTTTTTCGATCGTTTTGAAAAGCATAGATCTTCCACCCTCCAATCGCATTACGGGATTAACGAGGGGTATTTTTTTTCAAACGTATTTCGATTTATTTCGGAAGGTAAAGGTTTTCAGACATTGTGTTTCAGATTGTGAGAATTAATTTTATATCAAGTGTTTTCAGTATGAACTTATTCAGGTCCTGAAAAAATCATTAAGATATTATGTGAAATTTCTATAAGTGGTTTAAAATTAAAATCCAGGGATCCATTTCACCAAGGGACCATTTCTAATTTTACTCCTTTTTATGTCATTTTTAATACCACCGTACTAATTTGACGAATGTTTTCGCTGTCCCTTCAAAAGATAATATTCAATCGTTACCAAATCCTATGGATGTCCAAAATGAATGCCCTTGACACGAAATGGAAATCTCAATTATATTGTAAAACGTCCGCCCAATTATTAAAGTCTTAAAACTCTCCTGACGTTTTACGAAAGAGGAATACTAAGAAACACTTAAAATATTACTTTGTTACAGTGCCTCCTACTAAAATGGTAATCACGGACGACAAAGGTGATATCAAGCAGGCTATTGTGGGACCATACATCGAAGGAGATACGTTTTCACTTACATGTGACGTCACCGGAGGTACGTAAATCGAATAGTAAGTCTTTCTATTACCCTCTACGATCAGTGCTTACAATCTGGAACCCATCGACATGCGAACTTTACCACCATTCTCAAGATAGGAGAACGAAGTCTTAATTTTAAAATATTATCGCTGTCTCAATTTTAACCCGTAACGCATGAGTGCTCCGCGACACAAATAGGCGAAATCCAAATAATAAATTAATAAACAGATATTGAATCCAAAAACAATACAAAATTCCGTTCAAAAATCACCTGAATGTAGTAATTTCATCGCCATTATAATATTGTAATGATAAATGGGGTGGCTATTTTTGCACGAACTGTATTTTTTGCAAATTACATTACGATAATATGTCATTGTACTTCTTATGGCCTAGATTCAGTTTTTCAGTAGCAATCATTTTCGATGGAAAAGTGACCGGTGTTTTGGTTAGTCTGAGTTAGCAGTAGTGGCAGTAGTAGAGGCCTTTAATATATTAGCCGACACGACTTAAGGCAAAGATATAGAGATAGATAACAATAGTGGGATAGAATTTGATTGATTCCATTCTGAACATTTAAATAGGATAACCAAAGATGTAAAATTAAATTATCCGTAAATAAAAACGATTAAGAAGTCAAACCCTTTTCTCGTATCAAAATTAAATATTTCAAACTTTTCGAATTGACATAGTAATTGTCCAATAAAAGGCTCCCTTCGGATCCCTTCCCTGTTTTAAATTCATAATGGAGAGAAGGAAATTAAACGTCGTGAGGAGCTATTAATTAATTTTATAGATACGGCAGAATTTATGGGAAATTTCGAAATTTTCGTTGGATCAAAGATCATCAAGCGTGCTACGAACCTAATTATAATTACGCTACATTCTGTTATTGTACTCTAAACAAAATTGTCGTATGTGCTATTTACAAGATATTGGCTAAATGGTTGGTATTTTTTTTAATATTCCCCTGATCTAATAATTCACTTATAGATATTTTCTCAGTCAAGCACTCTTCATAAAAAAATATATCTTTTATCCTTCTCTTTATAGCTCTGCCAATTGAGCTATGTGATCATCACTCAGCGAATCTTATTCTCTTTTTTTTATTGCATATATGGATGGACGCGCTCCTAGCCCACCTGGTGTTAAGTGGTTACTGGAGCCCATAGACATTACAACGTGAATTCCGCCACCCACCTTAAGATATGAGTTCTATTTTTAATGTTTCATTATAACAGGCCTGTTCTATATACTGTATTTTGAGCATACCATGAGCCCGCTCTGATAGTTACCACCAGCCTACCTATTTCTGCTGCGAAGCGTTATGGGTTCCGGTTTAAAGGGTATTTATACTATACAATTTAGACGTGCAGCTCATGTCCCAAGCTGGTTTTTTTTTTTTTTTCCCTACCTATGCTGATAGCCTTGAGAGGCTATTTCAGCTTCGCCCTAACGTTAGTAGGTGAGCTCGCGGGGCTCAACCGGAGAGTTGCTAACACTGACCCTAGCAAGAGCAGTGCTTCGCAGAATCTACCACCGGATCGGAAACGCGACCCACTGAGAAGATCCGGCGAGAAACTCAGTGGGCTGTGTCTATGGGTTAGTTCGCTCGTCGAGCCCTTCGTCGCAAGCGACGGGTTCGACGAGGACGGTGACCGGTGCTTGTGGTGCCTAAAAGCACCGTTAATGGATCAGGAGGATCCGTAATGACGTGCTTTGGGCGACGTCGACGGTTTACCATTCGGTCTACTGGGTCGGGTATGTAATTTCCAGCGGCTACGATGAGAGGGTTCTCATGTCGTGCCGCCTTCTCAAAATGGCGCAGCGATGCCGACTGTAGATACTTACTAAAAGAGTCGAGCTCCAGGTCGTCGTGGAGATCCACATTCCTAAGGAACCAAGGCGCTCCGACGGCTATCCTGCAGAATCGTGATTGAATAACCTGAAGGGATTTCAAGTGGGTCCCAAGCTGGGTGGCGGCACTTTGGTTATAATATCTATGAACTACGACAACAACTTAAGACCACATGATCTGTGAGATCTTTCACTCGTTTGAACAATAAATAAAAATAGCTACCATGAAGTGCATACCTACCTCTTCCTCAATTGTTTACCGTAGCCAATCTTTATTATACAAGACAACTATATTTTATCTGAAGATCTAATATATACCTCCAAACATTCACACAGTGCACCTTTCAATATATGCATAGTAATACAAAAAAAAAAACTATTTATTACTATTACAATATTATCAATAGATACCTGTGTGAGTAATGGCTCGGTACTTCCTTTAATTATATACATAATTTACAATTTAGAAATAAACACAATTAATTAATACATTCATGATTGAATTTAGTCCACTCGAAATGTGTAGCGTATGTGTATATATGAACACATCTGAAAACAGACTCTATTGTGTCTCCGCGTGGGCGTGTAATACCACACTTCGCGATTTGAAGAGCCAATTGTTATCCGACACAAACTTCGACTGCACATCTGAAGGTGAATGCCGGCATTTTCAATGTAACCTCTTATACCCCATGTATTATTTAAAAAAGCCTCTAATTTGGCTATTATTTACAGACAATACGGTTCAGTTAAGCCTCAGCACTCAGACGGATTATGGCTTATTTCAATTGGTTTTTGAGTCGTTGAAAGTTAGTTGTAAAGCCTCCGCGAGCATACACATTTATTATGCCTTCACTACGTTGTTGTTTTGTAATGTAAGAGTTAGATAATTAACAGTCATAAAAAATCTTCATTGATATTATTATACAATACCAGCCATGGCCAATCAGATTAAGCCGAGACTAAGCCGTAGCGAAGAACAGTAATGTGTGCGTCCCAACGAGATTACATGAAGTGTACTAAAATACCTAACAGTAAGGATACGATAAAATAGGAGTTTTAGGACACCTGAATCTCACACCCATTATGTATGGGCTTATGGCCGGGTAGATTGTTACTATGTAAGGCCCTTCAATTGACTGCTCGATTTCATAATACGACAGAGAAATGATATCAGGACTTTCTTTGTATTATGGTACAGGTGCGGTGGTAATCAAGATCATTTACCCATTTGAAAATTCAAATTCAAAATCATTTATTTCAACTTAGATGTCAGTATGACACACTTGTTGAATGTCAAAATACAAATAACAATGTTAACTCTACCACCGGTTCCAAAAAAAGCCACAGTCCTGAGAAGAACCGGCGAAACAGACTCAGCGGGCTTTTTTTTGTTTTTTCTCTAATATTTTCTTTTTTTAAATAAATAAAAATATTTACAATAAAGGAAAAAACAAGTCAAAAAAATACAATTAAAAAAATTATAATAATAATGAAAAATGAAAAGGCCAGGAGCGAGCGCCTCATTACCACGTAGTGCCATCTAGTAAATAATCCTTAACTTTATAATATGCCTTGTTGCACAAACGTTCCTTGACAGTTTTCTTAAATCTATGAACAGGTAGTAATTGAACGTTTAGTGGGATCTTGTTGAAAAGTTGTACACCCAGCCCCCTAAAAGAGAGCAAATACTGCCTATACAGGAAATTTAATATCTTTATCCTGTTCGTATCTTTATACGTATTTTTCCCCCTATTCTAGTATCCTCGAGGATTTATTCTAGATTCACCGAACTGGTAGGTGAGCTCGCGGGGCTCAAACCTGATGTTGTTGCTAGCACGAACCCTGGCAAGAGCCGTGCTTCGCAGAATCTACCACCTGAGAAGATCCGGCGAGAAACTCAGTGGACTGTGTTAGTGGGTTAATTTACTCGCCGAGCCCTTTGTCGCAGGCGACGGGTTCGACGAGAACGATGGCCGGTGCTTGTGGTACCTAAAAGCACCGTTAGTGGATCGGGAGGATCCGAAATGACGTGTATACGTATTTGTAGAACTATGTTTATTATTTCCTTAGCACGACCTCGACCGTGGGTGAAGTGGTACAGAGACGAGGTAGAAACCGACACACCAGCTTCTCCGCTATCAGGGAATGGAGTTCGAGGAGTTCTCAGGGTAGGACCACTTACGAGAGCAGATGTAAGAGCAGCCTTCACCTGCCGCGCGTCCAATCATCCAAGAGCGCATCCCGTTGAAACAACTCTCACTTTAGATATGAATTGTAAGTACAGAGCTTAAAGACAGTTAATAAAATCAATGTTTTTTATAAAAACCTACCCATGAAGACCGGCACCCGTATTTTTTGCATAGATGTGCTTAGGAGTTCCCGGCTTATCTCGTTACTAAGCCTACAGACTTTAAGATAATGCCACGACCCACCTTCAGACTAATATTGAAATCGTAATTATATCTGACTTACTCTTCAAATGGAAATAAATTGCTACGAGTCCTTCATAATAAACATATCCAGGATGATAGCACCTACTTAGTAAGCATACATACCACCTACTTAGTAAGCGTACATAAGTCGTAATCCCTTCAAATAATTACATGAAACGTTAGAACATGACTCAGAAGCCCAAAATCCGCAATATTGATCAAGGACAAGAACCTGTATTACTGTAAACACAGTTATTGGTTTATCCAAATAAAAAATCTAACATAAACAATATATTTCAGTTCCTCCACTAACAGTCCACATACTGGGCTCCAATCAACCGCTCTCGGCGAGCAGAAGATATGACCTGCTTTGTCAAAGTTCGGGATCCAGGCCACCCGCTTCTATCACCTGGTGGAAAAACGGACAAAGAATCAACAACGCCAAAGAAACGGTAAGTGAAAGTGAAAGAAGCGAATAATAACGACGTTATTCATTTTGAAATCTAGTGACGTCATATGTAATTGTTTTGCATTCGTTAGTAGTATTTCGAAGTCGTCGTGGCCTAACGGATAAGACGTCCGGTGCATTCGTGTTTAGCGATGCATCGGTGTTCGAATCTCAGGCGGGTACCAATTTTTCTAATGAAATATGTACTCAACAAATGTTCACGATTGACTTCCACGATGAAGGAATAACATCGTGTAATAAAAATGAAACCCGCAAAAAATTATAATTTGCGTAATTACTGGTGGTAGGACCTCTTGTGAGTCCGCGCGGGTGGGTACCACCACGCTGCCTATTTCTGCCGTGAAGCAGTAATGCGTTTCGGTTTGAAGGGTGGGGCAGCCGTTGTAACTATACTTGAGACCTTAGAACTTATATCTTAAGGTGGGTGGCGCATTTACGTTGTGGATGTCTATGGGCTCCAGTAACCACTTAACACCAGGTGGGCTGTGAGCTCGTTCACCCATCTAAGGAATAAAAAGAAAAAAAAAATTTGTACGATTTGCAAAATCATGTGGTCATGTTGTCCATTTATTTCTCTATTGAATAATTGAGAAGAATAATTGCTCTCAAAAATTACATATGAACAAGCAACTAACACTAATACTATCGTATTGGACAAATTACTAAGTATAAAGTTCACTTTGAGATTTGAAACTAATATTTGTAAACAAACACAACTCAAAACTTTATCAACTCTATCACGCTGTTTTCGTTCGAACCAAGCGCTTGTCGACCTAAGTTAGGTACTACTTGGAGCGTAGCTATCTAAAAGCCAATTCACCATTTCAAAATTTATAGCCTATTCAATCTTTATCACCATAAGAAACAACATCCCGGACTGAAACTTAAAATAAAGGCACGTAAAAGTAATAAATGTAGATTGGATGGGACAGGCTCTGCGCTGGAGCCCACTCAAAGCGGTCGTAAGGGAGTCCCTGTCTGAGCTCCTGTTTGTCGCAAGTGAAAAGAGACTCAATTAAGCTGAAGAGGACACTCCAGGCTCGGCTCATTATGATGCTTATTGTTTTAATTTCGGTATTATTGCTTTGACGGACGTGAACGATTCAATTTCTTTGTTGCCGACTCTTGGGCAGTTGATGAATGTTTTGAAATATAATAATCGAGTTTCATTAGTGAGTGATTCCGTAAGTAAGTCCGTGATTGCGATTTTTGTTCATATTTTCATTTTACTTCTACTGAAACCAATTTCTAATTAACGGTCGGACGGACATTACAATAGTCATAATAAAAAAAAACACGTGTGGTACTTGGAGACTGCCGCGGTAAAGCTATTGCATAGCTTTTTTTATCAACTTATGCAATTATAATTAGACAATGATAATTTAATATTAAAACAACAATAAAATAAGACCACGCTATATTTATAAACATTAACAAAAGCAAAATTATTAACTGTCCCCTTCACACTCATAACCTAGACCGCGCGAGGGAGAGATGCGCAGACTTTTCATGATGTGCATGCGGCAGTGCGACGTCACGCCGCGCGCTTATTCACAAACACTACACAAGCGCAACGTGTGAATGTGTTGAACGCGAGCTACATAGTAGGCGTAGTGGGGGTGTCAGGTTATTTTCGTTACGAAATTTCTTGATTCAGTCGCCGCGCTCATGGCCCGCGATAGAAGGTATGCAATAGCTTAAAAATGTTTAATAACCTGACCTTTTTATTTTGTCGAATTAAATATAGACTTTCGTTTCGAAGTCCACAGTATAAATTTTACAACACCGATTCTCACATTTCTTGAATCAACAACTTTAACAGTAGATAACATAATTAAGTACCATATGAATATCGATTTAATAGAACTTGAAGCATCCATAACATATCGACTATCACTAATTACAAGCCAGTATCGTCACAACAGCTCACGTCAATCAAGGCCACTAATCTACGTTATAGCACATAATCCGGTCGACAGTTCGATCGTAGAACGTAATTTAATTAAACTCCATACCCTCCCCGACCATACATTAATATTAACAAGACATAATTAAAATCAATCCGGTACCCGAGCCGTTTTGACTAGTTGATTTATTATTTACCTGTTTTGAATTCGGGTCCCACTTTGATCTGATTAACATTCCGCTGGGCTTTGTCAGCTTGGATTGTTAGGGATAAACGTGGCCGCATACGCTGTTTTATTTACTTGATATAAATGTGATGGATTTGTTCTCATCTGATTTGTTTTTTTCGATTTTTTACTTTCTGTCTTTCTGTTTTTCGTAGAGTACATTTTCTGAAACATCAAATTCTTAACAAAGGTAAATAATTCCTAATAAAATTTTAGAAGCAAATATTTCAGTTATAATCTATTTGATTTCTTTCCCTCTAGCTTAATTTTTCATTCTTTTGTATCTCAGTGTATTTGGTTATCGATCGATTGAAATTCGTCACTATTGACATTTTAATTTCTACATAATCACAACGCAATCACTAAAAATTGATTCCAGATTTGAACATAGAATGCATGTCCTAATTTCTGGTTATTATATCTGAAAACAATTCTATAATTGTTCTGTTTCCGCTCTACTATTCTCTCTATATAATTTTGTCTATTATGCCTTAATGTCCCTTCGATGTTCTTTGAGTGTTAAAATATCGGTTACTTCAAAGGATTAAAGATCATATAACGCTGCATCCCACAATTATCAACTTAAAATGAGAATTGAGGCTAGGGATATGTAATAAACTGGCTAAGCCTGACCATAATATTTCTCTATTTGATTCAAATTTTGCACAATATTTCACGTGTCTTCCTTTTACTTCTATCCATTTCTCTTCCTATATTATTTCAGGCCTTTGTTTAATAGAAATGTGTTACTATTAAAGCAGCTACTTATTACAAAAGCTGCTATTTTCTTGTAAGAGGCCCGCGAAAATCAATCCAGCCCTTTCGGAGATTAACAAAAATTGATCTACAGGCAGACATTTTAATTGTAAATTGTTTTTTTGTTATAATTACCGTATCTTTCACATTTACTTATTAAACTGTTATTTCAATATTAAAAACGTATCCTAAGTTTTATTTATTGTAAATATTAAGTTAAGGGATAGTACTACACATGATGAATGGTGAGAAAATACTAGTTGAAGTAAGTGCTTTGTAGAAGTCTCAACTGATCTCATCATGTCGATTCGTCTAATTTCAAAGAGTAAGTAAGCCTGGGGATTTGTTTTCAAACTTTGACAATGTTTTTTTTAACTCATCTTGAAATAGTGATTAGCTCTTGTTTTAGTTTGGCAGCCGGATTGATTTAAAATCCGTAAATGAAGTACTGTGGCGTCGAAAATACAATAAAACGCTACAAGCTCATGGAACGGACCGGTGACGAATCAACTCACTATATCACAGTAATGTTCTCTTCAATTGATAGAATGTGTTTGGCGATCCTAAATAGCTGAAGCTCAATAAAAAATTACGTAATAAACTATCAGAAATTGTTTTCCTTTTATTTTTGCCGCGTTGGAGTCACACGGGCTCGGAAAGGGCCATAATACAATTGAGAATGTGACTTCATACCATTGATCATTCATAGATCTATTTAGGCTGAGATATCAATTGATTTCGATAAATATTTAATACTAAGTGAAGCATTAGCTTGTCTACCCAATCAATATAATATGAAAACTAAAATCAATAGTTTTATTATCATCAAAATGTTCAGAATTCAGGAACAGAAATGTCTAGATCTTAGATCATGGTTCACCTGATGTTAAGTGATTGCCGGAATCCATAGATATCTAACGCATTACTGTTTCGCGTTAGAAGTAGGCAGGATGATGATACCTACCCGTGCTACCAGTCATTACGCTTATTATAATTTAGGGGTTTGGATTTTTATTATACGATGCTATTCCTTCACCGTGGGTATTAATCATGAACATTTATCGCGTACATACTTATTTCATTAGAAAAATTAGTACCCGCCTGCGGGATTCGAATATCGGCACAGTCGCATCGCTCGATACGAATGCACCTTCTTCACCTACTTTTAAATGATTGATCATAATTTTTATGATTACTGTTATAATTGGACTTGGACCAATTTTTAATTCATTGCGCACAATACTTAAAACCTCAATGAGTATATTTTGTAATACAAATGCAATTTTTTTTATTGAAATATATCTGGGCTACGTATGTATCCCTGTAAAGACAGTACTAATGCTTTTAAATTGACTAAAACCGATTCGAAATGCAGTCTCACCACTTATGAGAATTTGCAAGAAACTTAGGGCTGATATAACATTTACAATATCTTTTAAATTAGTACATAGAATACAAAAAAAAATAACACTATTTAGGAACAGGCCTATGTTTCCGACAATTGGCCTACTGACTGATGTTTTCGTATGATATTTAAAATATGTCAGCCAAAAAAAAACGGAATACTAATTAAGTACTAAATAAAGAGTAAGATTTTGATGTTTCTTATTTCTTACCAACTAAAGAAGCTAATTAATTATTTGCAATTAGCTGTCAACGGATGGCAACACGACGACTTCTACAGTGTCCTTGCAACTGACCAAAGCAGATGCTGGAGCCAAGTTAGCCTGCAGGGCGTCCAATCCCCAAATGCCTTCTGTTCCACCGTTGGAAGATGACTGGATGTTGGATATACAGTGTAAGCTATCTAACTTAATTATCCATTTGACTATTAATTTCAAAAATACTACTACTGGCTTTGAGCCGCTGATTTAGCTTACCACACTATCCTTCAAGATTGTCTTCACGATATAGTCTATAGTGAATTCGATTATTATTTGACTCCAAGGTCACAGCAGTAATTATGTAAATTTTCACATAATCAGATGACTCACAAGAGAACGTTTGAAAATCAACAAAAAAAACATACATCTTAAAGGTTGACATGGTGTCTTCCAGTAATGTTTTCTAGTGCTTTCTATCATTTATCCAGCTTTATAATTTTTACTTAACGCATTTTTGAATACTACAAAAATCTTTTAAAATTAAACATTCGTTAACAATTACAATTAAGTAGCTTCAGTACAAAAAATCTAGAGAAAGGAATCTAGAACAATCAATCAATCAACAATGATATAAGAACAACTTTAATAATCTAGTTTTCATTAATAAACATTACATGGTTTATAAGCAATTCATAACAACAACAAAAACTACACCTACAACAATCTCACTTAAGAAATAAAACATTTATGGTGGAGTGAATGGAGTTAATTTTCTATTACACAGATGTTCCCGAAACAGTAGTACGGTTAGGCACAAATTTAGATCCCAAGAACATTCGAGAAGGATCTGACGTCTATTTCGATTGCGTTATCAACGCACACCCTTATGTCTACAAAGTGGAATGGAGACACAATGTAAGTATGTTGCTCACAGTTTATTAGCCTTAGCTTGGATGTCTTTATGAATCAGTTTTATTGTAAAAGGCCCATTTTAATTTTTGCAATGTCATTTCAACCCGCCCAAAGAGGTTATCTAAGGCCCTGTCAGAGATATTACAAAAAATTTAGTGCAAACCAAAATTTCAGTTAGTAAATTCTTTGCAAGTCATAATTAGAACTACATGTAAGGTTTGTGGTCGTATTTTTTATTATTTTTTGTTTTTATTAATTCTGTTATTTTGAATACCTTACAGCTTTCGTGTTCGCGTATGATTAAGGTGTTATTTTTGTTTTCTTTGCCCTTGTAGTCAGACGACCATACGGTCCACCCGGTGGTGAATGGTTACCGTCGCTTGTGGACGTCAATAATGCCAGGGACACAGTAAAGCCACAACCTACCGCTAAAACTTTTCGTATCTAAAACATTTAAAATAAAATTCTTCTTCGACGTTTTTGGATATTTTACTCGGTAGTAAAATATCCAAACATCCAATTGCGGTAGTGACCGCTAATAATTAACACTACTTTTACGATTTAACCTCGCGTGTTTTATAAAGTTATTGTAAGCTTTGTTAAGTATAGTTTGATAAGTCAATATCGGTTATAATATGTATAATGAAAATAAAAAGGCTAGATTAAACCATAAAAGTAATTTTAATTATTTTTAATTTTACTTCACACAGACCAAACTAAGAGTATGTTCGAGTCTGGCAGTGTTTGATTTGGGTTTTTACCTTCACGACAAGAGGCGTTAGATTAAAAACGTCAACCGACAAATATTTTTTTTAAGGTCTGTTACTCATGTGTGGTTATTGCTCTGGATTCCTGATGAACATGATCTTACCTAATTAACTTACGAGAATTTATGTAACCTTTAAATATTAATCATGACATTCCACATACCACAACAATTAGTAGTTAATAGCGAATTTGTGGTAAATGATTAAAATCGGTGTCGGCATTCTAAAATAGAAGTAGGAAGTGAAGTATCCTTAATGAAACGGCAGTGAATCAACTTAATTTAAATTTTAAACATTTATACCAGGGAAAGCCACTGGTCCACAACGTTGGTCACGGAATCATCATCAGCAATCAATCCCTGGTTCTCCAAGGCGTAGGAAGACGTACTGCTGGCAACTACACCTGCGTCGGCTTCAATGCTGAAGGAGACGGAGAGAGCAAGCCGTTCTCATTGGATGTATTATGTGAGTTTGTGTAACCAATTTATTTGAGGCATTTAAGTTTCACATGAGCTCCCCTCCACGGTGTTTCCAGAGCGCTATGACATGTCCTTCCTTAAAAGAGGCTTGTGGAGAGTATTAAGTGGTAGGCGGCGGCTTGGCTCTGCTCCCGGCATTGCTGAAGTCTATGGACGACGGTAACCACTCACCATCAGGTGGGCCGATTGCTCGTCTGCCTACAAGGGCAATAAAAAAAAACTTAATATTTTAAAGGAGATCTATGTAGCTGCAAATGCTATTCAACATCGCACTAACACTTTTTGTGGCAAGATAGTCAGATATCAGACTTTTTATGATAGTGGTTTATAAGATAAGCTCGCGCGGGTACATACTATGTTTACAAAAAAGAATTCTTTTTATTTTTAAATATAGCCATTGTCTTCTTGTTTTTTTTTTATTGCTTAGATGGGTGGATGTACTCACAGCCCACCTGGTGTTAAGTAGTTACTGGAGCCCATAGACATCTACGACGTAAATGCGCCACCCACCTTGAGTTATAAGTTCTAAGGTCTCAAGTATAGTTATAACGGCTGCCCCACCCTTCAAACCGAAACGCATTACTGCTTTACTACAGAAATAAGCAGGGACTCACAAGAGGTCATACCACCAGTAAGTCTATTACACATTATATACATAAATACAGATGCGCCAACCTGCCGAAGTTCACAGCAAAGGGTTCATGGAGTGGCGAAGCAAGAACGCGCCCACATAACCTGTCACGTCGATGCGAACCCACCTGAAGTCACTGTAAGTTATTTATACTATGTACATTAAATCTACCAACATTTAGCATTATTATTATAGAAAATGACTTTACGGTTTGACTCTATACAATCTAACGCGGATAGTAACATGTACTTTTAGGTTATTAAAATAATATTTTGTGTATTAATAAATAAATTGAGAATTATCTAACGCATTAATGGCTCAGCTATGCCGATAGGATTATTGATTATAATCGATAAGTTTTATTTATTTATTTTTATTGCCCTTGTAGGCAGACGAGCATACGGCCCACTTGATGGTGAGTGGTTACCGTCGCCCATGGACTTCAGCAAAGCCAGGGGCAGAGCCAAGCCGCTACCTACCGCTTAATACTCTCCACAAGCCTCTTTTAAAGTAGGACATGTCATAGTATCGTCGAACACGACCAAAATAAAGTTTTCCACAGCAAATATTCAAATTCATAGTACAAACTCTTTGATTTCATCTTGAATAATGATTGAAGGCTTTTGTTTACGAAGCTGTTGTGAATCCGCCCGTATTTTTATCAAAGTTAAAGAAGTAGACAATATCCTTTGCAATGAACCCTGTAGACTGCTTTCAATTTTAAGGATATGTGACTGGCACGTCAATAAAAATATGCTTCTTAATATTCACGAGCTCTCACACAATACAAATAAGTGGTGATAGATTTTTAGGCTAGCGATAGGACGTATTGTAAGCCCGCACGGATAGGTGCCACTATTCCGCTTATTTCTGTTGCAAAGCAGTCCAGTTTTCTGAAGAATAAGATAATCGTTACAAAATACAATTAAAACGCATACATCTCAAGATTGAGTGTCTACTAGATATCAGGCGATTTCCGAAGCTCATAGACATTAGGAACGCGAATACCACAACCCATCTCAACACATGGGATAAAAGTGTCAGCTGTATGCAATTCAGCAGGACAAGTGACAGAAACTCTAGTTACTTATATTTTAAGCTGTCTCAACTGCTTAAGCCGGGAATCTAGGTAGGACTAGGTAGGATGGTAAGAATACCTGAATGTTCATCCTTCAGACTATATGTGATGGACTCCGGAAACACTTATCATTTGGTGATCAATATGCAGTAGCCGTATCTTTATTTTCAAAGCTATCCTTTTTTTATAGCTTAGATGGGTGGACGAGCTCACAGTCGACCTGGTGTTAAGTGGTTACTGGAGCCCACAGACATATACAACGTAAATGCGCCACCCACCTTGAGATTAAAGTTCTAAGATCTCAGTATAGTTACAACGGCTGCCCCGCCCTTCAAACCGAAACGCATTACTGCTTCACGGCAGAAATAGACGGGGTGGTGGTACCTAGGTATCCGTGCGGATTCACAAGAGGTCCTACCACCAGTAAAAGCACCCTTTAAGATTTTTCACTTTCGAAGGCATAAGAGCATACGATCCATCTCACGATAAGTTGTAACCATTGCTATTGGATATCAATGCCTACGGTAGTGATTATTATCATTTTCAATTCACGGCTGTTCAGTGAACCAAGTTAAAACTTAATTTTGATTTTGCCTAGAGAACAGTCAAAACGCTGAGATCAATCTTTCTATTTACTTTGTTAGAGGCACGTGCACGTATCTTGAGCGTGACCTTAAAAAAAAGGTCGTCTTTTGTCTCTGTCAATTACAATACTAAATAAATGTAAAGAGAAAAGTTTTTTTCTATAAAATTCGAATAACTCAACAAAACGATTTAAGTCTTGGGTATTTAGATAAGGTCGTTTGAATAAATAATGAAGGTTGATTATAAAAATGGAATTTGGTTTGAGTAAGACGTCGGCTTAACGAATGTAACGAATTTATTTTACTTTCTCGAGAAACGAAATTGATTTTTGCCCACCCATACATATGAACTATAATTGGTTTGAATAATTAATAGAAATACTAATGAAATTATACGTGATAATATTAATTGTTTTGTCAGAGTTGTTGTTTGCATTATTTTTTTATTGATTAGATGGGTGGACGAGCTCACAGCCCACCTTGTGTTAAGTGGTTACTGGAGCCCATAGACATCTACAACATAAATGCGCCGCCCACCTTGAGATATAAGTTCTAAGGTCTCAGTATAGTTACAACGGCTGCCCCACCCTTCAAACCGAAACGCATTTCTGCTTCACGGCAGAAATAGGCAGGGTGGTGGTACCTACCCGTGCGGACTCACAAAGGTCCTACCACCAGTAATTACGCAAATTATAATTTTGCGGGTTTGATTTTTATTACGATGTTATTCCTTCACGTTGGAAGTCAATCGTGAACGAATGGCTTTCTTGTAAAGTTGCAAAAAGTCGCCTAAACCAAATAGCCTTTTTAGCTTTATAATAGCTTTATAATAGCCTTATTTTTCTTCATCGTTCCCTCATTGCTGAGGATCGCGACCACATGTGGCTTTCCCTCATAGTTTTCGGTCGTGGGTGGCATGAATCGCATGGTATAGACTACCACTTTTGATCCTTCGCAACCAGAATTCGAGTTTGGCTAGAACATTCTTTATTAATTTGCCATTCGATTTCCTCGTTAGCCATGTGGTTAATAACTCTAACTACTGTACTATAGCGTCCGTGTACGATTCCTGGTCGAAATCTGTAGGGCTTGAGTGTATCTCTGTCGAGGTTAGGGTTGTGGATAATGGAACGCAAATTGTCACTTCAATTATATCTCAAAGTGGATCACAGCATTGACGTTCCGATATCGTTGGACTACGACGACACTGAAATAAACAACAACAAAAACTATCTTTCCACCATCAGTTCCGGTGGACCTTCAACAACACAGCCAACAGCAACGAGGTCAGCGACTCCTACGTGTCCCGCGCCGGTACCAGCTCCACCGTGACCTATACTCCTCACACGGAAATGGACTACGGGACCCTGCTTTGCTGGGCCCACAACAGGATCGGGAAGCAACGAGTGCCCTGCGTCTACCATATCATTGCAGCCGGTGAGTTTCGTGCATGCTAAGAGGAATTAAAGAATAATAACAAAACATCATTTTGGTCAATCAATAGTAGGAATCAATTGAGTCGTGCTGACAATTTATTTTTTCTTTTTGACCTATGCTGATAGCCTTGAGAGGCTATTTCAGCTTCGCCCTAACGTGTGGGTGAGCTCTCGAGCTCAAACCGGAGTGTTGCTAACACTGGCCCTAGCAAGAGCCGTGCTTCGCAGAATCTACCACCGGATCGGAAACGCGACCCACTGAGAAGATCCGGCGAGAAACTCAGTGGGCTGTGTCTATGGGTGACAATATAATATGGTTAAACATTCAGTATGTATAAAGTGTTGAAGATCTATACAGCGTTCAAGGAAACGTATATGCTCGTTTTTTTTTATAAAATATTATCTGTGCATTTTTCACTCACATCTGTGGCACCGTTTTTTATAAAACTAGTGGTCCCCCGGTAGTCTAAATTCGACTATAATTAAGTGAAAGTATAAGTTTGTACACTTACGATTCTGTTGTCAAAGACTATTATAGGTACTTCTATAATCACAGATTTCGCCAAGACTACATTTGAGACAAAAATATTAATAAAAAAAAACAATACTTATATCCTCAATTTGATCATACACTATAAGCAATAAGAAAAATTTGACAATAAACAAATAGTATACATGCGTGTGTGTGTCAAATACATGGTAATAATGTAATGTTTTATTGATGTAATTTATTTTTAATGCATAATTTAAAAAAAATATTAACATTCTGCACTCCTTATCTATATTCTCTATAAATGTGGGAAATTTCATACTCCTTCTACCGCGCAACTTTCTTAAGAAGGGGTTCATAGTTCTTGCTTCACGTACTAATATATAGATTTCAATTTGTTATTAAATTATTATTATCAAACTAAAAATAAATTACATATAACATCACTTCCACACACCGACTTATTATTTGTCCCGAGCGTACACATAAAGCTTTTTATAGGACAAACGATTTCCACGATGAAGGGACGAAATCGTGTGATAATCGTGTAATCACGCGGGTGGGTACCACCACCCTGCCTATTTCTGCCGTGAAGCAGTAATGCGTTTCGGTTTGAAGGATGGGGCAGCCGTTGTAATTATACTTGAGACCTTAGAACTTATATCTCAAGGTGGGTGGCGCATTTACGTTGTGGATGTCTATGAGCTTCAGTAACCTCTTAACACCAGGTGGGCTGTGAGCTCGTCCACCCATCTAAGCAATAAATAAAAAAGTTCAAGTTACGATTTTCCTAATTATTAATAGCAGGGCTTTTTATAGCCAGAATGGGTACCATCACCCTTCCTATTTTAGCCGTAAAACGCAAAGCAGGGATACGTTCCGGTTTATAGCTTAGGATAGCTCTTATACTATAAAATTGAGGCTCAGACCTCACGTCTTAAGGCGGGTGGCGACATTCACGCTGTGATTATGTCTTTGGTCACCGGTAAATGTTTAGCACAAAGTAGTTCGTAAGCTCTACACCATAGAAGGCCATAAAAATCCTTGTGTATAATCTGCGAAACAAATCCAATTCCTTATTAGACTTTTTGGCGGGAACGCGAAGAGTGTAGTTGTATGATTTGTCTTATTTTGTCTATTTAGTGTTTTTTCAGGTTTAAATGTGTAATAACGGTGCTTTATTAACTGTTTAACATCTGTGCAAGTGCACAAATGTGGGAAAATGAAACAAAGCCGCTGGACGTAACTTCTCGGGTTCCTCCAAAAAGTCCACTGAAAAAATCTCAGTAAATGACCACCATTTTACTCAGATTATATTTCATCTCATATCATCTCATTTAATTTAATTTCACTCCATATTATCATTTTTCATAAAAATAACAATATAAATTAAAATAAGACATGACTTAGTTACTAGGTCATAAAATCCCTATAAAAAAATCCTTATTATTTTTTTAAACTAGCACCGATTAATAAAAGACCTAAAAATATATCCATCCAAAGGCCGACCCGACCAAGTCCACAACTGCACGGTGGTGAACGCATCATTAACCTCGTTCGGGGTTCGATGCTCGGAGGGCTTTAACGGCGGCCTCCCGCAATCCTTCCTGTTGGAAGTCCGGGAAATCATTACCCAGGTAATTCCATTCAATTACGTTACCGCATTTTTTACCCTTCTCAGAAAATTATTTCGGGTATAGCGACTAGAAGTGATCTTGTTTTATAACATCAATTTGTGATTCAAAATATGTGTGTGTGTGTGTGTGTGTGTATGTGTCGGCTAACGTACGTGCGTGTCATACCACGCAACATTTGCCTCATTTTATTTATATCTAGAGCTGAAAGGACATTTGGTTTGAGCGACATTCCGCTTAAATACGCAACGCTTATCTTTGTAATTAAGGGTCCGTTTTATTTGGTATTAGCGTCAATAATTCGATGTTAATTTTAATTATAATTTGATAATTCGGTAATTTAATTAAGCTTTAATGAAGTTTACTCCATTGAAATAGCTAAAAAAGTTATTTGTTTTTTTCATTATATTTTTTCCAAAATTTTAAATTTCAAACGGCTCTCCTGTAAAGTTGCAAAAATGTCTCTTAAACCAAATCCCACCCCTCGATATCGTTATATCATATCTAAAATGGGATTGTTGATAGGAAGTCAAGGCCTATATTATTTTTATTGATATAAATATTTGATTTTAACAGGAAATCGTCGCGAACGTTTCAAGCGCGGTGCCACGTTTCACTGCGGTCGGTCTCGCGCCCGGCCGGACATATGCCGCAGCTATTTTAGCTTATAACGCCAAGGGTAGGGGAGACCCTTACCCTTTACGAGCGAGCACGCTGAGGCCGCCAGAAAAGCATCACGTGCATGACAAAAGCTTAGGTAAGGCCATAAATTATACTGTTTAAGCCATGCATGTCTCAGTGCAAGCCGTATTAAGGCGATACCGCGAATGGCTCAACATATCAGATTTAGTTCCTTAGATCTTACTCAGTTACTTGGATAACTGTGGTAATTCTAGAGCGAATTCATGCAATCAGAACTCTGACCAGTGATGGGATGAGTGCTTTTATAAATGGATTTTATTAATATAACTAGCTGACCCGGCAGACTTCGTAGTGCCTCAATCGATAAATAAAAGACCTAAACTTTTGTATAAAATAAACTTAAAACAAACAAAACGAATGCGTCCGACGGGGGACACATCAAAGGGAAAACAAAATTGTTATTTTTATTTAATTCCAAGCATTTTCATATTTATCTACCTTTGAACCTTCCCTGGACTTCTACGAATAATTCAAGACCAAAATTAGCCGAATCGGTCAGCCGTTCTCGAGTTTTAGCGATACTAACAAACAGCAATTCATTTTGATATATAGAGATTTGAAAAACTGACAACCCTGAGCAATCGTTAAGCTTTTGAACAAATGAGCGTTCGATTCTAAGTCACCGAACTAGAAGTTCTCCTGTGTTATGGATGCAGAAACACGCGCGAGATAAGAGCAAGATACCTAGAAACCAAAATCAAAATATCTATCCGATTTCGATCGGGAAATAAATTCAGATTTATTTTAAAAGTTCAGACTTTATTTTAAAGTATTAGGGGCCATTAAAGAGTTTTAAAGTTCTAGAGAGATTAGAATGGAATTCAGTAACGTTTATGGGTGTTTAAGCTCAAGCTTAGTGATTTTTCTTTTGCTACCCGTGTAGACAGATGAACCTTCCGCCCACTTGATGGTGAATGGTTACCGTCGCTTATGGACGTCAGCAATACTAGGGGCACAGCCAAGCCGCTGCTTACCGTTCCGAACCATGGGAATCCATTGTTATCACAACTTGGATTCCGCCACCTTCAGATATGATCGGATACTGTATAACAGCTGACTAATTCCAGTAGGAATAGGCAAAATGGTGGTTGGTGCCTATTTGGGCGAACTCACAAGACGCCTTACCACCAGTAATTCCGAAAACGTTAAAATTTTTGCGGGTTTTTTTTTATTGCCCTTTTAGGTAGACGAGTATATGGGCCACCTGATGGTCAGTAACTGTAGTTACCATCATCCATGGCCGTCAGCATTGTCAGGGACACAGACAGGCTGTTGCCTTCTGTCTAATTGTTGTTACACGATGTTATTCGTTTATCGCGAAAATTTTTTGTAAATAAGTGCTCACAAACAAATATTGGTATCGTTTGTGATATTCGAATATTTAATATAGTCGCATCACTCGATACAATTCGGGAACCTGACCTTTTAGGCCACAACGAAACCGATTGACCAATTTTGAAAATTTCCTCTAAGCCATACAGCAGTGTACATATTTGACCAAATCAGTTCTCATTTCCATTAGATCTACCAAGAACAGCCTTCCAAATGTCAGGAGCAATGTCCGCCGCTGTGGGCGGTGGCGGAATCATCATGGTCATTCTGGTGATCTTCATGATTGGCGTGAAGCATCGTTGCGCAAAACGCAAGCCTAGGTCTGCTGCTCCACAATCACAGCCAGCGTCCCCGGACAAACTCAGAGAGAAGGACGACAGTGAGAGCGACGACAGGAACCCTGATATAATACCGTCGGATACAGATCAGATGCAGGTAAGATCTCGTCAGCTGTAGAACATTGCGTAGATGAAGTTTTACAAGTTTAGCTTTTATTTGATTAAAATAGGATGCATTGTGTGCCCACTCGATTGGGTTTCTTGATCTTGCCAATATCTGCTGTGAAGCAGTCAAGCGTTGACATTAAGTCCTTCGTCATTTAATGTTAAATGGTTACTGGAATCCATAGACATCTACAACGTAAATGCGCCACCCACCTTGAGATATAAGTTCTAAGGTGTCGAGTACAGTTACAACGGCTGCGCCACCTTTCAAACCGAAACGCATTACTGCTTCACGGCAGAAACAGGCAGGGTGGTGGTACCTACCCGTGCGCACTCCCAAGAGGTCCTACCACCAGTAATTACGCATATTATAATTTTGCAGGTTTGGTTTTTATTACACGATCTTATTCCTTAACCGTGGAAGTCAATCGTGAACATTTGTTGAGTACGTATTTCATTACAAAAATTGGTACCCGCCTGCGGGATTCGAACACCGGTGCATCGCTCAACACAAATGCACTGGACGTCTTATCCGTTAGGCCAACCAACTTTGTTTTGGCTGGAGGGTTTATGGGTGGCAGGCTGTATGCCACAGACAGCTTTTGTACCTGCTCATTCACTCCCAGATGGATTACTACCGTCAGCAGCAAGTGTCGACGATCTCCCCCCCGCTGGGGCGTACGCGCGGCAGCGTGGCGGGCGTGCGGGCGCTACCTGCGTACTGCGCGCTACGGACGGCGCCTCCGCATCCCATGCACGAACAAAACGTGAGATTTTTAACGGTGACCGCTCTTGTCTACTGAGCAAAATTTTACCACAAATTCATGTCAGATTTAGGTCAATTTTTCTTACGTCACGCTACGTTGACGTGAAAAATAACTGCAAAAAAATTATAACTCTATGAATAAACAGAAAAGAAAAAAATGTTTGACAAACGCTACCGAACTATTTCATTATTGGATTTTTATTTAGATAGACTCGCAACAACAAAATGCTTGCCTGCGTATTCGTTTATAAATTATCTTTTTCTTTATACTTTTCTTAGTATATAAATGTCGCACCTTTAGAATTATAGAGACCCAACCCAAAAAATGCGTTTTTTGGAAAACATCGAATAAAGTTTTCAAACCGAAAAGACGTAGGGTGGCAGACGGAGTGAAAGAGACCGATGGATATGTTTGTCCCTTTATAAGCTGCTTTTGGTTATTTGATTAATAAGAGTCGCTAAAAAGGATCGTTCTAGATCAATTTTTAAATTAACGTCAAAATCTTAATATTTCGAAATGGGTCTCTATAATTTTAAAAGTGTGATGTATTGTATATCGCACTAGACTCATTTTTCGTTTCTTGCGTGATCACAGAACTCGACGTCGGGAATCCCGCCGCCCGCGCGGTTCGCGAGCGGGTCGTGCACGCTGCCGCGGGGCGCGGGGGCGGGATCGGGCGCGGGATCCGTGATCCCGCTGCAACACCTGCGCACGCTACCCCGCCCGCTTCCCGCACCGGCGCCCACCCCGCGCCTCCCGCCCCGCGACACCCCGCTCTGATAGACCACGCAACTCTAGGTGCAATATGAACTGCTCAAAACTCACAACGTGGTTACCTTCAGACAGCTTCTGGTAGCTTACTTCGGTATTTCAAGAAAATGTTTTATATAGCACTGTTGTTATCTTAGAGCAAGTTAATTAAGCATGTTTTCGACACAAAATCTTCTGCGACCATTGTTAATTCGTGTGATGATCGTCTCGAACTGTTTACGTCATATTAAATAATGTGTTTTATGACAAGCGATAATAACGAAATATTTTAATTGGCAATACTACACTTACCAAAGAGCGTTATTCTTATATTCCCAACTGTCTATGTTCAAAATATACTCTGAAGAATCGTTTGACTTTTAACATCAGTCATGATCAAATTATATTTTAGGCTTTCAATAGCAATAACGAAACTCTTAATATAATAATATTCGGACAGTTATAGTCTCGCTCTATTTCGTGTTCTAAAATTTTGAGCGACCACGACGAAGTCTATGAATTTGTCAAATTAAGGTCTTAACGCACACCGAAGACAAAGATTGAACGCTTCTTAAAGTCATAACGATGATAAAACTAATTGCCAGTCTAATGTTATACGGGTAACCCACCTATAACACGATATTTTACAACACGGTTCCACTTTTAACACGAAAAGAAAAGTTCTCGAAAAACCCTCTTATAACACGGTACTTCTACAACACGATAATGAGATTTTTGTTTTAAATTATTTAGAAAATTATATTATGCACTATGAACAGACATTTTAAGGAAATAACCGAAGTTTTTCTGCTTATTTTTTTATTGCTTAGATGAGTGGATGAGCTCACAGCCCACCTGGTGTTAAGTGGTTACTGGAGCCCATAGACATCCACAACGTAAATGCGTCCTGCCACCAGAGTGATTACGCAAATTATAATTTTGCGGGTTTGATTTTTATTACACGATGTTATTCCTTCACCGTGGATGTCAATCGTGAACATTAAGTATAATAGATCAGTACTGGTACGGGTAGGTGCCACCACCTCGCCTATTCCTGCCGTGAAGCAGTAATGCGTTTCGGTTTGAAAGGTGGTGCAACCGTTGTAACTATACTTGAGACCTTAGGAATTAAATCTCAAGGTAGGTGGCGCATTTACGTTGTAGATGTCTATAGGCTCCAGTAACCACTTAACACCAGGTGGGCTGTGAGCTCATTCAACCATCTAAGCAATAAATAAAAAGAAAGATAAAAATATACATATAGGCATAGTTGAGATGTTTCATTCAGAAAAATTCTTCTTTTTGTATTTACTGGATTCTAATCTCATATAACACGCTTTCTCACAACACGGGACTTTGTAGGGACGTATTGACCGCATTATAGGAGGGTTACCTGTGATTAATTAAAATACTGATCATGATTGTTGGAAATTTTAGATGACCAGAGTATTTTTAGTAATACATGTCATAAACATAAATAAGGCTAATTTTATTATTTGTCATCACATATCAACGGTCGACAAAGAAGACACGTGTTTGATATGTAAAATAGATTCAACTGATGAGTGATGCACAAGAATATTTTATTGTCAATCTTAATTAATAAATTACAATTACTAATATTATAACACGAAAATGTGTTTGTCGGTTTGCCACTTTACTATCGCAAAGTTTATGGATCGTTAAGTATCATTGGCTTTTATCGTTCGATTTTCGACTTGCAAATTAAACACGCAGGAAAAACTGCAGGTCATACCTAATCGCAAATATGTACCCCAGGCTTCGCTTTTTTTTATTGGTTAGATAGGTGGACGAGCTCACAGCCCACCTGGTGTTAAGTGGCTACTAAAGCCCATAGACATCTACGACGTAAATCCGCCACCCACCTTGAGATATAAGTTCTAAACGCATTACTGCTTCACGGCTGAAATAGGTAGGGTAGTGGTACCTTACCCGCGCGGATTCACCAGAGGTCCTACCAATTAGTTCGAGATTTAAAAATGCTGACAGCTTCGGCAATAATTACAGTTAGCCTGTACCTAACTATGCCTGTGTTTAGATCCATTTGATTTATTTTGCAAAAATCGGTTTTGAACTATCCTCTGTTTATTTTGCTTTCTTTGTCTCAGAACCTCAATCTCTATCTATGTATCTCTATATTGCTATGTTAGAGAATTACATAAAGATTTTATTATTAACAATATCTAATATTACAATAAAAAACATGTAAAAATCATGCTTACGCTTCTAATAATAACCAGACTCCTCCTCCTTGCGTCGTATTCCTCATTGCTGAGGGTCGTGACCACCCTTTTGTATCACCTTCGCGCGCACGATCTTTCTCCATCCATTCTTGTCTCTGGCGGTGTGGAGGTATGGAGAACCTGTAAATATCTATGTATAAAAATAATTTTGTCGATACTCCGATTTTTTTTCTGAAGAAAAACAAACCCACAAACACGCATTTCGTTTATAATATCGTTACAATTGTATCATCAAAATAGTTATCTTATGTATCTTCTCAATGAATACATTCGACGGGTAAAACGGTTATTTGATTTATGGGACATTTTTGCAATTTTATAGAAGAGCCATTTGAAGTTTAAAATTTGGGAAAAAATATCATCACAAATTTTAATGTACAATGTACGTAACATTTATCTTTATAATTAAAGGTGCGTTCTATTTGGTATTAGCATCAACGATTTAATAGTTTTTAATTGAACTTCAATTAAGTTTACTCCATTCAAATAGATGAAGAAGTTTTTTGTGATTGATGATATTTTTTACTGGTGTTAGGACCTCTTGTGAGTCTGCGCGGGTAGGTATCACCACCCTGTCGATTTCTGCCGTGAAGCAGTAATGCGTTTCGGTTTGAAGGACGGGGCAGCCGTTGTAACTATACTTGAGACCTTGTATCTCAAGATGGGTGGCGTTATTTACATTGTAGATGTCTATGAGCTGCAAACCACTTAACGCCAGGTGGGCTGTGAGCTCATCCACCCATCTAAACAATAAAAAAAATAAAAATTTTAAACTTTAAATGGCTATTTCTATAAAATTGCAAAAATGTCGCTTAAAAACAATACCCTTTCACGCCTCGCATTGTCCTAAGCTGTCTGAAAGGCGAAAAGAATGAAACCAACTTGTGGATAAAAGTAGTTAATAGTTAGTTAGTGTTAAAATGTTTAAGTTTGTTTTATTGTAAAATTGTAAATATTAAAATTAAATTGATATCGGTATGAATTAAAACGAATGTTGAATAAATATGTTGTTACGTTTTTTTTTTTGTTTTTTTCATTTCGACGGTTGTGAGAACGTTAACGTATATGAGAATGTTTTATATGAAATATGATAACATTTATATTAATATTAATATACTAATAATATTATATTTAACATATTAACGAAATTTTAACATACGAATTGTTCGCGTTATATAAATGTCGCCTATGAATTTTGCACGTACACAAATCAGCACTAGCGCCGTGTCCCGGTTTCGCACGGATTCATCTCAACGGTTGTGTAAGCTCTACATAAAGCTTGTCAACTCTACAAATAATACATAAGTACTTTATTTAGCTCTCAAATAAAATATCAAGTTGCGACGCGCCATTTATTAGACTATGGTTCAGTTGGTGTAATTCCAAAAAAAAAAAACTTTAAATTTACCTTCTTTGAATATGCGAGCTTTTGTGAACCTTCCAGAAGAAATTATTTAAATCAAATTGAACCACAATCCGTTGTGTGGTTTACAAGAACTTTACACACACAAAAATAACGACTATATTTCTCTAATTTCATTGTTTTTAAATATCGAGTGATAACTACAAGTTTATTTGGTTGAAAAACCTCTGTCAAAGTTGCAACGGAATTGAATTGAACTTAGTAACTTTGCCTCAGTGATTTGTAAATGTCGAATGTGTTGATATCACAGGTGTAAGCAAGGAATAACAGATCTAAGCTTTTAGGAGAAGACCATGGACATCATATGTTAGTGTCGCTATCGCCTTCAGATATGACATCGAAGCCTCAATTATATTATTTAGCAGTTGCTAAGTTGTTGTTAAGTCAGTACGTGCTTTACGTCAGATATAGGCAAGTGTGAGTCCGTACGGGTAGGTACCGCCAGCCTGCCTATTTCCGCCGTGAAGCAGTAATTAACGCGTTCGGTTTGAAGGATGGGGCAGCAGTTGCAACTATACTGAGACCTTAGAACTTATATCTCAAGGTGGGTGGCGCATTTACGTTGTAGATGTCTATGGGCTCCAGTAACTACTTAACACCAGATGGGCTGTGAAGCTCGTCTACCAATCTAAGCAATAAAAAAAGTCTCCTCCACCCGTGCATGGCCAAATTACTCTTCCTTACAATATTGTTAGAGCTTGAAGAGTATTTTAGTTATATCCTATTACCAGTTCAACCTCTTTTTTTTATTGCCCTTGTAGATAGACGAGCATACGGCCCACCTGATGGTGAGTGGTTACCGTCGCCCATGGACTTCAGCAATGCCAAGGGCAGAGCCAAGCCGCTGCCTACCGCTTAATACTGTCCATAAGCCTCGTTTGAAGAAGGACATGTCATAGCGCTCGGGAAACACCGTGGAGGGGAGCTCATTTCATAGCCGGATGGTGCGTGGCAAAAAAGATCTCTGGAAGCGCACTGTGGATGACCGCAGTGGCTCCAGGTAGTATGGATGAACTCTACTCCGGTGGCGGGCGGTGCGGTGGTAAAAGCGAGATGCCGGTATCATCTCGAATAATTCCTCAGAGCACTCCCCATGGAACATACGGTACAAAATACAGAGGGAACCGAAGTCCCTCCGCAGACCCAGAGGTTCCAAACGATCCGAGAGAATGGGATTATCGACAATCCGAACGGCCCTCTTCTGTAGGGAGTCAAATGGAAGAAGCTGGTATTTGGGAGCCCCGGCCCAGAGATGAGAGCAGTACTCCACGCGAGGCCGGACTTGTGCTTTATAAAGCAAAAGCTTCAAGGACGAATGCGGCATTCTCGTGGAGAAATAAAGGACGTTCAAAAAAATTTAACTGTTTTCTAATAATATAATTTTCGCTACGTAACCATTAAATGTGTCCTTGTAAACTGCAGTAATAGTGATTGAAAGTATCTTACAGTTTCCGGCAACCTTCTAAAATACAGCAAATCAAATTATCGGCTGCCTACGAAACACGTACTACGACGCCTACGTAATTCATTATCGTAGCACGAACGCTACGCCGTAGCTATATCCTTGAGATATAATTTAACAATATTGTGTATAATTACGTATTCTCTTTGACAAATTTTCAATGTTTGACTTAAAATCTTCTTTATGCTGAAATCACTGTAATACGAATTCTTTCGGCTCACAACTTCTAGGTTAACATTTTAAAATCAATACAATTAACTTAAAAAAATTTTGTTGATTTATTTTGGGCTAATCTGCGTCGTCATTGAAAACAACAATTCTATGTTACATTTATATTACACGAACAATCAGACATTATGTAAAATAACTACAATATAGAACGAAGCTGGTAGTTAGTCATTATAATCACAAATGTGATAACGGAACGCCCACCAAACGGAACGAGTCGGCTCTGTCATCGACCGATACCATACGAGTCCTAAGAATGTCTTGAAATTTCGTTCAGAATGTTCTTAAGCTGTTTTGTAGTCTTTCATGTCAATTATTATTTCGGAACTAGATGAATTTACGATTCGCGTTAGCATTTTTCATGGACTTCAACGGTTTGAGTAACAAGCAATCCTATTGCTGAGTCTTTAAAATATTGAGCTGCTAGAAAATACTGATATATCATTTTGAATTCTCAATTCGTCTGAGCTATTGATTAAGATATACAGAAATTTAGGTACATGTCGATTTCTTGTGAAACAATATTTAAAATAAAAGAGGAGATATTTAATCATTTATTAATTAAATATTTCCATGAATCGAAATAATGATCGTAACCGTTCCATTTAGTGGGCGTTAAACCTAAGACTGGGTATGTCTCGGTATTTTACTGAATTTATGGTCGCATACATGTGAGGGGTACGACTGATGGTGTGGTCTGAGAATGAGCGAGTTTAATGATATTTTTTAAGTTTTTAAACTTAAATCTTAAAAGCTGTTTTGTAAAATTTGTGTCTCAAATTGATTTACATTTATGGTGGTAGTTTATAAAAAGAAATCTGTAAAATAAATATAGGTTTCCTGCTAAAGATCGAACTTTCGATGTCACAGTTTCCTGATGCACACAATCGGACGTGGCTTTACGTATGGTGCAGGGTGGGTACAGAGCTTTTAAGGGGCCTTTTACCGCCCTCGGCACTGTCAATGAACCTGCTACATTTCTACCTATTCCATTCTTAACGTTTTCTACAGGACACTAGAGTAATGACTTCAGATGGGCGCTACATGATTTATAGACGCCTTGCACACAATGATAAGTCACAAGTCTCTCTCTCTCCCACTCTCTTTTTATTATCCAGAACTATGTGTAAACATAAAGAAGGCTACTGATAAAATACGAGAGACATACCAAAATACGTAGAGATAATTTGTCCATTGTAAGAATTTTGTAAATAATAATATTAAACATACACACAGACACACGATTTGAGAATTGTAAATATGTTTTGTACTATATGATTGCAATCCTATTTGTATTTTAATGAACCGTGATTTTAAACGTGTACTGAAACTGAATTTCTTGTATTTCATTTATTTATTTAAGGTACATTAGATTTATAAGGGTCTGTACAAAATCAATTTTTTTTTTAAATTAGTTTTAAAAAAATTTTTGCATTTAAACTAACAAGATTTGTAAATCAGGTTTCTATACTAATTTATCATTTTATTTACCGTTTCTGTAATAATGCTATTTTGAATTTAAATTATTAGGCTTAGTTGAGTTTTTCGACCGTATTTATTAAAAAAATGATAAAAATACTGAAGGATTAAAATCCAACTTTTGATTTGAAATAAATGCCACAGTCACCTATATGTTTCTAGAAATTCTGCTGTAAATAGTTAATTTATAAACACATTAATAGCTTGGACAAAAATCTTGAAGGCTAGCCTTATAACTTTTTTTAATACATTTAAATAGTGAATTTGTGCGGCAACAAATCTAATATGAACCCTTTCGGAATACAGTCTTAGTATGAGTTTAAAAAACGCGGCTTTGTTATATTGATGTATGTAAAAATATTTAAAAAATCATCGAATGTAACAAAAAAAAAATAACAAAAATGGGTAACATACTCAATTATCTAATAATAAATAATCTAGTTGAATCGTTTCGAATGTTTTGCGTTTAATTTGGACGGATATTAAATATCCAGTTTCGTTGCTAGGTAACAATTCTATTATAAATATTCGTAATGATGATAATGATTGTTTCGTTTTTATAATTATTATAATGTAAATAGTAATCTTTCTAAATTGTCGAAAATGTTTTCACTAAAATTATTGGGAGACAGAAAATAAACGAGAAATAAAATCGCTGTTTTGTTTTATTGTGGGTTTTTTTTTATTGCTTAGATGGGTGAACGAGCTCACAGCCCACCTGGTGTTAAGTGGTTACTGGAGTCCATAGACATCTACAACGTAGACGCGCCACCCACCTTGAGATACAAGTTCTAAGGTCTCAGTATAGTTACAACGGCTGCCCCACCCTTCAAACCGAAACGCATTACTGCTTCACGGCAGAAATAGGCAGGGCGGTGGTACCTACCCGCACGGACTCACAAGTGGTCCTACCACCAGTAATTACGCAAATTATAATTTTGCGGGTTTGATTTTTATTACACGATGTTATTCCTTCACCGTGGAAGTCAATCGTGAACATTTGTTGAGTACGTATTTCATTAGAAAAATTGGTACCCGTCTGAGATTCGAACACTGGTGCATCGCTTCAACACGAATGCACCGGACGTCTTATCCTTTAGGCCACGACGACTTCTGAATTTAGCAAAAGTATTCAAGTTGGTCCTATCTACGTTGGTCACTTACGGTAAGGTTGGACGTAAGTTCAAGAACGTAAGGTCCATATTCCTAGTACAGTAGGCAAATTGGTCTATGGGTTCCGTTGGCAACCAGGTAGACCGTGAAAGTGTTCGCTAATTATCAATAAAAAAAACTACCTACAGAACCACCATTCATTAAAGACATCATACAATTTTTCAATTATCAAGTATCTTAAATTCAAATCAAGTACCAGTTAAATTTAAGACTTTTTCGATGTCACTTTAATTATATACAATGTAAATTTATTTTGAAAACCGAAGTAATCTTTTATTTAGAATCTTAATCGCTTCAACTTATAACACGGACCAATCGTTGGCCGCCATAATGCGCCTTACCACAAAATATCACAAGCCACAGAGAAGTCTGCTAATCTGTGCTTACTTTGTTTCACAAAGACTAGTTTTCCATGAAATATGTCAAACTCCGTAAATTCGATAACTATCTCGCTAACAATTTTTCAGTGATTTTCACAATATTCAAAAAGCTATCTTTAAAAACGTTGAAGCATTTGACTGTATATTATTTTGTGAAAAAAATTGTGCTCGTAAACGAATCTAGTGCAATTTCGCATTTAAATCCGCTTAATGCTAACAATGGTTAAAAAATACTATTAAAGTTAATACAAAAGTAGTTAGTATAAATAAAAAGGTAATTTTAATTAATAATGTTTGTCTGTATGGTGGCCTAAAGTAATACCAACCCATCTCTTCCCACTGATTTCGCAAAATGGAACTAAAGTGATTCGCGGAAATAAAACAGAAACATTCTCTGAATTTTTTACCAAAGCACTGCATTTACCAATCTTCATTTAGTAGAGACCATTGCAGTCCACACGCCCAGCTGCCACTATCCAGCCTATTTAGTTTGCAAAGCAGTTGCCGGTTCGAAGGTTGAGACACGCGTTGAATGATACAATTGAGACTATGCCTCATGATCGCTAGTGGTTTTCACGTTGCCATGAATGGCCGTCTGTGCTGCTCCTGTAACCACTTGACATCAGCTGGATCTACAGCTCGTTTAGCCATCAAACTGAAAACTTGACTGCCCAATAATGCAACACTGGACACGTGTGCATGTTGAGCGCTCTGGATCCAAACCAGCCTTTTGGTTAAGGTAGTTT
Organism: Bombyx mandarina; assembly: GCF_030267445.1. Classification (NCBI taxonomy): domain Eukaryota; kingdom Metazoa; phylum Arthropoda; class Insecta; order Lepidoptera; family Bombycidae; genus Bombyx; species Bombyx mandarina. Next base: position 12,139,033 of record NC_143231.1, on the reverse strand, counting down.
TGACATACATTAATTGTTTTTTGCTTTATTATTGTTATTTTTATTTTATTCCGAAATTGTAGTTATTATGTGAAAGGTTATTGTTTATTAATGTAATATGGATGCAAAATCTGAAGAAAATGAAATAAAAAAACAATAGATAAATAATAGAAACATCAGTAAAAGCTTTCCAAAAATAAATGAATCAAAAAATCCTGTCGCCATCCACACACCACTCGCTCTCCACTTACACAAAGACCACACGGGCTGCGCCTTAATGCACCTTGCCTCAGAAATATCACGAGCCACGCTGAGGCCACTGTTAATCCGGGCTTACCGTTTTTTGTTCCCCGTACCCTTTCACTAAAACTGGGCTTAGGTGCACTAAAGCTCTGTGCATTTAAACTCGAAATTGGAACGTGTGTGGAACGAAAAACGTAATGGAGATTAAATAGAACCATTCAAACGATTTAATAATGGAACACTGTGATGACTGATACTCTTGTGTAGAGCGACTATAGAAGCTTATAGGCAACGCAACGCGAATTTCTTTATCAAATTGCCTATTTTAAAATCCCTTCGCAACACTAATCACTTGAAACAGAAATCTATGGAGGAAATACTTAAGTTATTTTTAGACCTCAATAACACATTTAAGTAAAATAGACAAAAAAAATTAACAAAAAATGTAACGTTATTCCCTCTTTCTGTTCTTTCTAACAATTTGCAAATTGACTGATTTTTTGTCACATAAAATGCTTAACCTAAATAGTGTTGATCAAGGTAAAAGTATCTCACGTCAGTTTAAAAACAAGGTTTGCAACAAGCATTTTAAATTTCACGATCTACGGAGAATTCAAGTACTGAATAAAAATTACAAAATTCAATCTAGCGTAGTTACATAATATCAATACATTCCTCAACAAAAATGCACCATTAAAAAAAAAGGTCATCTGATATATCTATATTTAGTTGGACTATAATTGTCTTGACATCTAAGATCATCTAAATTGAGATGTGAGTTGATATCACCAATAATGCTTTTTATTACCCCTCTAGTAACATAGACAAGCAAGGAGTCTATCAGTGAGTGGTTACCGTCATTTATGGCCGTTAGCAATGCCAGGAGTCAACCAGGACCGCTGCATATTTTCCACAAGTCTTGTTTAAAGGAAAACATGTTATAACGTTCACATTAGCTTGCTCCAGAATCAATGTTGAAGAAATATATCCCTGGCCAGACTATCGGCCATCAATCCGTCGAAACGGTAAAATTTTCTTTTGACATCATAACGTCTTAAGTCTAAGAATCTCTCAAGAATCCACCCAAAAAGGGGAATCAACCAGAATGCCCGTAGTTTGTGTGCGGAATAACTAATTGGGAAGTTTCTAGAATTATGCGGTAAGCGGTTTTGCGACTTCAGAGTCGTAAACCAAGTTGGAAATTTCGTTGCGGACGCTGTACACCAGTTTCCAAGCTCGGTAACTATATACATATATTTTTGTAGTTGACTGCCGACTTATTTATCGAGTTGCGGTCCTTACAACTAACTCAGTGCCGTCGTCTTGTTATCGCACCCATATCGCCGCCCTGTCGCGATGGAGCGTTGAATAGCGGTAACAATACAATTGAGATTTTGACGTTAATAGGTGGGTAATAAACAGGTAACCGTTTATTACTAAATGGATCGACAATTCTCCTTCGGGAAATCAACAGAATTTACAGAATATATATTTTGCTAATTAAAATTATTCTATCGCTTAATCTCACGCTTATTATTTTCGACTTACTGGTGGTAGGACCTCTTGTGAGTCCGCGCGGGTAGGTACCACCACCCTGCCTATTTCTGCCGTGAAGCATTAATGTGTTTCGGTTTGAAGGGTGAGGTTGTAACTATACTGAAACCTTAGAACTTATATCTCAAGGTGGGAGGCGCATTTTACGTTGTAGATGTCTATGGGCTCCAGTAACCACTTAACACCAGGTGGGCTGTGAGCTCATCCACCTATCTAAGCAATAAATAAAAACAAAAAAAAGAAAAACTTTACTAACTACACAATTTTTATAGTCACTGACTATTGTGGTCTTATCCATTGCCATTTAAATATGGCATAAACTTTCAAATAGCATATACATACTAAAGGTCACAGTATTGAACTGTCGAAGTGTTAATATTAGAAGCTTTTAATTAATTATATGTAAATAATATCATTCGTATTTACAGTCTAACACGAACAGAGATCAATGCTCTAACCGTTGCTCTAATAAAAAAATCATGCTATTACGCAAACCACTTCTCCTACAAAGTACTCATAGTGGGATTTACATTACAAAAACTCGGTGTGGTCAGAATTTACGACTCAACACCGACACCCTTTTAGCGGCACTCGGGTTAATGTCGGTGCGTTAGTACTATTGGCCAATCGTAATGATTGCTATGGTTTTTAGGAAGTAAAAACTGCCGTTTGAAGCGTCGAATGCGGCTTGGACACGTAAACGAGGCGATTATTTTAATTTGTAATATTGTGTTTAGTGTAAAAGTAAAATAAACAAAAGGCAATAAAATTTAATAGTGAAGTATTAAACAAAGATGAGTTCATCAGACAGTTCTTATTCAATTAGTAGTAGTTTATTTAAAAATTAGAAAAAAGAAATAATTAAATTGTTATTTTTAGAAGTGCTTTTTATAATTTTTTAGAAGTTTTTTACCAGTTTTTTACAATGTCGAACTTTCGGCATTTGATTTTTCGGCGTGATTTTTACACGCGGGAGGAAATGTCCAACTTTTCTCCCTTGGGGTACCATACTTTATTCTAGCTCCCGTCCGGGCGTAGCTGGGATATAACCCTTAGGCTAACAGCGAAAGGGTAGGGGAGAATAATACTCTAGCTGGTATTAATTATTAATTTGGGCCAGAGCGGTATTTTTATAAATTGGTCACTGGCAGAGCTCTTTATCACAATGTTATATGATCTGTGGGCGAAAAGAAAATCCCGCCAAAATGTAACTAAAAAAAATATTCTCTGAATTTATCAATTGTAATTTGTATTTAAAACTATTTATATAATTCAAACACAACTGTATGGTTTTTAAGAGTCATACAAATTATTTAAATTAGTTTCAAAGTTAAATTTTGCGTTTTTTGTTTTAATCTTTCTCCACAATCTCGACTTCAAAATTTTCGTGGTCACGGACGATCGTGATTTTCTTCGTCTACATCTAAATGTTGTGCTAAAAGGTCGAATAATTATTTCAAAAATATATATTTCGAGATTTCAGTTTCTTGTGTAAGCGTACCTTGAATGTTCGTACATTAATTTATTATATATCGGCGCTTGAAAGGCAAACGTGACTAAGCGTCAATAACTGTTTTGTACATAAATAATAGGCAATAACCATATTCGATGCGCAAAAAAGTAGTAGTCGTCGTGGCCTAAAGGATAAGACGTCCGGTGCATTCGTGTGTAGCGATGCACCGGTGTTCGAATCCCGCAGGCGGGTACCAATTTTTCTAATGAAATACGTACTCAACAAATGTTCACGATTTACTTCCACGGTGAAGGAATAACATCGTGTAATAAAAATGAAACCCGCAAAATTATTTGCGTAATCACTGGTGGTAGGACCTCTGGGGAGTCCGCACGGGTAGGTACCACCACCCCGCCTATTTCCGCCGTGAAGCAGTAATGCGTTTCGGTTCGAAGGGTGGGGTAGCCGTTGTAACTATATTGAGAACTTAGAACTTATATCTCGAGGTGGGTGGCGTATTTACGTTGTAGATGTCTATGGGCTCCAGTAACCGCAAAAAAATAATTTTCTAGGTCTATTAAAATCATTTCAATCCTACAGCTACTAGATAGATTCTACGACAGCTAAATTCGTTAAAATTAATTTTGTTTTCATAATTAGTCTACTGTAAAGTTCACGCATTGTCGCTTAGTCACGTTTGTCTTTCAAGCGTCGATATCAACATAATATAAAGTACACAGAAACCTACAAATTAAGAAACAGTATTAGAATGCGTTCATAGTAACACAAATACCATAATATACTTCATATTCGATTAGCATTAATAACTTTTTGACAATTTTTCCGTAATTATTAGTGTACGGGTAAGGGCGCACATTTTATTACGTACGGATGTAGTTAGTTCCTGTACCGCCATCAGCAAGGCGTCGCGTACTCGCATACTATAATTGAATCATATAAACATCAATCAATCTATACATTAATACGTGAAGCAAAAACTTTGTATCCCTTTTTACGAAAATTGCGCGGACGGAGGAATATGAAATTTTCCACACTTATAGAGAATACAGAGAAGAAGTGCACAATGCTAATATTTTTTTAAATTATAGAAGTATAATGAACAATCATAATAGTGTACAAACTTACAATTCCAATTAATAATAGTCGAATTTCGACTACTGCGGGACCTGTAGTTACTATAATCTTATCAATAAAAAATTACTCAACATTGAAGTTGTTATCGTTATCACAACAGAGGGTTGTTTGGACAAACCGTACAATTAGTATCTAATTCAAACTCCTAAATAGGCATGTGAAACTATTTTCACAGTCCGAAAAGAGAGCAGGGGCGTCAGCATTTAAAGAGGGGGAGAGGGGCGAAGAGAGTGCTCCAAGCAATTTGCATTTATTTACCTCTCGCAGGTGAGCCATGTGCAAAACAAAAATATAGTGTAGAAACGTTACAGAAAGGGAACTTGAAATTAGAAAAACGAATTAGAAAAAAAACACATTTAGCTTTTTTTTTGGAACGAAGTTCCTTACAGGACGATGCTGAGAGGTACCCTAGCCGAGAAAAAACGTCCGTAGCGTAAATTTTTCATTAGTAATGCACACAGTGTACGACTTAACTTTGTAACAACGTACAAATTAGTCATGCACACAGTGTACGACTCAACTTTGTAATAACGTACAAAAAATAACATATTTTTTTATCATTAATTAACCACGATCTCAGAGCTTTCGTTTGCGCAATACACTAACTCTTATGCAAGCAACCGTGAATGAAGTGTACCACAATAAGTTCGCGCGTTACCGAATGACCGTGGGTTGTTGCGAAAGCACCAGTTTTATTTTCTTTATACTTCGAATAGAACTTAAAATTAATATTTTTATAATAAGAACCTTCGTTCCTATCCGGTGTCCCACGACACCACACATCTTTTTTTTATTAACTCGGTGGTGCAATAGCTATTAGCGCTCCTGACTGTTGCACCAAGGGTTTCGTTTGTCGGTTAAATAAATATTCGTCTGATAAACAGGTTTATTTACTTTGTTTGGGTGTTTATTATCTACACATGTCTACATTTACACGTCTTTTTTTCCTTGGTGCCATGTCTAAGCGTTTAGAAGCCACGCTGTAATATATGTCAGTCGCTAGTGCCCATAACATAGGGAATCTCATTTCTACAAAGCGGCACGACATGAAAACCCTCTTGTTGTGGCCGCCGGTAACTATAATACCGATCCTGCATACCAAATGGTAAACAGTCGACATCGCCCAAAACATCTCGGATCCTCTCGATCCACTAACGGTGCTTTTAGGTACCCCAAGCACCGGTCACCGTTCTCGTCGAACCCGTCGCTTGCGATGAAGGGCTCGGCAGTCAATTAACCCACACACAGCCTACTGAGTTTCTCGCCGGATCTTCTCAGTTGGTCACGTTCCCGATCCGTTGGTAAATTCTGCGAAGCACGGCTCTTGCTAGGGTTCGTGTTAGCAGCATCGTCAGGTTTAAAACCCGTAAGCTCACCTACTGATCGTGCGTGATTTGTTCCCAGTTATTTATTATTATCATTTCTAATGTCAAGTTGCAAACGCAAACAACATTGCAAAAGAATATAAGTTCGCTGAATAATGTTCGAAATTTGAACTCTTCCTTGGTGGCGCAGTCGTCCAGGCCGGTGATCCTAATCTCGGCCATCCTCACCGGCCTGTGCACGCGCACCTCTTCCTCCGGCAATGCCACGCGGAGCGTCGCCACTAGTTTGTCCGCGATGCCAGAACTATCGGCACCGGGACACTCCAGCATTTTCGCCCCATTGGCGGTCTGCCGGAAGCGTAGACCTTCCTCTGCCTCGATTTCGGTCAAGTTTACAGCTGCACGCGCCCGGGCCATCACCTCATTATAGGTGAGGCCCTTTTCGGCAGCGGCCGGCAGCAAAGTCACTACCACGGCAGCCGACCCCGCTGCGCGCGGCTTCTTCCTTTTGTTTTTCTTTTTGCCAGCGGCCGGTGCTCGACCCTCGCGGGGAGCAGTCACGGCCGCCAGCGCTGTGTTTCGGGATGTAGCGGTCGGCGCTCGACCCCCTCGGGGAGCTGCCAGAGCTGCTATCTGTCGCCGTGCTGTGGTGCCCCGCTTCACCACTTCTGTCCAGCCCTCGTCCATGCTTAACGGGGGCGAGGCTGTGGTTGGGATCGTGGGCCGGGATTCTGGGCACCCGCATCTCTGATATTCCGGCCTCCACGTCGTGCCACCCTTGCGGATGGGGCAGGAGTGGAAGTCGGCTGGGCGGCCTGATCCCGTAAAGCGGTCGCGGCTGTTGGTGCCGGGACGCCGTCTCCGGAACCAATCGAGGAGCGGAGCATCTCCTCGAGGCCGGCAAAGTGTTTGCGGACCTCAACCGCCACCGCCCGCGAGATGCAGGCCGTCATTTCCTCTCTGCTTGGCGGCTCTGCAGGCCTGGGCCGCGGCAGCGCCAACCACTCGTCTATCATCCTCGCCAGTGGCGAACGGATGTCTTCAGCCTGCGCTGGCGCAGGCCTTAACCTTCCTCTTTGTACGGATGCAGGGGTGGCCGATATTTGGGGAGGCGGCGCAGGCCTCAACTCAACCCTCCGCGGGGGGTGAGGGAGCGCGGGAGTAGGCACTCGTGGAACAGGGGCCACAGAAGTAGGCGCTGGCATGGGCGCCACCACACTCATCACGGGTCGTGAGGGCACGCTGGTGTCCATCTTCCTCGCGGGAGGCCCAGAGTGTGCCAGCGCAGGCATCGGCGACAAGGGAGTCCCCTCTTGCAAGACGGGGGAGTTCCTCAGAATGCGACTCTCCATAGAGTCCAGCTGCGCGACGAGTTTGGACATGATGGGGATCAACTTTGTCCTAACCATAGCCGCTCCCTCCCGGAGCCTTTTCCGGTAGCTGCTGCCTGGCTCGGCGCCCTTGGCAGCCACGGTCGACAGCAGCTTAGCCAGATTGACCAGCGCAAGGTCGAGGTCGCGGAATGCCTCGTCCCCGCTAGCCAGGGACGCGGCCGACGTCGACATCGACTCCACCGACGTCGCTGGTGACACTGCGCCCCTCCTCCTTACTGGTGCCCACTGGGGAGCGGGCATCGTCTCTTTCTTTGCGGCAGGCCCCGCAACCACCGGAGCCACCTCCTCGATGGCCATCGTCTTTTCCGGCACCTCGGTGCTGGAGGATGACGCGCCGCCGTCGTCGGACGTTGATAGTGGGGTCTTCCTTCGCCCCCTTTTTTTCCCCACCGATGGTCTGGTGGGGTTGACCGCACCCGAGTCGCTGGCGAGCGCAGAGCGCATCGAGCCGGCGATCGGGGAGCGCCTCGGTTCGACGGGAATTCCGCTGCCCGTCGCACAGCCTCCTTCATCCTGGCAATTGTTGCCCCCCCCAGAATACGTGGGGCAGCGTGCTTCCACTGAGGTGGAAGCACGGAGGGATTCTCCGCCCGACTCGCGGGCGGTACCCTGCTGGGGTACTAACTTTGTACAATTGTCCATCATTTCTATTTATTCCTTTTTTATTAACCAGGGGTTTGGTCCCCTGGGATCTACGACACCCTCGGGACTGGAAACCCTCCAGCCATACATCCCATCGCCGGGTGTCGAGCTTGAGATTGGGGCATTTTCGAAGAGGTTTGCGTCCTCGCGGCTCCGACCAGTAAAGGCAGGAGGCCCCGTTCCCCATGACTGGGGTTTACGGTTTGGCCGACGGTGGCCGAGGCCTGTCCGTCGCCCACAACGCGGTGTGGAGCCACGCCGGCGAGCCGGTACCTCCCATGGGGACCTGGCTGGGGACATGGCAACCCGCAGCCGGAAGACACAAAAGTGCCGCCGGCTCATCAGGCTCCCGATCGAGCATACGCTCGCACATTGCCCCGCATGGGTAGAGCAACGCCGTGTCCTTGTCTCGCAAATAGGACCGGACTTGTCGCTGCCGACTGTCGTGGCTACGATGCTCGGCAGCGATGAGTCCTGGAAGGCGATGCTCGACTTCTGCGAGTGCACCATCTCGCAGAAGGAGGCGGCGGAACGAGAGAGGGAGAGCTCATCCCTCTCCGCACCTATCCGTCGCCGCCGAGCCGGGGGCCGCAGAAGGGCTTTTGTCCGACTTCGGCCCCTGTAAGAGGCGAACTCCCCCCGGTGAAGGTCAAGGGGCGACCTGAGGGGGTGAGGCCGCGCGGCGCGCTACCAGCACTCTAGCGCGCTGCCATGGAGTAAATAGAGCGACCGGTCGACGGTGTATCGCGTCCCGACCCGGCAGGCTGGTTCTGGTCCAGCGGGGTATTCCGGGACACCAGCGGCATCGTCTGGGCGGCCCGACGGGCTGCCGTACCGAGACGGCCGACGTTTCAGAGCCTTCGATTCGCCTCGAAGGCTCCGTCGGCTGGGCGTCCTTGGGGTGAGCCGTGCCGTCTGGTTGTAGTGTTGACCGCGGTAACCCCCCTACTTCATCCGGGTTCTGACCTCGGAGGGGATCGGACGTCGGGTGTAAGAGTGCAGGGGAGTCGTTTAGTGGGTGGGCCCTAAAATCCTTGGTCCCGCGGTCTGCTCATAACACCATGCAGATCGTAGAGTCTCACATACCCCGCGCGCCCCTTTTGCGCGGGGACCTCGTAGGAGGTTCGGCCCTCTACCCGAAAAAAAAAAAAAAAAAAAAAAAAAAAAGGCTCCCGAGAGCCAACCCCTCATCCCCTGAATGCCTCCCTTTGCCAGTGCAAAGGGCGTGGGGAGAGAGTCCCTCGCTCTCTCTCAAGGAGCACCCGCTATATACGGAGGCAACCAAGGAGAGCTGGGCGCAGTTCTCTTGGTCGCGGCGTCCCACACAGATTCCTCTGCACGCGATTTTAGGGACGCACGCTTAAGCCCCACCGCCACGACAAGGCGGAACTACATTCGGTGGGGAAGAGTTAGTGTATTGCGCAAACGAACGCTCTGAGATCGTGGTCAATGAATAAAAAAAAATATGCTATTTTTTGTACGTCTTTACAAAGTTAAGTCGTACACTGTGTGCATTACTAATAAAAATCTTACGTTACGGACGTTTTTTCCCGGTTAGGGTAACCCTCCGCATCGTCCCATAAGGAGCTTCGTTACAAAAATTATGTACGTTGCGTAACTGTAACGCTCTTGCACTGCTGGACAGTAAAACAGAGAAGTTTCAGTAGTCTGTATGCGTACTTATTTGCAATCGTAAATTTTATTTTACTTTTTTCTTTACTCGGGACCGTGATAAGGGCGCGTGATAGGCGACCCACGGATCCTTTTGTGGGACGAAGCGTTCGCGGGAAGCGTCACTGACCCAGTTTCGGCATTAAGTTCGAGAAAGGTCATTAGTATAAAGACTCGTTGTTGCTTTAATTATTTAAGGGAATACTTGAAGGATACGCATTTAAGTCGTATCAAATATTTAAAAGTGATTTACTTTGCTGTAAAGTGATAAACAAGGTGACGGTACATCCGGTGTTAAGAAGTTAGCAGAATCCAAAAAGTCACGACCAAATGTCCTGCCAAATGATCAGTTATCTCAAAGGGTTATTGTGGATTCATTGGACAGATAGGTCTAGGCAGGTAGCTTGGGAGAAGTTGCTAACATCTGTCCCAGCAAGAACAATTCTTTGCTGAATCTCCCACCGGATCGGAAGTGCGACCCACTGAGAAGATCCGGCGAGAAACTCAATGCGATTTTACATATGGGTTAATAATCTGTTAAACGATATTACGTGTAAAACTGACTAAAGTCAGACAAAAATTTAGTAGTAAATTTTACAGGGATGTACCATTAAACACTAATTAGCAGTAATTAAAAGAATGGCCGCGGGCGGCTATATCCAACATTGTTTGTAACGCGAAATGGTCCGCACGTGACCACATTACCGAAGCGTTCTTACTCCCGAATTTCAAGACGAAATTTCAGATAACAACAAAAAAAACTTTTAATTTGTGGAATACAAATTCAATATGTTTTCATGCTCTCACTTTGTTTGTAGCGCTTGTAATTTTTTAAAGGAAATTAAAATCTTAAGTCGTGTTTATTTTTTATGTAGACAGGCGAACGATCGCACGGATCGTCCAATGTTAAATGAATGTAATTTTTGGTTTTTCTATTATTATTTTTTATTACTTCGATACTTAGATGTTAAAGCTCATGTTCAGGTATAAAGCAGAAGACTTAATGATAAATGGACAGTGTTTACATTTGTTCATCGATCATTGGGCAAACACTTTTTTTTATTGCTTAAATGGTTTGACGAGCTGATAGCCCACCTGGTATTAATTTACCGCACGCAGCCTATAAAAATCTACCACGTGAATGCCCCAACTCACCTTGAGATGAGAGTTGTAAGGTCTCAGTTTTTACAGCACAACGGCTTTCAAACCGAAACGCATTACTACTTCACGGCGGAAAGATAAATTAGTCGTATTTAATGATTTATTTAAACATATTCAAAGCCTATAAGATAAGATCTAGAATCAAAGATAAGACGGTATACTCTCCTCGAAAGACAATACAATATTAGAAAATACAATTTTAGGTAGCGGCTTGGCTCTGCCCCTGCTGACGTCCATTAGTGACGGTGACCACTTACCATTAGGTGGGCCGTATGCTCGTCTGCCTACAAAGGCAATAAAAAAACCTGTACCCAAACGATTTCTGCAATGAAAGAACAACATCGCGTAGTAAAATCAAATTATTGCGGACGCCTCATGAGCCCGCATTTAAGCCGATAGATACCTACATTGTATTTACTCTTGTCGCGAAGCAGAGGATAAAAGTCGAGAAGAGTACCTAAAAAATCTATCCGAAATAGTTTTCAAAATAACTTGAATAGAATTTCAGCTACTTAACTCTACCTTTTAACTACCAACAGCAAATAGCGTTCAGTCCATTGAAATTTTAAATATTACTAAATGTATTTCTGATAATGCATGATCTGCCCTCCTCCGTGCGCCATGTTCCTCAGTGCTGAGAATCGTGACCTTTACGGAATACGTATGTAAAGGTTTTCTTGAGAAAATTGCTAGTGGTGGGTTCCCGTGTCCTTCCACAGCATAATTTCAGAGGCCATTTAATTGCTCTGGGCTACTGAAGCCCTAGTTCGGGTTAGTTGACCGCCGCCTATTGCTCGGCGTTATATTTTTACAGCCGGGTAGATGTCATACCGACGCCAACCCTCCTCTTTTCTCATCCGAGCTTGGGACCGGCAGGGGCAGAGTTAAGATAGACATATTACGTGATGCGTTGCGACGTCCGTAGCGCGCGATTGCAGTCAGGGCGGTTCGTGGATACCGCACCGTCTCGTTCGAGGCGGCGTGCGTGCTAGCTGGGACGCCTCCCTGGGACCTGGAAGCGGAGGCGCTCGCTGCGGATTACGCGTGGCGATGCGATCTCCGCTCCACGGGGGGAGCCGCGTCCTGGCGCGGTGGAAGTTCGAGCGCGGAAGCTTCAATCTCGGCGTGCCGTGCTCGAGGCGTGGTCTCGCCGCCTAGCGGACCCCGCCTACGGGCGAGGGACCGTCGAGGCGATCCGCCCGGTCCTCTCGGACTGGGTGAATCGCAACCGAGGACGTCTCACCTTCCGAGCGACGCAGGTGCTCACGGGACACGGCTGTTTCGGTCGCTACCTGCACCTCGTCGCCCGGAGGGAGCCGACGCCGAAGTGCCACCACTGCAGTGGCTGCAACGAGGACACGGCGGAGCACACGCTCGCGTACTGCCCCGCTTTCGCGGAGCAGCGCCGCGTCCTCGTTGCAAAAATAGGACTGGACTTGTCGCTTCCGACCGTCGTGGCTACGATACTCGGCAGCGACGAGTCCTGGCAGGCGATGCTCGACTTCTGCGAGTCCACCATCTCGCAGAAGGAAGCGGCGGAACGGGAGAGGGAGAGCTCTTCTTCCCTCTCGACGCCGTGCCGCCGCCGTCGGGCCGGGGGTCGAAGGAGGGCGTTTGTCCAACTCCAGCCCCTATGAGGAGGCAGTCTCCTCCCGGTGATGGTCACGGGGCGACCTAAGGGGGTTGGGTTGGGAGATCGGACGTCGGGTGTAAGAGTGCAGGGGAGTCGTTTAGTGGGTGGGCCCTAAAATCCTTGGGCCCGCGATCTGCTCTCAACACCTGCAGATCGTTGAGTCTCACATACTCCGCGCGCCCCCTAGGCGCGGGGACCTCTTAGGAGGTTCGGCCCCCGGCCCGAGAAAAAAAAAAATAATAAGGCATATTACGTGATACGTAATATCAAAAACTACCCAAAAAACACTAACAACTTCATCTCTGAAGTCAAGAACAACAAATGTTAACTGGATATTTAAATAAAACTGTCTTCACACAAGTAATACACACATATTTCTAAGCTGTTATTTCCTCGCCAATACCCAAAAACACCTTCCGAAGATCCGCACGCTTAATTCTTTAGGCGTTTTACAAATGGCCGATATAAAAAAAAACCGACAAGACGTTACTGAACGTAGCTTTTATTGAATGCCCGACGTAGTTTGTCACTGGTGCAATATAAGTCTGCGGCCTTGGCAGGTACGGGACGCAGGGTGGTAGGAAGTCAGCAGTAATATCAGCGAGAATGTTGATGTTGTTTTTATCTCTATATATATTTCTTCTGTGCGTGTGTTTGTCACTGAACTCCCTCCTAAACGGCTGGACCGATTTTAATGAAATTCTCTGTGTACCTTCAGGTGGATTCGAGAATGATTTAGATTTACAAATCAGCTCGACAGATGGGGCTACCGTCGGTATCTAGCTTATTTATCTAACTTAGAAATAATTTATATGGCAAAACATTATTTGCTGGGCCAGCTAGTTTTTAAATTAATATATAACCGCCGCTACCGTCTTGAGTCTCATTAAAAAACGACTAGTGTCAAACAGGCAGTGGCGATTGGACTTTGAAATTAAACAATGACCATAGACTACAGATCTCAATGGATTTGAGGCTAGCTTGATCAAATTTTCCTCGAACTGATGACGTCATTGCGACGCAATACCTCGACTCTAGCTCACTCGAGTAGAGTTGAGGAATATTGTAATAATGGTCGACTAAAAGTATCAAACTCGAGTAAGTTTTGGAGGACTGCTCGAGGCTTCCTCGGCTGAGTTCGAGTGAAGGATTATTTGAGGAAATGTCCGAAGATATGGGTATGTCTGTAGATCAATTCGCGAGAGTGTTGTAGAAGCTATCTATAATATAACTGCGCCACTTTTTAAGTCTTAATTAATGACAAATGATGCTTATAGCACGATGTTATTCCTTTAGCTTGGCTTTGTTAGCTGCCTCTACAGATGACAAATAATTTAGTCTTTCAAATGATCTTTGAGTACTGGTCACATCAGCTGATGTAATCGCGTCTAGGTTATTGTTAGATTACGATGGTTTCAAGTTTTTAGAACTACAACGATTCTTAGTGACATTTTAGGCGTTTATTTAATGAGTATAATTATTATTAACAATTACTTCAGATATTTTACCAAAAAAATTTAATGGCACGTATTTTACGTAATTCACATTGAACAAATTCAGTGAAGGGTGAATGAAATGACGCATAGCAAATTTTAAAAAACGTGCTGTTTATATAAAAAAGGATATGTTTCAGAAATATAGCCTGTAACGCAACATTTTGAACAAAAAAGTTATTATTTAATTATAGCTGTACTTTTTGTTAATAAAAAAATCATAAAAAAAATGATGAAATTAAAAAAAAAACATTTCATTTTTTGTTCACCCCGCCCAGACGCTTTCGAATAGTAAATTATGAATTAAAAATGATTTAAAAATAATGATTAATGAAACCCAATCTAAAGCTTCAAATTGCCATATACATTTATTGAATTAACAAAGATAATAAATATCAAAATTGTTTTAAATCAATCTAAGGTATTATTTGAACGAAATCGTAATATAAATAAAGAACAAACAGCTACATACCACAGCGTTGAGGTCAAGAAAAGGTAAAATGTTTTCAGACGACGTCCTCTGAGTTAGTCTTAAAATGTTTTATTATTTTTACCTTGTTCTCTCCTGGACAACGCCATCTCCATTTTTATTAAACGGGTTGTTGTTATTTTTTTATTTTTTGGAACACAACATGACTTTTAACAGATTTCTCGTTTAACGAACCACAATTGCGTATTTTTTTTTAATTGCTTATATGGATGGACGAGCTCACAGCCCACCTGATGTCAAGTGGTTACTGGAGCCCATAGACATCTACAACGTAAATGCGCCACCCACCTCGAGATATAAGTTCTAAGGTCTCAGTATAATTACAACGGCTACCCCACCCTTCGAACCGAAACGCATTACTGCTTCATGGCGGAAATAGGCGGGGTGGTGGTACTTACCCGTGCGGACTCCCAAGAGGTCCTACCACCAGTGATTACGCAAATTATAATTTTGCGGGTTTGATTTTTATTACACGATGTTATTCCTTCACCGTGGAAGTCAATCGTGAACATTTGTTTAGTACGTATTTCATTAGAAAAATTGGTACCCGCCTGCGGGATTCGAACACCGGTGCATCGCTTCATACGAATGCACCGGACGTCTTATCCCTTAGGCCACGACGACTTCATTTTATTTGCCAGAAAAAAATATCTTAGGCGTGATTAAAAATCACGGCATTATTTTTGTACTGAATTTATAGAGCACTAGAGGTCCCGCAGTAGTCGAAATTCGACAATAATTAATTGGAATTGTAAGTTTGTACACTATTATGATTGTATTTTATACTTCTATAATCACAAATTTCGCCAAGACTACACTATAAAAAATATTAACAAAGACAAACAATATTTAATCTCAATTTGACAACAGACGGCAAGAACAAAAGTTTGACAATAAATAGTATGCATGCGTGTGTGCGTCAAATACATGGTATGTAGTGTGTGTAATGTTTTCTTTATTGATTTAATGTATATTTAATGCTTTATTTAAAAAAAAAAATTGTGCATTTCTTCTCTAAATTCTCTATAAGTGTGAAAAATTACATACTCCTCCGTCCGCGCAATTTTCGTAAAAAGGGATACAAAGTTTTTGCTTCACGTATTAATATAGTTATAGAGCATATTTTGAAACAATTGAGGAACCCAAAACGAATAATTTACGGTGACATGCTACATTTCTGCCGCGAAGCTCGGGATTTAAAGAGATAGCGGTAAAAATAAGCTCGGGCTCACGAAACGCTCTAACACAAATCTTTAAACGGTAGGCAGCGGCTTGGCCCTGCCCCTGGCATTGCTGACGTCCATGAGCGACGGTAACCACTCACCATCAGGTGGGCCGTATGATCGTCTGCCTGTACGGCAATAAAAAAAAAAAAAATGTTTTTATCTAAAATTTAACTCCCTTAAAATCAAAATGTTTATACAAACTTTGATATAGGCGACTTGTTAATTCCATCTTGTTCATCCAACTGCACTTCAGTGTACACTTGAAAACAAATTAATTGGTCTACTTTAGAGTACTACTTTAAAGTTAAGATTTCGTGATAATTGCCATTATTTAAATGAATATTGAGAACGATTTCTAAAGTAACGAATTTAATTGCTGGAATACTTTTACTGAGTTCTTACTAAATAGTTAGTAACACAGAAACATCTTTATACATTTATTTTTGCTTAGATAGTGGATTAACTCAGAGCACACCTGATGCTTAGTGGCTATCTAGTGATATGGCTATGGCATAGACATTACCAATGTAAATGCCGCCACCCGGCTTGAGACATGAACTCTATGTGTCAGTTTTATGGTACTTATAACGGCTGCAACCCTTTCAAATTGAAACGCATTACTGGGTCACGGCAGAAACAGGGAGGGTATGTGGTACCTACCTGTGCGGACTTACAAGCCGTTTTGCTACTAGTAATTATGTCTCCAAAAAAAAATACTGTGTTAATAATAAAGGCGGTATTTGTAACAATATGTCAATGCTTATACTAACCATCAGCTGTAAACATGATTAAAAGAAACTAAGCAATATAAGTTACTGCACATGGAAGAAAAATCTACGAATTACGATAAATTGGTTTAATTTAATTAGTTAATAGTTGCAATACTCGTAGCGACCGTAGCCTCAGTAGCACTCGTAGCGAACGTAGGCTCCGTAGCCGACGTAGCGACGGCGGCGTCCGTAGCGGTGTATGTACAGGATGGTGAAACTTATGTGTAGACATCTGTTGTAGACAAGTCTGGCCGTTTATATATAACTTCGACGGTCTCTGCGACATAATATGATCTGAATTTAAAAAGAAACAACTCATTAATTTTTAGATCTAATAATACCAATGTTTGTTTTTATTTATTTTATAGGACCTTATACTTCTGAAATAAGGTTAACTTTGGACTAACACATTTGGTCTCATATATTGAAATAACGTATATGTTAATAAAGTAAGATAAGCCTCTGGTTAGTTCGGCTTTAAAGATCACAGGAACGGCTTGTACTGATTTATTTGTAATGAACAATTTTGTCGATGTATCATTCACGACTTATAGAGTTGCACGTGGTTCGATAAATATTTAATTAAATTGTGTTTTTAATTCATTCATCTCTGATTAAATGACATAGTGGTAAAGTCATAATATTATGTCAAAATTAGGTCGATAATTTCACGATTTTTAAAAACCGACTTCCTGTTGATCTCTATTAAATACAACACGTGTATCTAAATAGAAATCAAAATGTTGATATTTTTTTAAATAATTGATTTCTGACAACACATAATCTCATCTGCCTACGAATTGAATTTAAAAGTATAAACGCTTTCAAAAAAAACACACACACACGATCTACCCTCTGGTTTAAGCTCAAAGAAAAAAATATTTCACATAAATAAGCACGCGACGCACATAAAAGCAGTGGCTTCGCTTAAAAATAAACTGTGTCATTACATCTCCCGTTTTCCTCCATGGGGTTTCGATGGGCCCTTACGCTATCATTTTAATGTTAGGGGGCTAATGTATATTTTTTTCTTCTTTAAATGTATATTTTTGTCATCTCTTATTTATGAACGGTAATTATCATAATCGTTGTGCTTTTAGGTGAGCTCGGAATTTTGCTAGTGGTAAAAGCCCATACTGTGGGTACGCTCGGACTTAAAGTGTTTCTGCAGCAAAATAGTTCTTTTTTTTTTGTCGATTTAGAGAAAGTGATATGAACAAAACTTTACTCCATTTCCATTAAAAAATGAAAAAAAAGAGAGAATTCAACCGGTTGTATTATTTTTATATTAACACTAGCTGTATCCGTTCGCTTCGCTGGGCATTTAAAATTAACATTATTATTTCTCACCACCACAAAGATTATCATCATTGACGCCCCCGCAACTGGTGTAGGGAGTCCAACGCTCATACAAATATTAGCCTATCCATTAAGTACATGTATTTTCTACATGGATACCAAGTTTCAAGTCAATCGGATACATGGTTCAGTAGTTATAACGGAACATCCGTAAAAACCATTGTAGATTTATATATTAGTATAGATTTCTTAGTTAAAATTGTTCAAGCGAAAACATGATACGTAATATGAGCGTATACAAAAATTCAGCAGCAAACAAATTTTCCAAATGTTACATACAAATGCTTATAAAATTGGGATCGTTGGCCTACTAACCCAAAAATAGCAACGCGGTAGAAGATTTTCTTTTTACCTTTAACTGCAGTAGCAATAATGAAATTAAACATTCTTTTTGTTATTGCTTAGATGGGTGAACGAGCTCACAACCCACCTGGTGTTAAGCGGTTACTGGAGCCCATAGACATCTACGACGTAAAAGTCGCCACCCACCTTGAGATATAAGTTCTCAGTATAGTTACAACGGCTGCCCTACCCTTCAAACCGAAACGCATTACTGGTTCACGGTAGAAATAGACAGAGTGGTGGTACCTACCCGTGCGGACTCACAAGAGGTCCTACCACAAGTAATAACGCAAATTATAATTTTGCGGGTTTAATTTTTATTACACTATCTTATTTCTTCACCGTGAAAATCAATCGTGAACATTAGTTTAGTACGTATTTCATTACAAAAATTTAGTACCCGCCTGCGGGATTCGAATATCGGTGCATCGCTCAACATGAATGCACTGGACGTCTTAAAAGTTGCGGGTTTGATTTTTACTACACGATGTTATTCCTTCACCGTGAAAATCAATCGTGAACATTAGTTTAGTACGTATTTCATTACAAAAATTTAGTACCCGCCTGCGGGATTCGAATATCGGTGCATCGCTCAACATGAATGCACCGGACGTCTTAAAAGTTGCGGGTTTGATTTTTACTACACGATGTTATTCCTTCACCGTGAAAATCAATCGTGAACATTAGTTTAGTACGTATTTCATTACAAAAATTTAGTACCCGCCTGCGGGATTCGAATATCGGTGCATCGCTCAACATGAATGCACCGGACGTCTTAAAAGTTGCGGGTTTGATTTTTACTACACGATGTTATTCCTTCACCGTGAAAATCAATCGTGAACATTAGTTTAGTACGTATTTCATTACAAAAATTTAGTACCCGCCTGCGGGATTCGAATATCGGTGCATCGCTCAACATGAATGCACCGGACGTCTTAAAAGTTGCGGGTTTGATTTTTACTACACGATGTTATTCCTTAACCGTGGAAATTAATCGTGAACATTAGTTTAGTACGTATTTCATTACAAAAATTTAGTACCCGCCTGCGGGATTCGAATATCGGTGCATCGCTCAACATGAATGCACCGGACGTCTTAAAAGTTGCGGGTTTGATTTTTACTACACGATGTTATTCCTTCACCGTGGAAATTAATCGTGAACATTAGTTTAGTACGTATTTCATTACAAAAATTTAGTACCCGCCTGCGGGATTCGAATATCGGTGCATCGCTCAACATGAATGCACCGGACGTCTTAAAAGTTGCGGGTTTGATTTTTACTACACGATGTTATTCCTTCACCGTGGAAATTAATCGTGAACATTAGTTTAGTACGTATTTCATTACAAAAATTTGGTACCCGCCTGCGGGATTCGAATATCGGTGCATCGCTCAACATGAATGCACCGGACGTCTTAAAAGTTGCGGGTTTGATTTTTACTACACGATGTTATTCCTTCACCGTGGAAATTAATCGTGAACATTAGTTTAGTACGTATTTCATTAGAAAAATTTAGTACCCGCCTGCGGGATTCGAATATCGGTGCATCGCTCAACATGAATGCACCGGACGTCTTAAAAGTTGCGGGTTTGATTTTTACTACACGATGTTATTCCTTCACCGTGGAAATTAATCGTGAACATTAGTTTAGTACGTATTTCATTAGAAAAATTTAATACCCGCCTGCGGGATTCGAATATCGGTGCATCGCTCAACATGAATGCACCGGACGTCTTAAAAGTTGCGGGTTTGATTTTTATTACACGATGTTATTCCTTCACCGTGGAAATTAATCGTGAACATTAGTTTAGTACGTATTTCATTAGAAAAATTTAGTACCCGCCTGCGGGATTCGAATACCGGTGCATCGCTCAACATGACTGCACCGGACGTCTTAAAAGTTGCGGGTTTGATTTTTATTACACGATGTTATTCCTTCACCGTGGAAGTCAATCGTGAGCATTTGCTGATTCTAGAGCCAACTCAGACATACGTGATACCAAACCGGCGTGACGCAGAAATCTATCAATTAATCATTACAGTTATCGCCTGTCCGTTAATAATAACAACAACCAAATATTTCCCTCGACGTTCTCCCGAGGTAGAAAACTAACCACAAATTCCGGTTACGTTAATTTTAATTTGTAAACATGATTAATGCGTCCGACTCTAATGTCTTCCAGGAATATCTATTATGATTCGAACCTTAGATAAATTTGCTTGTTCGAAATTAATTGTTTATTCTGATTCGTATTGTTTTCGAAAATTACGAATGAACGCTGTTTGTTTGTTTGTTGTGCGTGAGTGAGGTTGTTGGCCAATTAAATTGTTTCGTATTCTGGTAACAATGCTTCAGGATTTATCAGATCTGAAGTATTCATAGTTACGTAATTGCGCGCTTTTGTTTCTACCTCTAATTTTAGTTTGGATGTTTTTTTGCTAAGATATTAACTTTTATTTATATTTTACCAGCGTTATCAACTCTTCAAGCTCGAACGCAGTGACGGAAGAATTAGGGAGTGCTAGTGGTTCCACAGTAGTCGAAATTCGACTTTAATTAATTGAAATTATAAGTTTGAACATTATTCTGATTCTGTTGTCAAAGACTTCTTCTATTTACTTCTCTTCTTATACTTCTATAATCACAGATTTCGCCTAGACTACACTTTAGACATATATTAATAAAGACAAATGATATTAATCTTTTCTCAATTTGACCATAAACTATAAGCAATAAGAAAATTTTGACAATAAACAAATAGTATGTACTATTCATGCGTTTGTGTGTGTCAAATACATGGTAGTGTGTGTAATGTTTTTATTTTACCGATTTAATATTTTGTATGCATAACTTTTCAAAAATATTAACATTCTGCACTCCTCTATATTCTTTAAAAGTGTCGGAAATATCATACTCCTACGACGGCGCAATTTCGTAAAAAGGGGTTCAAAGTTTTTGCTTCACCTATTAATATATAGATAGTGGTAGCTAAATAAGTGGGTGAAGAATTTTCTCCTACTTATTGATGATCACCATCAGGAAATCAGCTCAGATAATATTGAGTATTCAGTTTGAGACAAAAGATAAATTGAATAATGGAATTCCATTATTATATCTTGGAGCACCGTTGACCGCTCAGAATTAGGGATGCTGTAAGCTAATTCGTGATCTTAACCAAAAAATAATACCTACGAATTTAAAAGTAGGTTTTTAATTACCCGAAATTAAGTTGATTCGAAAAAGATTGAAAACAGCTATACGGCTAAATTTCCCACTTGGTCACTACCTAATGAACGTGTTTAATGCACTAAAGAAATAATAATACACCAAATAAGATATAACTTTATTTTTTCCTACCTAAGCTGATAGCCTTGAGAGGCTATTCCAGAGTAACCTTAACTAGTAGGTGAGCTCACGGGGCTCAAACCTGACGACGTTGCTAACACGAACCCTAGCAAGAGCCGTGCTTCGCAGAATCTACCACCGGAACGGAAACGCAACCCAGTGAGAAGATCCGGCGAGAAACTCAGTGGGCTGTGTCTGAGGGTTAATTTGCTCGTCGAGCCCTTCGTTGCAAGCGACGGGTTCGACGAGAACGGTGACCGGTGCTTGAAGTACTTAGAAGCACCGTTAGTGGATCGGGAGGAAAGATATAACAATAACAAATAACCACAACAAAAATTAAACTAAATAAGGATACACTTATGTATAGTCGTATCGGCCGATGCGATCATGTCCAAGTTCAAATAAGGAACAGACCATTTTTTCTGAAGAATTATGTAATACATGCTCAAAGACGACTTGAAAGTCATTCTTGAACTTGAATAAGTCATACGACCTTGAACGGTGAACTAATGACATAATTAATTAATGAAACTCAATAATATTACACGTAAGCCGGCTATAACACGGATATGCTCCTATAAAGTTCCGCTTGTGCGAAACCGTGCTATATGCGACTAGAAGCCAATACAAAAAGGAGAGTATTTTTTTCTGAATTAAGCTTCTCAACAGCCGACTTAACCTAATAGGTGTATGGCTCTAATAAAGAAAAAAAAGCATCACAATTATGCCTATAAGTATTTTTTTTTAGCTATTATACATAAAAAATAAGCTGTTAAATTTCCAGTAAAATAATGTTCATAGTACATAATGAGACTTTCTAAATAATATTAACCGCGTTCAATGCGTTCATCCATAGTGCATTTCCAGAGATTATTTTTGCCACATACCATCCGGCTTTGGAATGAGCTCCCCTCCACGGTGTTTTCCGACCGCTATGACATGTCCTTCTTCATACGAGGCTTATGGAGAGTACTAATCGGTAGGCAGCGCCTTGGCTCAACCCCTGGCATTGCTGATCTCCGTGAGCGACGGTAACCACTTACCGCCAGGCGGGCAGTATGCTCCTCTGCTCGGGCAATTAAAAAAAAATTAACGTGTTGTAAAAGTACCGTGCTATAAGAGGGTTTTAGTTATTCTTTCTTTTTGTGATAGAGTGGAACCGTGTTGTAAAATATCGTTTTTCAAAAAACAATGCACTTACCACAGCACTCTATACCATCTTTGGCTTTTTTTTTATTGCTTAGATGGGTGAAGGATCTCACAGCCCACCTGGTGGTAAGTGGTTACTGGAGCCCATAGACATCTACAACGTAAATGAGCCGCCCACCTTGAGATATAAGTTCTAAGGTCTCAGTATAGTTACAACGGCTACCTCACCCTACAAACCGAAACGCATTACTGCTTCACGGCAGAAATAGGCGGGGTGGTGGTAGGTACCCGTGCGGACTCTGAAGAGGTCCTACCACCAGTGAATACGTAAATTATAATTTTGTGGGTTTGATTTATATTACACGATCTTATTCCTTCACCGTGGAAGTCAACCGTGAACATTTGTCAAGTACGTATTTCATTAGAAAAATTGGTACCCGCCTGCGGGATTCGAACACCGGTGCATCGCTACCCACGAATGCACCGGACGTCTTATCCTTTAGGCCATGACGACTTCATAAAACTGGCTGACTGGTAGTGAATGTCTTACACATTAATTCTTCTGTATCAGCGTATAGATATGAACCAGAGTATAAGAGTGAGTCATTGTTTCAGTTCAAAACCAATGAGGAACGTCCGACGCAATCATTATTATCATCAATAGACTACCTTATCACTCATTAATGAGTCGACCACATACGCAAAAAGGTTCTTGACGTCAAAAAAAAAATCATTATCCAACACAAAGACATGTTTAGACGTGCTCGCCAGACTTTGAAAGGGTCTTTCAGAAGGTGCATTATACTCGACTTTTCGAAGGGAAAATGTGTACCGATTTTTAGAACAACACAAAGGACTTTGTTTGTTAATATCTTTTTTTTTGACAATTAACATTTAAATTAGATATTCGTTATGTTGACGCAATGACATATTTAGTTATAGACTGTTCAATAAGAAGTTGTTGTTACTCAGAATTTCTAAATAATTTCAATCCGAAAATTTATAAATTATTATCTGGGAGTGATACATAGACAGGCAAACAGGCGTGTAATTTGATGGAAGCTCTATGCAAAAACTGGATGTTTAAAACCTATGAACATAAGTTATAGATATACATGAATGAAACCCATGTTTAGAACTGAGTTGTGGTTGAAGAAGAAAAACTTAACGTGCTAAAAATTTGAAGATTTAACTTTTATTATTCAAAGAGAACTCACGAATCATTCAGTTTAAAAAACTGTATATGGAATAGATATGCCGTGTTCAAAGGAACACATTTCTACCTTATATCTAAAGAGATATAAGGTAGAAATCTCAATAACACTACCTATATAATAAGGCCATATAATCTACCCTTAATTAAGAATACTTTGCGGAAGAAATCGGTGAGACAGTTGCACCTATCAGTAGTCAACTTCCTTTGTAAAATAGCGTTTAACTATATAATTTACTATGAATGTTTCTAAAAGTATAAATTGTCAGAAATTGGAAGAAATTAATAAATATATGTAGGATCGTTCATGAGTAAAAGCGGGATGAATATAGCGAAATTCTTTATTTTACTTCACAATCACTTCGTACACGTCTTTCTAAAACTATTCCATTTTTGAACTTCCCTCTCTAACCTTAAACTACTATCTTTTTCTGAACCTAATAGAATGTTTCCATTGCAACAGGCACAAAATAAATATTAAAATAAAACAAACTGAAAAAACGTAATAAAAATAACACTCCCCACATATTATTATACAATTTTGTGGGCGTCATCGCCAACAAATGGTAGTAATCGAATAAATAAATATACTATTCTAAATATTTATAAGGTTTATAACTATAGCTTATATCTTATACCTTTAAACGAGCAATTTTTGTATATTAATATATACCTATATAATCCGATTCTCGGAAACGGCTCCAATGGTTTTCATAAAATTTAGTATACAGGGGATTTTGGGGGCAATAAATCAATCTAGCTACGATTTAATTTCAGAAAATGTTGTTTTATTCGTATTTTCAATAATCAACTCTTCCCGACATCTATTGGCGAATAATAATACTAATTTTCTTAATTGAGGGCAACTAACCGCTTTAAAGACACAACAAGATGGCGTTATCAAAAGAAAAAACGAGCAAAGCTCGGTCATCATCTAGTTCTATTGGAACAGGGTTATTGTTATCGTGTCTTTTTAAACCTCAATTGCTTTGTATTAGACCTTATCAAAAATGCAAGAAGATGGAGGAAGATAAGCTTCACGGGCGGATTTCAACAAAAGAGCTGCATAAAAAACTGCAGTCTAATGTATTATGCGGTCATCATCTAGTAGGTTTATAACTATAACTATAGGACTCATAAGCGGGCGTGGCTGCATTTCAGACATCACGGCTTCAAACAAGTTCCAAATAGAACCAAAATATTTTATTTTTGTGAAAATGTTTGCGCTGCGTTAATCTAAAGCAACGTTTTTGCTAAAATTTCGCAAACTGAAATACATAAGCTGAAAAAATTTGCTTGCTAAAATTCGAATGTTTTTGACTGCAGGCGATTTCTACTGGCTGAAATTTGGAGCTGAGTTTATATATTTTACCTCTAAAGGTGAACGATTGTGCAGCCCAAATACTAGCCGCCATCTTTCATGGGATTCAGTGATGTTTATGGCTGTATCAGGTATAGTTACTAAGTATATTTCGAACCTTATCTATATATTAATACGTGAAGCAAAATCTTTGTATCCCTTTTTACGAAAGTTGCACGGACAGAGGAGTATAAAATTTCCCACACTTATACAGATTATAGAGAAGGAGAGCAGAATGTTAATACTTTTTTTTAATTATGCATAAAAAGTACATTAGGTCAATAAAAAAAAACATTACACACCTACCATGCATTTGACACACTCACGCATCCATACTATTTGTTTATTGTCAAACTTTTCCTATTGCTTATAATCTGTGGTCAAATTGAGAATAGATTAAATAATGTTTGTCTTTATTAATATTTGTCAAAAGTGTAGTCTTGGCGAAATCTGTGAGTATACATAGGCGGTACTGAAAATTTCGGGAATTAACGAAGTGACACAACATTAATATTTAAAAATGTATTTATTGCTTTTCGAAGTATTCTCCGCGAAATTTGACACATTTTTTCATACGATGGAACCAATCATTGAAGCAACCATTCCATTCGGAAGTTGGGGCTCCAAAATGGCTGTTTTGTAGGCGTCCACAGCTTCTTCAGGTGATGAAAATCTCTGTCCACGCAATTTATTCTTTATTTTAGGGAAAGTATAGAAATCATTAGGGCTTAGGTCGGGGCTGTACGGCGGATGGTCTAATAATTCTATGTTTTCTTGCTCTAAAAACTCTTTTGTTCTGTGCGCGGTGTGAGAACTCGCATTGTCGTGATGGAGGATGATGCGGCGGTTGCAGTTCTCTTTACGGAGTTCAAAAACGACCTGTGGCAAACAAATGCTAGCATACCATTCTGCATTAACCGTTCTTTGTCCCTCAAGAGGAATAGTCGTAACATGGCCGGTTTTGGAGACAAACATGGCCACAATTTTTTTTGCAACACTCCGTGAACGAACAATTTTTGTTGGCTTTAACTCATTTTCGAACCCCCAAACTCTTGACTGGTTTTTTTTTTCGGGTTCGTACACGTATATCCAGGATTCGTCACCTGATACAATGTTGTATACAGCATTTGAGGATCCTGCGTGGAATCTTTCGAGAGTTCTGACGCACCAAGTAACGCGAGCCGCTTTTTGCTCTTCACAGAGCGAATGCGGTATCCATCGGGAAAACAGCTTTTTTACACCTAATTGTTCATGCAAGATTATTTGTATTTGACTCATGCCAATATCTAAAGTTGCTTGAATTTCTCGGTATGTCACATGTCGATCTTTTTCAATCAGCTTACGTACAGCATCAACGTTTTCTTGGGTGACTGCAGTTTTTGGACGACCTTGACGGGGATCATCACTGAGCTTGACACGTCCACGTTGAAACTCAGCAAACCAGCGATAAATTGTGGTTTTGGATGGTGCTTCATCACCAAATGCAGAAATCAGCCGGTCAACACACTGTTTTTGTGTTAAACCACTTCAAAAGTCATAATAAATCATCGCTCTTGAATTTTCTCGAGTCAATTCCATTTTCTCAACGACTAAACAAGTTTGACAAAACCTCGTGACAAGACCGAGAATCTTTTTTTAAATAAATAAATGGTATTCGATTTTTAAAACCAAGAAGTTTTCAATTAAAAAGATTTTAATATGACAGGAACAGTGGAAATATTCCATTCCCGATACTTTTAGTGCAGCCCTCGTAGAAGTGTAATAAAATAAATAGACTTTGATAATTGAATCTCAGTAGTGTACAAACTTATAATTTCAATTAATTATAGTCGAATTTCGACTACCTAATTTGAAGAAATACACATCACACACAGAGGTTGCGCTAAAAGTGTATTTCATTCTAGATTCCAAATCGTAAATGGACATGACCATTTCAAACAATTCATCGACTTGGTAAACGTGCTGCCAAATTTAAAACGTATTTTGAACACGAAGCGTGCTATTAGCTAAATAAATTTCTAAATTTTAAAATATTCGCAAAGTTTAACACCAAATCGAGTAATGTTTGTGTACAAGTTGTTTACGGCCCGAATTAATGTTGAACCTTTTAATTAACAAAATTGTCTTTCGTACAACAACGTGCTGTGTACTTAAGTCTCCATTCTTCGGTTATTGTTTGAGTAAGTAACGCGACGACTCGTCGAGAGGTTTGGCCCTTAATTTTTGCTCGCGATTTCAACCGCAAATCGTCCGCGAATGTAATTGAGTAAACATGACTTACAAATTGTTTGCTTGCCTTCGTTGTTAGAGTTTTGCGTTCAAAATTTTGGAATTGCTTTACGAGCAGCGGAATTGGTACAAAATGTTTCGGCTCTAAATCCCTCTTGGTGTTTAGAATTTTTATTTATTATTTATTGCTTAGATGGGTGGACGAGCTCACAGCCCGCCTAGTGTTAAGTGGTTACTGAAGCCCGTAGGCATCTACAACGTAAATGCGGCACCCGCCTTGAGATATAAGTTCTAAGGTCTTTTTTTTTATTGCCTTTGTAGGCAGACGAGCATACGGCCCACCTGATGGTAAGTGGTCACCGTCGCTCATGGACGTCAGCAATGCCAGGGGCAGAGCCAAGCCGCTGCCTACCATATGGTTAGGTCTAAGGTCTCAAGTATACTAACAACAGCTGCCCCACCCTTCAAACCGAAGCGCATTACTGCTTCACTGCAGAAATAGGCAGGGTGGCGGTACCTATCCGTGCGGACTCGCAAGAGGTCCTACCACTAGTAATTACGCAAATTATAATTTTGCAAGTTTGATTTTTATTACACGATATTATTCCTTCACCGTGGAAGTCAATCGTGAACATTAATTGTTGAGTACGCATTTCATTACAAAAATTGGATTCGAACATTCAACACGAATGCGACAG
Source organism: Bombyx mandarina (assembly GCF_030267445.1). Classification (NCBI taxonomy): domain Eukaryota; kingdom Metazoa; phylum Arthropoda; class Insecta; order Lepidoptera; family Bombycidae; genus Bombyx; species Bombyx mandarina. The sequence continues at coordinate 12,111,147 of NC_143231.1, read as the reverse complement.
ACGCCTTATCCTTTAGGCCACAAAGACTTCACATTGTTCACTGTTGTCTTCAGGTTTAGCCTCAAAATTCTGCTGCGTTTTGTTACGAATTGTAAGATAAAAAAAAAAACTAAATCTAGATCCCGTATACCAAATATAATGATACCTACTTTGACCGGGAATCAAACTCGGATCCTACATACAGTCTTTGTGCTCGAGATGATTAACAAATATGCCAAAGAGCAAATCAAAATATGAATTTCTTTTGATGATCGCGAAATTTAATAGATAAGTCACCCCTTGCTTCAATGTTAACATTTGAGAATACTCATGTTTCATACAGTAAATTTGAAAACATAGTAATTTTATACTTGACGGCGTTAACGATATTTCTGTTATACAGCACGTGCAATAGGAGTGACTCATACACAAGCCAGGTGCCCCGGCCGTTATAAAAAGGCGGTATGTGCCTCGCAATGGACACCACTTCGATAAAGCGGCACGACACGAGAACCCTCTCATCGTGGCCGCCGGTAACTACATTCCCGATCCTGCGGACAGAATGGAAAGCAGTCGACGTCGCCCAAAACACGTCATCTCGGATCCTCCCGATCCACTAACGGTGCTTTTAGGTACTTCAAGCACCGGTCACCGTTCTCGTCGAACCCGTCGCTTGCGACGAAGGGCTCGACGAGTAAATTAACTCTCAGACACAGCCCACTGAGTTTCTCGCCGGATCTTCTCAGTGGGTCGCGTTTCCGATCCGGTGGTAGATTCTGCGAAGCACGGCTCTTGCTAGGGTTCGTGTTAGCAACATCGTCAGGTTGAGCCCCGTGAGCTCACCTACTAAAGTTAGGGTTACGCTGACATAGCCTCTCAAGGCTCTCAGCTTAGGTAGGAAAAAAAAAAAAAAAAAAAAAAAAAAAACCCATTGGACATTCGTTCGACTGCGTTTGCCCGGTGCACTTACTATATTCTTGTTACGTTGTGTGATTCAGTGACTGTTGTACGTACTGGTTAAAGTTGCAAAAGTGTTAAAGTGAATTGTTAAGATAACATATTGTTGATTAAATCAGGAATCAAAAAGTGACTTCGTTTTACTTGGTGTTCAACAGGATAATGTCTACCCTGGATCATATATACTTATTAATGTAGATAAGTGTAACAAATCCATAACTCACATGCCTTCCTTAATTGGTTGAGGCGTCAGAAATCTCTCAAGTTTGTCTCTCGTCATTCATTCTCGTCATCAAAAACTGGACAAATCTACATTTCAGTCGATACCGGTTTTTAAATTTACAAGTATTAACAACAACAAAACAATTAAACAGTTTTATTTATCACAAATGTTCCTAAATCCACTAAGTATTCTGTGAGTGTGGTAGTGAATTGGGATTTTACTACTATATACTATACTATACTATACTATACTATACTATACTATACTATACTATACTATACTATACTATACTATACTATACTATACTATACTATACTATACTATACTATACTATACTATACTATACTATACTATACTATACTATACTATACTATACTATACTATACTATACTATACTATACTATACTATACTATACTATACTATACTATACTATACTCATCATCACCAGGCATCACACCTATACACCAAACAACTTTCACAATCCTTTTAATTTAAAATTAATTCATCTACTAACTACTCAAAGACAGATCCCCTAAAGACATCTTATTTCCATATTACATATGAGCTTAGATATTTACAAACAAATTAAACTAAAAGTCTCATCTCAACTCTTCTAAAGCAGCGCGCATAATTCAGAGTACCTATCTACCCCTTTTATTTCGGAGCCATTTAGCGTAAGAGACACAGTAATCCCTTAGGGCGTCTTAGAAATGCACTTTAGAGTCGAGCTAAAAGGACCGGTCGCGTGTCGGACTCACATTTTTCTTGTCACAGGTGCCATAGATTAGTTTCGATACCCTTAGAGTTTTAACGGAGAATAGGGTGACCAGCGATTTGTGTAGGATGAAAAATTGTCTGTCAGAAGTTATGGACATCGCCTTTATGTAAAGCGATGACTAATGTGACCTAAATGATTCGATTATGTTATGTGATTTATTTAACTGAATGAGATGGAATGTGTTTCGTGATAATATATCATTAATCTAAATGGTCGGAATTGGTTTAGAGTTTGAGAAATTGAGGTCGATTGCTCTACGCTTACAAGTAAGTAATGCGACTAACAATTACATAGCTGTTATGACCGGTGCTTGGAAATAGCTAAAATGTAACAGGACTTAGAGTTTTTTCCATTCAAAATAAATGAAATGAAAAGTCTTTTGTAGCTTAAAATCTTTTATAGCTTAACAAATAATTTTATTTCTATAATTTCACAAATCTCACAACAACCCCAAGCCTTCAAAATCACAAAACTTTATATAGAGGTTTAAATATTCATTAGTTCAAGCCACGTAACCAATCGTTTTTATCGCGACCATTTGTCACGAAAATAAAGCAATTGACCGCATTCAAAATATACCACAATATACATACTACGAAACATGAATGCTCCTTTTAATTTTAGATTAAAAAATAAGATACGGTTTTAAGGACACGTTCCGTGAGATTTATTACCTTTAAGATAAATGGAATTATATTATTTAGCATTAAAATCTTGTTGGACGTAGATTTTTTAATTTATTTAGGGCTGAAGTTCTGAGATAGCAACTTTCTGTTAAACTAAGTATCGTCAGTAATCCTACATATTAATAATAATAATTGCTTAATTTGGCCTGAAACAGGCAATTTGTTTTAAAATGGTACTCTAAATCCATAAAGTTCAGTGCAACATCTTTAAGGATCGTGTTTGTTATCGGTTCATTCCTAAGTTGGTGCTTCTTGATTGCCTTTTTTTAAGATACGGGACATTTTAAGATAAAAATAAGAACAAAGAGTTCTCTTGGATCATTGGCTGCTAACTTCGTTTAACAAAAAATGAGAATTCTTTGTCAGGAGACAATGTTTTCCAAAGAGCGTTTCCCAAACGCTATTACATGTCTTCAAACGTTGTTTGCTACTCTATGGTGGTAGGTAGCAACTAGGCTCCTCCTCCTCGCATCGTTTTCCTCATTACTGAGGGTTGTGACTCCCGCGCTGCATCAGTTTCTCCCGTACGACTTCCCTCCATCTGCTGCGATCCTTAGCTTCATGAAGGGCATTGTGGAAGTTAATGTTTAAAGAAGATCGTATTTGGTCCGACCATCTCATGGGACTGCGTCCTCTAGGACGTTTGCCATCTACCTTTCCTGTCACTACTGGCTGTACCTAGTTAAAAATGGTCACCAACAACGGTGACCACTTACGTGGTAGTAAAGACGATCATGTTTAGAGATTTTCAGCGATGACGGTTAAAAATCTGAAACCAAATATTTGTTAAGCACAATATGTTTGATAAAAATAGTAGTACAATGGTCAACCTATTTTGAGTCCATTGACGTGTGACACTTACATTATATAGCTTTTTTTATAATTCACGAAAACAAAAACAAAGTTCATAAAAGTTTTAAGAATACAATAGAAAAGTCTTGTAGCTTTAGCAATGCTCACTATAATCCTATTTTATTGAAGAAACTTGTTTTCAAAGCATCGTCTGTTTTATTGTTGAAATTTAATGTTTCTTAATACGTTTGTCAGACTGTAATATCTTTTAGAAATACTTTTAACTAAACTATAAAGGCTTACAGAGCGAACGCCATTTACACCCAGATCAATAATTCTTGTTAACAAAAATGAATTGCTATTGTTGGCAGACAAGCGACAATTCACCTGATGGTAAGTAGTCACTCATAAAAATGCCAGAAAAACAGTCCAATCGTCACTTATTGCTGGGGACTCTTCTCAAACTCCGTTTAAAGAAGGACGGGTTATAGCGCTCGGGAAAGACTATGGAGGGGAGTACATTCCAGATCCAGATAATCCGTGGCAAAAAGATCTCTGATAGTTTGAAGGTAGCAAGCTTCAACTAATTCCGTAAAAAGCTTAAGCTATCCAGCTGATCTAAGGATCCAATACAAAGGAGCATAGTTCATAGACGCCACCTCAGGCCCCTTCACAATATGTCAAGTAATGACAGCTTTACTCATGACAGCTGCTTATTGGAGCACCGTGTGATGATAAGATCGCTATACCTGTGCGGATAACAGTCCGCCCTACTCCTGTTAATTAGGCAAATTTACAAATTTGACGGGCTATTTTACGAAACTACATAATATATACAGAAAATATTCAACCTTTATGCACAATAAATACCCGATAGGTCATATAAGGTCATATTACTAACTACTACTACAACTAATTGAGTTTTAACACTTAATTAAGCTATGCGGTGCTTCGCGCAATAAGTAAGCCAATAACACGGGTTCTATAAGCTAAGAGCTGGACCAATATATTTTTTATTTGCCCACCTATATCAACATACTAGTTTATGAATATTGTTATAGCTTTATTTCCACTTAACAATGCAATTATATATCAGATTATAAAATAGTTATTTTTTCTTTTTTCTTTGTTATATGGCCCCTTTTTGAATAAAAGCCTCCTCCATACTTTTCCACCTGTCCCTGTCCTTGGCTAGATGCATCCAACTTGTTCCGGCAGTCTTTAATATACAGTCGACCCATCTTTTCTTGTCTCCCCAAATTTATTTTGTCTTTTGGGCCCAGCCATAGTAGTTCGGTAAGTCCATCTGACATCCTTATATTATCTGAATAAGTGTCCTGCCCAGTTCCACTTCTGTTTTAACATACATACTAGGTTATACTAATACTACTACTACTACTGAGCTGGCGCTATGACCCCGAAGTGGGTCTTGGCCTCCGACAATAAACTTTGCCATTCATACCCGCGCTGCGCAACACCTTGCCAGTCCGACACTTGGAGCTCACGTAAATTTCCTTATAATAGAAATACTAAGTTATGGTTTGCCTATTTTGAAATGGTTAAGAAGTCAATGGATACTAAAACGCCAATGCCCTCGTAGTCCTTCAGACATCAGTTCTCAATTTTATTTAGTAATCTTCAAATGAATGGTTGTAGATAACCGACTGGGGTCGAAATGTACCCTTTTTCTTGTTAGTGAAGGTCGGGCGTTAGTTTGCAGTATCCAATTTGATCAGATACCAAGCGAAATAGTTGTTCTGTGTGGCCAGTCTAGATCTCTGATGTTTCTCAACCACGATTTCTTCAGAAATCCATCTTGTCTTTTCCTTTCAATTTCGCAGACTATCAATAATTTTAGGAGCAAATTTAAGCAGGAAATTGAGATACATGATTCGAGATTTTTTTTTAATAGTTCACATCAGATATCCTCTAACCACCAATAATTAAAGCCTAAAGGAGTTATGCTCCGTTAAGGTCACATACGATTTACCCATTACTTAGAAAACTTCTAAGTTTTTATAATTGAGGTTTTCTGTAACCTTAAATTACATTAATATCTTAATTTTAAATTGTTTTGAAAACTCGTGATAGCCTCATAATAAAATTTATTAAATATACCAAAACTCTAATCAGTTGGTTTTTTTTTTCGAAATTTTATAAAAGAAGCTGAGTAGATATTAATTAGAATATTATATTTAATCAAAGTCTTTAAGCCCAGCTACATATTTTCTATTGCAAAACAACTGATAGGCAGAGAATTAAATCATTCTGTTATTATTTATATAATATAGTAAGCGAGTATTTTAAGTGTCAGAAAAATTACTCAAATAATCCCATCCCATAAATTATTAACTTCTCGCTCTATACCATATGTTGACAATCCCGAACTCCCGCACTATTTCCTTGAGCAACGTTTATTACTCTGGCGTAAATGGAAATATTCATTAAACTCCCCTTTGCAACTGAGTGGATCGGTCCCAGTTTATATCACAAGCATTCCTTTATTATTCATCTGGTTGTCAAACCTTTGGTTATTAAATTTATTATACACTCTTTATAGAGCATCAGCACAGTATTTTTTTTGAAATATTTTGTTGTTTCTGTGGCGATAGGCATCATATCCTGAATATCGCTTTGGAGCTGATTAACGACAAAGGGAAGATCTTCCACCGAGCGGATGATATTGCTCGGTAGACCGACGGTCCGAATGTTGTTGTTCGGAACTTGTATATATGCGCTTTATCTTGAAAATGTCGTAAGCGAGATTCAGGCATCTGTCAATTACCTTGCGTTGTATGATGGCTACCCGCCACATCACTCCCCTCCGAGACTGAAGGTCGTGTCATTTTTAGTTAGCGTTGTCCGTGCTGAGATTAGCTTGCAAGGGCCAGTGCTGCTCGAAGCCTGCGGTGAGTCGAGGCTGAGCTTGAATGCTGCGTGCGTGTTGCCAGTGCTGCTCGAAGTTTGCAGTGAGTCGAAATTGAGCTGAATGCTGCGTGATTGTCGTCAGTGCTGCTCGAAGTCTGCGGTGAGTCGAGACAGCTTGAATGTTGCGAGCGTGTCGTGCGTAGTCCATGTGATGCAGAGCTGCCACGCTGGAGATGTGTGACCCCAAGCGTTGATGATCCGGTCGTGGGCTGCGATGAACTGTAGCGACGTGATGAGGCAGTGAAGTTGCGTGCCGTAGGACCAGGAAGCGCGGTGAGTCGGCTGCGATGGTCCCGTTGAGGCTGCGATGCTGGCTTGCTGTGGGACGACTGTCAATGACGTGCTTTTATTTGCGAGAATGCGGGGATTGTGGTAGCCGAAGTTCATGATGCGCTGATGATGAATCCGAAGGTTGCGTGTTCACATCACGTCACAGGTCACCAGTTTGGGGCTTATACGACGAAAGGGAAGATCTTCCACCGAGCAGGTGATATTGCTCGGTAGACCGACGGTCCAAATGCTGTGTAGTGTAATTATAATAAAATATTATAAAATAAATAAATACATGTGAGTCACCCACATCACTCCCCTCCGGAGACCGTGCCTACGGGCGATAGTCACCCACACTCGCTTACGACATTTTCAAGATTTTCTTCTTCTTCGTCGCTTTCTTCATTGCTGAAGGTCGTGTCCCTGAAACTTGACCGTTGCCTGTCTCGTGAGCTGTTCAAGATAAGCTTCCATATATACAAATTCCGAAAAACAACATTCGGACCGTCGGTCTACCGAGCAATATCACCTTCTCGGTGGAAGATCTTCCCTTTGTCGTATACCTACAATTTAGTTAGTTGTCTTCATAGTTTTTGACTTAGGTTTTGTCGACACGGATTTATTTCAGGAACTTACTTTAAAGATGACAGTGACAATCGCTAGTTTCCACTGATTCAAATATGGAGAGCACGCTTTGTAAATGCTTAATAAACTAGAAAACTCTAACTTAAAATGAAGATAAATAAATTTAATTGCCAATAATTTTTTGATCATGAAAAAGATGCATCATGCCGTGAAGGTGTGAAAAACTACCTGCGTTTGAGAGCTATTATCTCATTACAGCTTTATAAATACACATTGTTCTCAAACTTCCGTGACGATTTCTTTAATATTTAAATTTTATTTCTCTAATGTATTAATCACTATTTCGGAGAAATGTGTAATGATTTTTCAAATATTAAAATATTAAACCGGTGAATCTAAACCTATCGATTACTTAAATGACCGGTTTTGCCCCGGTAATAGTTGCATCGGTTATCATCAGTTCTTCCAACTTCACATTATGTTCTTCCCCACTTATGTAATTATACAAATAAAGGATGTAAATTATCACATCCTGTGTTTGTATAATTACATAAACAAAAATGAATCCTAGATAATTCTAGGATTCATTTTTATTACCTGATACTACTTGATGATCTTGGAAATTGACTGTCAGTATGTTCTGTCAGTATTTCTATACAAATATTGATGAACGGATTTCAATCGATTTCAAAATTTAATCAGCACCAACATACGCATTCCACAGCTTTAGGTGCTAATTTTATTCTTTCGTACGAAATGGTCACATACGAAAATAAGAACAAGTGTCTCCAAACAATAGTTTGGTTGCATCTCTGGCTCTGCCGATGCCTTTGTTCAACAGTAGCTCCTCACCATTGAATTGGCTGTATTCTAATGTATGCCTACGAAAGCAATTAAAAAAAATCACTTTAATATCAAATTTAAATACATTTTCATTCTAGTACTATTTCACACGTTTCGAATGTTTTAAGCTTAAGTTTAAATTATTAAAAAATCTTACTAATAAATTTCCAGTTGCAGCTTTCTCACGCTAAATCGTCTTAGGTATTGTTTTTTTTTTTTTTTTTTTTTTATTGCGTAGATGGGTGGACGAGCTCACAGCCCACCTGATGTTAAGTGGTTACTGGAGCCCATAGACATCTACAACGTAGACGCGCCACCCACCTTGAGATACAAGTTCTAAAATCTCAGTATAGTTACAACGGCTACCCCACCCTTCAAACCGAAACGCATTACTGCTTCACGGCAGAAATAAGCAGGGCGGTGGTACCTATCCGCGCGGACTCACAAGAGGTCCTACCACCAGTAATTACGCAAATTATAATTTTGCGGGTTTGATTTTTATTACACGATGTTATTCCTTCACCGTGGAAGTCAATCGTGAACATTTGTTGAGTACATATTTCATTAGAAAAATTGGTACCCGCCTGCGGGATTCGAACACCGGTGCATCGCTTCAACACGAATGCACCGGACGTCTTATCCTTTAGGCCACGACGACTTCCAATGCTTTCAAGTGATTGAATTTACTACTTAACATTAACAGCTTCGAGTTCCTCTGAACAAATACTGTATGCAAGTGAAGCAAATCGTTCCAAAGAGACTAACTAGTACATACAATGATAGTTCGATGCACCCATCAAGTTGTATGCAAATTTTGAAATCGTGCTCTAAAGGAATGCTTTCAGACAGTGTATTGCGTTAGAGAATCCCAGTTGTTTGTATATGTTTGGAAGGAGAATACGCTTGGAATTCGTGAGATGAAAGTTTTTTAACTTTGTGTATTTAGTTTTTTTTTATTGTCTTGAATAGCAAACGGATGCCTGATGGAAAGTGACGGCAATCAGAAATCACAGGGGAAGTAACAAAAAGAAGCAAAGATACAAAAAATAGACAGACATAGACAAATTAAAATGCCTTAAATTATTTCGTTTCCAAAGAACCTTGAATATTGGCCATGTTTCCGCAAATTCCAATTTCAATTTAAAAATTAATATGAGACTTAACCAGTGATTCTTATTTTTTATTCATATTTGTTGTTGCAGTTGGCAGCTATAATGAGTATTAATTTACCTGTTACCTGGCTACATCATTTATAAAGCGTCAACATTTCAACTCGTAAATTTACCTTCCTTCTTCTTTCTTTCACTTAAACCACTTTCATTAGCTTCTTGCTTTGTCAAACTGCTATCGTCCAAATTAATGATAGTTAATCCGAATTTTAAAAAACCTGTTAATCCGGTCAATTCTTCTTAAATCCCATTAACCCAATAAATTCAACCAACAACTCCAGTTCGGGGCTTAATATAAAGCAGTACATGTCACAATGCATTCAACATTTGATACACGGAAGACGCTTCTAATACTAACCACTGAGCACCGTTGTTTGTGCAAGCCGCAACGATATTGAAGCAATAACCCTGAGATACGAGCAAATATTATTGAGCTCCACTATACGTACAGAGCAATATCCCGAACTAGGTATAGGTAAGCGTAATTGAATAGCCTGCGCTGCGAAGGCTGTATGGAAATGTTTGCCATTTGAAAATCGTATTGAGTACGGAAACACGTTTGTATTTCTTCATTGTACCTTACCTATACCTTAAGAAAATATCAATTGTATCTAAAAAGTTCAGTATTACAACAGTTCATGAGCCTTGGGCTATCTTGAAAAGATACAAGGTCATAGGAGCCCTGTGCCCGTACCGAGTTTACGTTACAAGCACTACACTAAATTAATCTGTTGGCTAGCGTAATTTAACAAATACAGAACATTTTCGCAATAAATTCCAATTTCCACGAAAAACCTTTACAGTGTCCAGCATATTTCCAATATGATAATTTATAAAATAAATCTCTCGCAATTATACCACAATTATTGATATCACATAACGTGTCAGTCAGACAAAAGATTGGATCCGAAATTTATTGGAGAATCCGCAGAGTCCATTGTTACGTACGTTTCCTGATTTCAATTAAAATTTTCAATAAATGGTAATGAATCATGCGGAATAATATTAAAGGTGGAACGTTTCATTATTCATTCCTAGTTGATACGTTAAGGCGCAGATTTTCCTGGCTCTTTTGGATAAGTCTGAGAAATTACATTTTTAAAATGTTTTTTTTAGTTATAATAAACCCTTTATAAATATTAAAGTGCTGTTAATTTGGGGATTGTGACGAAAGGGAGATCTACTAATTGAGTAATATTTCCCGCCAGCCCGACGGTCCGAATGTTATTGTTCGGAACTCGTAAATATGAATGCAAGCTTATCTTGAAATTGTCGTAAGCGAGATTCACGAATCTGTCAAATATCTTGTCCTCTATGCCTACCACCACATTAATATTATCTTCGTCAGCTATTTAGCCATCGACAATTACTTTTTCCTTAATACCATCATTCGTGATTCACTTTTTATTGAAACACATACTAAAACGGTAATACTGCTATGACTATTTCACTTACTGGATTTAGCAATGCAGCCTTTATTCCAAAGTAAACCAATCGACTAATATCAAAATTTTAGTCATCCCAGCGACAAAAACCATAACCATAACTATGATCAAAACTAGCTATTAACTATGAATATAAATGCATTCATAGAATATCATCTAACGTGAAACCAAAATTTTCAAGAATAATAACAGAAAACTTGGCTTCTAAATTAATATTAAAACATCGATATTCTTTGGGTGTACCAATTAAAATTAACGAGGCTAATCTTAAGAAGTCACTGTTTTCAAACTTCTAAAGACAAAGTTGAGTTGTTATATTTTTGGTTCATGGCCCAAAATAAGTGGGAGTTGGTTGTTGGTTACTTTGTTTTGGACATACAAAACTGTGAGTCAAACAGTACTTTAATTAAGACAGCATTAACCGGATAACACAAGGTTTATTGATCTGTGTAGATTCTTTTAACTTGTTTATTAGTTTTGCTTCCGCTTAATAGTAGTTCAATAATTGATTTCCTTCAGTAAAATCAATTTTTGTTACTAACATATCAATGATCTATTAGCAGTAGGATACCCTAATAAAAGTACCGTCACGTACTTTTTACAGTGCTGTTACAGCGGTAACAGTAACGCCCTCTATCGCTGAATAGCCGAACTAATATCGAAGGATATAGTAGCATCTATAACGTTTGAGAAGTACAACGCCATCTATTGTCAGATAGCGGAAACATACAATACTCGACTTTTGTGAAATATTTTCGATAATTCTAGGGATGTCGTATCAACTATGAAAGCGTTGCAGAGATGGCACGCAGTTAGTTAGTAATAAGAACTACTCGAAGCGAAACAGCGAACGGATCACCTGAAGCGAAGCGGAAGAAGCGAATTTAAAATTTTAAAGAGCTTTTTTTTTCTTAGATAGGTGGACGAGCTCACAGCCCACCTGGTGTTAAGTGGTTACTGGAGCCCATAATCATCTACGACGTAAATGCGCCACCCACCTTGACATATCAGTTCTAAGATCTCAGTATAGTTACAACGGCTACCCCGCCCTTCAAACCGAAACACATTACTGCTTCACGGCAGAGATAGGCAGGGTTGTGGTACCTACCCGCGCGGACTCACAAGAGGTCTTACCACCAGTTTGTGAAGTGTTTTAAGTGTTCTAAGTGTTGAATACAGCTTTTAGTTGTACTTTGGTGGAATATTTATTTATCCCTAACCCCAGCGCGTAACATTACTGTTTTTCGTAAATCTAATCAGAATTACGTAGAAACCTTAATGCAGATTCGAGTCGTTTTTTAAAAATAAACAGCAAAATGATGTAAATAACATGAAATGTTGACCTTTGGTTAGTTAAACGAGAGTTTAACTCCAGCCACTACTGTAAACCAACGTTACACCAACTAATATTTAAAAAGGAGTTTTTTTAAATTTCAATGTAAGCATGGACGAAACTACAAGATCTGTCTAATATAATATATTACTGTTCATGATTAAAGAAACACGTACATACGTACAATATGTGACAATCTTGTAATTAGCTCTTCGTATACAATATTAATTGGCACTTTTCAGCTTAGTGTCTTCGATGTACGAAATAATAGAAATTTGGAATCGTAATACTAAAAAACTACTGACTGTACTAAGGTACGTTTTCACTGTCAATTAAAGAGGAGTCCTCTTTTAATATATATATAGATTTTTTTTTGCTATACGTATACCGTATTATGTTATAAACCACTGAAATACTAGAAAAATAATATCCAATTTTTATGCTCTATCATCATGCAAACACATAGAACTGACTTTAAAAAAGACTAGAAAAATGTATTGTACATTTTAAACGACGCGGTTGATTATGGAATGCAATAAATTTTATGGCATTAAATTGATTACTTACTAACTTTACTGAGTAAGTCTTGGCCTCCGCGATCGGTAAGCGTCATCTGTCCCAATCTCCACTCCAATTTGAGTCCACTGCCTTAATTCAGTTATAGATTATCCATGTATTTGCTACGAACAGAAGGAAGGCAGCGGCTTGGCTCTGCCCCTAGCATTGCTGAAGTCCATGGGCAACGGTAACCATTCACCATCAGGAGGGCCGTGAGCTCGCCTGGCTACAAGGGAAATAAAAAAAATGGCTCGTCGGGAATTTGGAGATGCATTTTCTTGATTTGACTTTCTGGATCGTGACCAAAAATCCATCCAATAGAAATAACAAGCATTAACAATAATAAAAAATAATGTGAATTTTCATAAAATAATAAAAAAAATAAACTGCCACATCCATTGTCCATAATACATTTAGTGACTCCACGGTGTACGTACAGTTGGGAAACGCTCTAAAAGCATAGTATGCGCTCCTTGCACGTATGCATGCCTTGAATTTTTGATACGCTAATCTTGGTACACTTTAGTCTAGTATACACTATTTAAAGGGTTTATCTCTTACGAGAAGACATAACAAAATCACTTAACTAGGCAGATCGGTTCTTAAAACGAGAATATTAAACCGTAATAATAATAAACTTATTAATTAATTTGACCACACTTCGTGCTCTGGGTCTATACTCATGCAGAACTATTGTCATTATCTTCTATATATTAATACGTGAAGCAAAAACTTTGTATCCCTTTTTACGAAAATTGCGCGGACGGAGGAGTATGAAATTTTCCACACTTATAGAGAATATAGAGAAGAAATGCACAACGCTAATATTTTTTTTAAATAATGCATAAAAGATACATTAAATCAATAAAGCAAAACATTACGCACACTATATAGCATGTATTTGACGCACACACGCATGCATACTATTTATTGTCAAACTTTTGTTTTTGACGTCTGTGGTCAAATTGAGAATAGACTAAATATTGTTTGTCTTTATTAATATTTTTTATAGTGTAGCCTTGGCGAAATTTGTGATTATAGAAGTATAAAATACAATCATATTAGTGTACAAACTTACAATTCCAATTATAGTCGAATTTCGACTACTGCGGGACCACTAGTTATGGTAAAAGTATGTAACATATTTACGTTTAGGTAACATTAGCGCTTAAGCGCCAGTCGTGCTTAGGTAACAATAGTACTTAATCGACTACTGCGTTGCAACAATTGTATTTAGGTAACAACATTGTTTAGCGGGCTCCTTAAAAATACTGGGCGATTGATCTAAAGCAAAAACCTTTAACTTTTTTTTCTACTTAATCTTTGGTAGCCTAAGGGACTATTGTAACTACGCATGGACCGGTAGGTGAGCTCACGTGCTCAACTTGAGAGAATTTGCTAACACTGGTTGTTACTGGTGATCGGACCTCTTGTGAGTCCGCACGGGTAGGTGCCACCACCCCGCCTATTTCTGTCGTGAAGCAGTAATGCGTTTCTGCTAGAAGGGTGGGGCAGCCGTTGTAACTATACTGAGACCTTACATCTCAAGGTGAGTGGCGCATTTACGTTGTAAATGTCTATGGGCTCCAGTAACCACTTAACACCAGGTGGGCTGTGAGCTCGTCCACCCATCTAAGCAATAAAAAAAAACACTAGCCCTAGCAAGAGCAGTGCTTCGCTGAATCTACCAGCGGATCGGAATCGCGACCCACTAGTAAGATTCGGTGAGAAACTCAGTGGGTTGTACCTATGGGTTAGTTTACACGTCGAACTCTTCATTGTAATCGACGAGGACGCTGACCGGTGCTTGAAGAACGTAAAAGCACCGAGAGTGGATACGAGGAAGGATCCGACAAGACGGATATTTTGGGTGGCGACGGATATTTTTTATCCCTTCGCCTGGGTCGGATTTGTAAAATGTTTAACAACTTTTCACGAAAAATCCTATTTTCCAATCAAAGCCAACGAAGTGGAAAACCATGAAAAGCGCATGAATTCTTTGAATTATTTACGCCGACCCGAGCGTAGTTCACTAAGAAGGTACTAAAGTTGAGTATTCATAAAAGATAGCCTTAATTGGTTAAGTTTAATTATAAAGTTTTGAATGGAGAAGCTTTTTTTTAAATAACTACGAATAAAGTTCATGTTCGCTTTCATTAAAAATTAGTGCGCCACGTAAACGTTAGGAGAGAGGTTTCGTGTGAATATGAAAATGCTTCTTTTCTTCATGATAATTAAAATTTACATAATCTATGTATTAAATACGTGAAGCAAAAATTTTGTACCCCTTTTAGCGAAAATTGCACGGACGGAGGAGTAGGTACGAAATATTCTACATTTATAGAGAATAATGAAAAGGAGTGCAGAATGTTAATATTTTTATAAATTATACACAAAAAATAAATTGAACCAATTAAAAAAAAACATTACACACACTACCATGTATTTGACACACACACACGCATATAACTCATTTGTTTATCGTTAAAGTTTGCGGTCAAATTGACAGTACTAGAGGTCCCGCAGTAGTCGAAATTCGACTATAATTAATTGGAATTGTAAGTTGGTACACTATTATGATTGTATTTTATACTTCTATAATCACAAATTTCGCCAAGACTACACTATAAAAAATGTTAACAAAGACAAACAATATTTAATCTATTCTCAATTTGACAACAGACGTCAAGAACAAAAGTTTGACAATAAATAGTATGCATGCGTGTGTGCGTCAAATACATGATATGTAGTGTGTGTAATGTTTTCTTTATTGATTTAATGTTCCTTTTATGCATTATTTAAAAAAAAAAATTAGCATTGTGCACTTCTTCTCTATATTCTCTATAAGTGTGGGAAATTTCATACTCCTCCGTCCGCGCAATTTCCGTAAAAAGGGGTACAAAGTTTTTGCTTCACGTATTAATATATATATTGTTAGAAGATGATGATGACATTGGAGGCGTGGCCTAAGTGACGTCAAGGATGGTGTGATGTCGGGAAGGCGCGTGGCGAGATGTTGTTGGAGGGGCGCGTCTAGGCTCGAGGCGCGTTGGCACAAGACATCGTTCTCTTTTGCTTGCGGCAGCCGGGACGGACGGACGTTCACATCGTTGCACAATCGTTGTATTTTATTATTCAAATTTATTATTGTCAAAGTTTAGTTGTTGTCAAGATTTAGTTGCATTTTGTTAACCTTAGTTAATTTACATTGTTGGTTATAATTAAAGTGATTTCTGTCTAGGTTATATCGTTTATATTTTTTTTTAATAGTAAAGTTAGGGTGTTGATAATATCAGAAGTGGGATACGCATAAAGTTTTCATAGCTTTGTGTGTATCCTTAAGCCTACTGTGCTATTCTGAAACATTGTTCTAAAACAAAGTCGAAATGTCAAAGTCAAGTACAGGTAGAGGTAAAAATAGTAAAACACGTGAACGTTCTCCGAATCCTGGACTGTACCAACAACTTCAAGCGATTGTATCTCGCCTGAATGCGTTGGAAGACAATTCAAGGTCTGGTATAGCGACTGTTGTTGAGAGGCAGCCTGCGGTGGAGTCATCGGGATCGGCGGGCAGTGCTGTGATGCCATGCGTGGTTCTGGCTTCTGAGCAAAGCACGACACCGCCATTGGTGCCTACGCCGGTTCCACGAGTTTCCGCTGACGATTGCGTCGCTGCCGAGGTAGCCGGTAAAATTGTAAGCGCAATTAATGAATTGAATCTGGTAAGGCCGAACCATATTTATATATCAAACTTTGATCCCGATTTTAATGATATTAATGTTTGGTGTGATGAAGTTGATCATGCACGTGCCATTTATAGGTGGACCGATAGGGAGTGTTTATCTCATATTGGTAATTGCCTTAAAGGCGATGCACGTGCGTGGTTAAATGAATGGGTCACAAATGACCGTAGCTGGTCTAATTTTAAACGTGAGTTTAAGCCGTTGTGTCCCCGTCGGGTAGATGTTGCAAATATCCTTTTTGATGTTATGAAAACCGATTCCAACAACTATCCTACATACGCGGAATATGTTAGGCGATCTTTATTGCGTCTTCGTATAGTAAATGGACTTAGTGACGAATTAGTTTCAGCAATAGTGATCCGGGGTATTGTTGATCCACAAATTCGTGCGGCCGCTACAAACGCGAGGTTATTGCCTAACGATTTAGTTGAGTTTTTCTCCATATATGTAAAACCTACACCTCAAACAAAAACAAATCATAATACTCGCACTGTCGCTGGTCGCTTTCATAATACACAATTCTCATCACGTAAAAGAGAGCATAGTTCTAGTAGAACCGGTTGTTACGTATGTGGATCATTTGGCCATAGACAAGTGAATTGCCCTAAGCGAACGAGAAAACGTTCGCCTACTGTGAATGATAGATTCACATCTGTACCCGCTGCCAGCTCCTCTGTGCAGAAGCCTGAACCTTGCTCTTTTTGTAAAAAGCTGGGCCATAAAGTAGAGCAGTGTTTCTTTAAGCAGCGTTCTAAAGCTCGTGGAAAATCTAACGTGAATTTTTGCCGTAATACTGTAAATGACTATAGAAAAAATGATATAGCTACTGCGATCGTACAGGGTGTACCAGTCGATATCCTGATAGATAGTGGATCCACAGTCTCGCTTATGTCTGAATCAATTGTAAAACATTTTCAATGTAAACGAGTACCCTCATTTTGCGTGTTACGAGGAATTGGTGACTGTGACACTGAATCTCACTATTTTACTACTTTGACGGTTGAGTTTCCCGAAATTACTCTAGAAATAGACTTTCAAATTGTTAGTGACAAGTTCATGAATACCCCAGTCATAATCGGTACTGACGTTTTGAATCGGGAAGGTGTCACCTATATTAGGAAAAAGGGCATACAGCGCTTAACTCGGGTAGAAAAGGTTTTTACTGCTGAGACAACTGAACTTAATTCAATCCCTACCGTGAATACTTCATTAACAGGTGAAGAAAAAAATAAATTATTAGCTTTGGTACGAAAATTTTCAAAATACCTTATAACTGGTACCGCGGCCAGTACTGTTACAACTGGATCCATGCAAATTCGACTCAGCAATGAAACTCCTATTGTTTACAGACCTTACAAATTATCATTTAGCGAAAAACTTCGCGTTAGAGAAATTATTAAGGATCTTCTTGATAAAGGTGTGATTAGGGAATCTGAATCGGAGTTCTCGAGTCCGATATTGCTAGTTAAGAAAAAGGACGGCAGCGACAGGATGTGCGTGGACTTTCGGGCTCTTAATGCGAATACTGTGAAGGATCGCTATCCATTGCCGTTAATAGACGATCACATTGACCGGTTAGGTAGCGCAAAATATTTTACAAGCCTCGATATGGCCACTGGTTTCCACCAGATTCCTTTAGCAAAAGACTCCATTCACAAAACCGGCTTTGTGACACCCGAAGGTCATTTTGAATACCTGAAAATGCCTTACGGGTTAGCCAATGCCCCGGTTGTTTATCAACGTATTATAACTAATACTCTGAAAGCCTTTAGTGAGACAGGGAGGGCTTTAATCTATATCGATGATGTTTTAATACCTAGTCAGACCATTGATGAAGGCCTAAATACTCTGCGTAAAATCTTTGAAACACTAAGGCGGGCTTCTCAATTAATTTAAAAAAATGCAAGTTTCTTGCTAACGAAATTGAATATTTGGGCAGAACTATCAGCAATGGTCAGGTTAGGCCGAGTGCGTATAAAGTAGAAGCATTGACAAGAGCCCCGAAGCCTGGTAATGTTAAACAAGCTAGACAATTTTTAGGTCTAGCGGGTTATTTTCGGCGCTATATTCCTGCATATTCGTTGCAAACAGCTTGTATTTCTAATCTGTTTCGTAAAGGTGTTGAGTTTAAATGGGGTGATGAACAGGAACAAGTACGCCAGTATATAATTACGCGTTTAACCAGTGAACCTGTCCTCAATATATTTAATCCATCATTATTAACAGAAGTACACACTGATGCTTCTTCTCGAGGGTATGGAGCTGTTTTACTTCAGACTCATGGGAATAATAATAAACGCGTGGTGGGATATTTTAGTAAAGTTACCCAAGGCGCCGAACCACGCTATCACTCCTATGAGCTGGAGACACTCGCTGTGGTCAAGGCTCTGCAGCATTTCAGGCACTACCTCATAGGTATACATTTCAAGGTAGTTACAGACTGCAACGCTTTGAAGCTTACCCAACGTAAAAAAGATTTACTACCGAGAGTCGCTCGGTGGTGGATCTACTTACAAGATTATGATTTTTCGTTAGAGTATCGTAAGGGCGCTGTGCTATCTCATGCCGACTATCTAAGTCGTAATCCTATAAATGTTTGTGAAATTGGTAGACCGCATAACTGGGCACAGATAGCACAGAGTGCTGATGAAGAAACTCGGAATTTAATACAAAAGTTACAAAACGGTGAATTAGATGAGACACGCTATGTAACTAAAAATGATGTTCTTTATTATAAATTTGATTCTGTTGGCCAACCTAGTAAATTATTATGTTATATTCCAAGAGGACATCGCCTCAGTTTGTTACGAATCTTTCATGATGAGCATCATCATATTGGAGTAGATAAGACGCTTGATCTAATATTAAACCATTTTTGGTTTCCTAGTCTAAGACAATTTGTTCGTAAATATGTACGCCATTGTATAGTATGTCTTTCACACAAAAAAATACCACGTCAACCCTTGCAGCCGATCGAGTCGTGGAAGAAACCGGACGTACCCTTTGACACGGTACATAGTGATGTCTTGGGTCCTCTTCCCGAATCGAACGGTTACAAATTTGTTGTCTTGATAATTGACGCTTATAGTAAGTTCTGTCTACTAAATCCTATGCGTAAGCAGGATGCAACAGAGTTAAAATTAGTATTTGAAAACGCTGTATCTTTATTTGGTGCACCTAGGCAGATTGTAACCGATAGGGGTAGAATGTACGAAAATAGATTATTTAGACAATGGGTATCAGACGTAGGTAGTAATTTATTCTTTATAACGCCAGAGATGCACCAGAGTAACGGTCAGGCTGAGAGATATTGCAGAACAGTTCTTAACATGATTCGTGTGGAGGTAAATTTCAGAAACGAAAATTGGTCAGAAGTTTTGTGGAAACTGCAGCTCACCCTGAACGTTACGAAACAAAAGTCCACTCAATATTCACCTTTATATTTGTTAATTGGTAGCGATGCTGTGACGCCCGTCATTCGTTCCGTTGTACGCGATGTGGCTCTAGAAGGAACAAGTGCCAACAGAGAAACCTTACGCGAGCTTGCCCGACAAAGAGCTTCTCAACTGCTGGACAAAAACCGAAAACAGCAGGACACTCGAGTAAATGAACGGCGCAAACCCCCGCGTACTTTCCATGAAAACGACGTGGTCTTCGTGCATAAGAATAGCCAATCTGTTGGAAAGCTGGATTCTGGTATGCGTGGCCCGTACAAAATAGTGCGTGCGCTGCCACATGGACGTTATGAACTGAAGCTTCTTTCTGGCTCACTTGGGAAGACCACGGAAGCTGCTGCCGAATTTATAAGTGCCTGGCACGGAGAGTGGACGCCGGATGTGTGCACCGCATTTTTCGAGTGTGAGCATAATTTGTAACAGTAATTGGGTTTGTTTCTTTTTGTCATTTAACTGGCATAAATGAAGCCGGTCTTTACTACTTGTTGGTCATCCTGAGGGCTCTGACACCTGTTTTATTTTGAGATATACTGCGGTCACTGTCTCGGGCAACCTGAGGGCTCTGCCACTGTATACATTAGCTTATTATGAGATATACTGCGGTCACTGTCTCGGGCAACCTGAGGGCTCTGCCACTGTATACAATAAGACATTAACTTATTTTGAGATATACTGCGGTCACTGTCTCGGGCAACCTGAGGGCTCTGCCACTGTATAAATTAACTTATTTTGAGATATACTGCGGTCACTGTCTCGGGCAACCTGAGGGCTCTGCCACTGGAAGAATTTGTGAAGACATGCTACGGAAATTGTCACTGAACAACAACTTCCCAACGGTCAGCAACATAATATTGCATTTCTGTGTGTCATTTTTAATGCAAACAATCTATTTTTAGGTGATGAGAATAGCTCTGATGAAGGTATTGTCGCCGGTCCATCACACCGCCATGACGACATAGTACCTCTAGACGGACCTATTAATGCGGGCGAGGACGCTCCGCCGTCAGGAGAGGCCGTGTTAGAAGATGATGATGACATTGGAGGCGTGGCCTAAGTGACGTCAAGGATGGTGTGATGTCGGGAAGGCGCGTGGCGAGATGTTGTTGGAGGGGCGCGTCTAGGCTCGAGGCGCGTTGGCACAAGACATCGTTCTCTTTTGCTTGCGGCAGCCGGGACGGACGGACGTTCACATCGTTGCACAATCGTTGTATTTTATTATTCAAAGTTATTATTGTCAAAGTTTAGTTGTTGTCAAGATTTAGTTGCATTTTGTTAACCTTAGTTAATTTACATTGTTGGTTATAATTAAAGTGATTTCTGTCTAGGTTATATCGTTTATATATTTTTTTAATAGTAAAGTTAGGGTGTTGATAATAATATATTAATATTGTTTATTTTTAATATTATTTATCTATATCGTAGCCTTTGCGAATTCTGTGGTTATAGAAGAATGGTCCTTGACAATAGAGCCATAATGCTCAAACTTATAATTTAAATCAATAATTATAGTCGAATTTCGAGTACTTGGCGGCCACTAGTAATAATAATTTACTGAGCGGAGCATCGTGCACAAGTGGCATGTAATTTAAGAGACCTATGTCCAGCAGTGAATAGCTAGCTATACGATAATGATGAAGTAATTACTTAAGTACTGATACTGGAGGTAGGACCTCTTGAGTACGCACGGGTTGGTACCACCGCCCTGCCTATTTCTGCCGAGAAGCAGTAATGCGTTTCAATTTGAAGGGTGGGGCAGCCGTTCTAACTATACTGAGACCTTGGAACTTATATCTCAAGATGGGTGGCACATTTACGTTGTAGATGTCTATGGGCTCCAGTGACCACTTAATACCAGGTGGGCTGTAAGCTTGTCCACCCATAAAAGCCATAAAAAAATAAAATAAAAAAGTGCTTTTGGAACTAGTACATGATAAGCAATTTTAAGAAGTCTCGTCTACAATTCGCCTATCTTCGCTTCGAGCTACAAAACTGACACAAAAGCAAGAAAAGATATTCACTTTTCATTTGGAATTAGCTCAGTCTTTTTTCTTCTACCTACGTCGAAAGTTCGGTTTTCCTCCCGCTGTACAGGGAAGAAAGTGTAACTTTTCCTCCCTGGGTACTGACAAGTGCGCATGCGCGTTGTCTGCTCTCACGCACCTAAAATTCTCCGCCATTGTTGTGCTCGGGTAATTTGCAATATTATGTTTAGTGTAAAAGTGAAATAACCAAAGGCAATAAAATTTAACAGTGATGTATTAAACAAAGATGAGTTCACCAGGCAGTTCTTATTCAATTAGTAGTAGTTTATTTAAAAATTTAAAAACAGTTAAATTGTTTTTTTATGAGTATGGGGGGGGGGTTCCGCTCCCCCTAACCCCCGCCCGGCCTTCGCCCCTGGACCCCGGCTCGGTACTCCACGAACTTTCGGCCTGGTAGGTAGAAAAAAGTAGGACATCTCATCCCGCGTGTTTGGCAATTTTACACACGTGAGGAAATGTCCTTCTTTTCTCCCTTGGTGCACAATGTACTATTTATTTAATTAATTTTATTTGATTGATGAATTACAGAAAAAAAAAAATATCAAACAGTATCTATGATTCCTAAAAAAAAAAGATTAAATATGAATATGGATGACTATAAGAAAAATTTAAAACATAAATGTAGTACAATATATAAATTTCATAATTATACCCTTAACATACCTAAATATATGTGTATATGAATATGTGTACTTAGATATTATTTTGAGACAACCCTACAAATTAACCGAAAACCATTTGCCAAACTCTCGAATTAAATATAGGACAAGTTTAGAGTAGATTGTGGGCCCGTATCATGTGTTACCTATTTTGGTCAGTCGGACGGGTATAATAAACAGTACCTATGATATGGTACTTATGGTATGGTATGGTACCTCATTAGGATTTCAAATGTAACATTAAGATGTGTGTATAAGCTGTGCCCTCCAAGATTATTATATTTATTTATTTATTTATGTACACACAAAAAAGAAGATATAGTACAGAATAACAGGAAAATTATTTACAAAGGCACTGCTTATTTTCTGCGAGAGGATTATCAGAATAATAATTAAAAGTGATGAGTGTGTGTAGAACAGCTAAAATAACAGATCCAACATGAGAATTATAGTAATGCACATACACACAGCAAATATTGTCAAACTTGAAATCAAAATATTATAAGTAACACAGTATATACGAAGAGTATATAACAATGATCATTCGGTTGATGAGAAATAGAATTGTTTGACCTTGTATTTAAAAACAGAAACAGACTTGCAAACTCGGATGTCAGCCGGCAACGAATTCCACAGTTATGTAAGGACAAAGACCACTAAGTCATGAGTGACACGACTAAGACGAAACTTTGGCTATAAGTAGCACCAGGTGGATAGTTAGCTCATCTACTGATGTTAGTTAAGTGAAAACATCTTACATCAAATAATATACTCATACTTATCTGCCACGGTTACGTAAACAAAATAGCATATTCTCCGGAGCCGGGTATCTGCAAACAGTCCTTTACCCTGGTAAAAGGATAAGCTCATTGACTCTCCAATGGAAACGGAGCAGCCTCCACAGGATGTACTGCAATAAGCTTATTCGTAGAGGCTTCTATGGTATTCTAAATAAATCCCCGGATATATCAATGGTACATGTACTATTTTCGCAATATTTTGCTCAACAAATGATTTAGTAATGTCGCGTTAATCCTAATTAAATTCTTTTCACTATTCCGCATTCCAAATTGCTATGTTTATGATTCCGTCGTGTTTGTTTATATATAATCAAACAAATTTATCGAAGACTATTGGCATTATATATTTTATGTATATTGGCGTTACATATTGGAGATACTAATAATATTGGGACGTAAAACACAACCATATCTTGTCATGCTATAGTGTAATTGAAGATTGACTATACAGTATGTATTTGTAATCACGTAGACTTTATAATTATTTGTCATGATACTCATTTATATACACGTCTGTTATGCATTTCAAAAGTTTTTAAGAGCTTTCTTACGATACTACTTCTTATTATATTGTTTATAATAAATATGCTGCGCGCTTTATATTAAATTTAGACAGTTATTAAATACTCAATGATAAAGGAAAATTAGCTTCGTAATATGAAAAACTTAGCTTAGCCTAAATAAAATGTATAATTTGGAACAAAACCTTTTTTTTCATTTAATGCTTTTCACGAGTGACTCTGGTCCAAAAGCTGATAAAAAATTCCGGAAAGACATTTTTATATGTATTATTTTTTTTTATTTTTTTTTATTGCTTAGATGAGTGGACGAGCTCACAGCCCACCTGGTGTTAAGTGGTAACTGGAGCCCATAGACATCCACAACGTAAATGCGCCACGCACCTTGAGATATAAGTTCTAAGATCTCAGTATAGTTACAACGGCTGCCCCACCCTTCAAACCGAAACGCATTACTGCTTCACGGCTGAAATAGGCAGGGAGGTGGTACCTATCCGTGCGGACTCACAAGAGGTCCTACCACCAGTAATTACGCAATTTATAATTTTGCGGGTTTGATTTTTATTACACGATGTTATTCCTTCACCGTGGAAGTCAATCGTGAACATTTGTTAAGTACGTATTTCATCAGAAAAATTGGTACCCGCCTGCGGGATTCGAACACCGGTGCATCGCTACATACGAATGCACCGGACTTCTTATCCTTTAGGCCACGACGACTTATTACATTAATTTTAATTATATATTATACTAGTCGTACTCGCCCGCTACGCTGCGCATTTAAAATTAAAATTATTATTAGGGAGTCCAACACTCATATAAATATTAGCCTATCCATTAAGTACATGTATTTTGTACATGGATACCAAGTTTCAAGTCAATCGGATGCACGGTACAGTAGTTATAACAGAACATCCGTAAGAACCACTGTAGATTTATATATTAGTATAGATAATTTAAAAATATAAACAATGAATTATAGATGTAGTGAATTTAGAATCGCGAATGAGCAAGAGGGCTTTCAGATATTTGATGCTAAGCCCCATGTGTCATTCGTCAAAAATTTATAAACAGTGGCTTCGGTTACATCAAAACAATTTGATACTTTATAAATAAAAACAACGCTAGCTTAACTATTTTAAGTTAGTTTTGAAGTGTGAAGTATTAGTAAAATACTAATAATATCATTATACAACTGTTATATATTTTTTTTAAATAAATAAGTACACCGGCAGCGGCTTGGCTCTGCCCTTGGCATTGCTAAAGTCCATGGGCGACGGTAACCACTCACCATCAGGTGGGCCGTATGCTCGTCTGCCTACAAAGGCAACAAAAAAAAAAAAAAACCACCGTAATATATTTCCTTAGAAGAGTCTTGTCTATCTGTAATAGATCGCTCTTAGCAATAAGATGGATAATTGTACTTTTTGTGTTTAATGTTTCGCATTTGCCTCAATTTTATTTTTATATTTTTTTTTTTTTTTTTTTTTTTTTTTATGATTGAAAGTTTACTGGTGGCCCGAAGGCCTTTCCAGTTTCACCAGGACAGGTGGGTGAGCTAAGGCTCAGCCAAGAGGGGTGGGATTTGCTAACAACTGCCCGAGCGCCTCCGAAGGAGACCTAACAACTCAAGAGCAATTGTTTCGCGAATGAATCTACTACCGGATCGGAATCGCGACCCGCTGAGAAGATCCGGCGAGAAACTCAGCGGGCTGATGCATGGGTTAGGTTGCACGTCGACCTCTTTGTCGAGTTCGACGAGTACGGTTACCGGGGTCCCTAAGCCTGCCCCTAGTATTAGAGCTGAAGGCATCTAATGCAAAGGTTATTGGATCTGATGGATCCGTAAGGACGTGTCTAGGGCGTCGACGGTGACTGGCTCCTGCATGATCAGGATTCGGAGAGTAGTCAGCGGCGGCAACGATAAGGCGATTATCATGACGCATAGCCTTATCGAAGTATCGTTCCGACGCTGACTTCATGTATTTCCGAATTGATTCGAGGCCCAGGTCGTCGTGTAGGTCAACGTTCCTCACGAACCACGGAGCGCCGACAGCTAACCTGCAAAAGCGGGATTGTAGGGATTGGAGGGTGTCTATGTGTGTGCGGGCCGCGTGAGCGAACACCACACTCGCGTAAGTCATGACGGGCCTTATGCAAGTTTTGTAAAGTGTCACCTTGTTCCGAAGGGACATTTTACTCCGCTTACAGATCATGGGGTAGAGTCTACCGAGAATAAACGCGGCACGGTCACGGACTGATCTTATATGCGGGCGGAATGTCATCGATGCATCCAGGGTAACGCCCAGGTACTTGACCTTCCTGGCCCAGGGTATGGGTTGTCTAAAGAGAGTAATCGGGGGTGTGAGATTCCTCCTCCTAATCCGGGAGGAAATCCGTGTGGAGCTTCCCCTCTGAAATAGCACCGCAGTACTTTTCGCTGGGTTGATGTCTATGCGCCATTTTCGGAACCACTGTCCTAGGGCTAGGGCTGCGCTCTGAAGCTTCTTCGCGATTAGGGACTTATTTCTACTAGAATAGTAAACAGTCGTGTCGTCGGCGAATAAAGCTAAATGGGTCGGCGGCGACCGGGGAATATCGTTGACGAATAAGCTAAATAGGAGGGGTGAGAGGACAGAGCCTTGCGGGACTCCAGCTGTGAGAGGTCGTGGGGAGGAGCGGGTTCCCTCGACTCGATATCGAAAAGAGCGGTTCGACAAGAAGTCCCGTATGATGAGCACGAGACTATCCGGCACGCCCATGTTGAATAGTTTAAAAATCAAACCATTGTGCCAGACTTTGTCGAACGCTTTTGCGACGTCGAAGAAGAGAGCTCCCGTGTATAACGGTTTTGGTCGATTAAGCCCCACAAGAATGTGCTCCGTGAGGCGGTGCACCTGTTGAACGCATGAATGATTTGTACGGAATCCGAATTGTTCATCGATGAGAATGCCCTTGGATGAGACGAAATCTCTGAGGCGCTTGTAGAGCAGGCGCTCATACAGTTTGCCTAGAGACATGAGGAGGCTAATCGGGCGGTAGCTCGTCGGATGATTTTTTGGTTTACCGGGTTTATGTATGCCGATAACGTCCGCTTCTTTCCACACCGCGGGAAAGATACAGTTCGCCATAGCGGCATTGAAAATAGATGCCAACATCACGATGAGTTGGACGGGTAGAAGTTTAATAACGCGGTTAGATATACCGTCGGAACCGGGAGCCTTGCGAGGACGTAGGTCTTTGATCAAGTCTTTAACTTCCATCGGGGTGACGGGTGGTAACGCATCCGAGGGTGGCAAGGAGGCTCTGCGTTCTACCTCACTGTCTACTAATTCTACATGAACAGGGTCCACGGATTGAGTGCTGGGCGTGCACTGGGTTTGCAATGTATCGGCCAGCAGCTCTGCTTTTTCGTCATCATCAAAGGCCGCGAGTCGGCCTGAGGGGCCTACGAGGGGGGGCATAGTTACTACCGTATCCGATTTGAGAGTACGAGCTAAGCGGTAGTAAGACCTTTGGGAGGGCGCGAGTCCTTCTAAGAAATCAGACCATCTGGCATCTCGGACTTCGGCGATGCGAGACTTTACGTCGCGTTGTAGGGCACGCATTCGAATACGATTTTCCGCGGTAGGATACCTGTCGTAGGCGCGTATCGAGGCGTTCTTAGCTCTAAGGAGTTCCCTAATATCGTCGGACAATTTGAAGCGGTGAAGGAAGTCCTCCGCTACAACTTGTTTCGATGACCTATCTAATGTCGAGGTGATGTGTGATGTTAAGATGTCTATGGCTTCAGCGGTATCCTGAGGAGACGGGGTAGAGTCCGGGTTAAACGGGAGCGATGGTGGATCAGATTCAGCCAGGCTGATGCCCAGCGTGTGCCAATCCACCACAGTCCTCGTGACGGGAACGGAATCGGGAGCGCGACCGAGCTTCATGACGACGGGACGGTGGTCTGAATCTAACTCTGAAACTACTTCGATCGAGTGTAAGCGCAGAGTTACGTTTTTTTAATAACGCTATGTCGAGTATATCCGGGCGATGCGCGATATTTAGCGGGTAGTGAGTCGGGGTTAACGGAGCGACGATATCGAAGGCGAGATCATCGACTAACGCGTCAAGCCGCCTGCCATTCGGGGTTGTGGTGTGTGAGTTCCACCTGATGTGTTTACAATTTAGGTCGCCCGCCAGAATGACAGAGCTCCCCATACCGAGCAGCGCCTCAATATCACTGCTTAGAACGATCTTATCCGGTGGAAGATAAACGGACGCGATAACGATCGGCGCGTGTCCCGTCAGTGAGATTCGGCACACTGATGCTTCGATATTAGCGAGCGCGGGAGGATCGAGCGGGACGCAATGCAGGGCTCTTCTATAGTAAATAACGGTACCACCACCACGGGCAGAGAGCCTGTCGTTCCTGACCATGTTATAGTTCGCGATTTTAGGGTCACGGCGCGCGGGCTTAAGTAGGGTCTCCTGCACTAAGAAAATGTCAATTTGATGGTCACGCAAAAAATCACAAACCTGATCACGTTGATTTGCGAGACCGTAAGCGTTAAAAAATCCTATTGTTACGGATAAGGGTTTTATTCTACTAATGTACGCCATTGATTACCGGCGGAGTGAGGGGAGGACGTACGTATTTAACGACGCGTATACGTCAGCGTATTCTTGCACAACGGCGATGAAATGTTGTGCAGTGGAGGCGGCGCGAATGGCGTCACCCAAAGCGTTAACACGCTCAAAGTTGATCGACTGAAAAAAGTCAATCGCTAGAGCGAGATTTTCGGACGCGGTCGGAGGGCAGGTCGCGGGGGAGGGACGTATCGCGGGGGTGGGACGAGTCGCGGGGGAGAGAGTTGTAGCCGTGTTCGTGTACGGCAACGGTTTAGCCCAAGCCGAGACGCTGGGCACCGACGGCGGCACGAAAGCAGGCTTAGCCTTCGGCACAGAGGGTACCGTGGCTTTGATGTCTGGGCCGGAAGCTCGGAGGCGGTTTTGACGGGCGACGCGGCGATTTATTTTTGGAGCTCGGGGGCATCCACGGTAGTTCGCGGGGTGACCTTGTGTTCGGCACAGGACACAGCTAGGCGGTTCCGTCGCGGTTTTTTGGTCGCGAGCGCAGAGGGCCGTGGCGTGATCGCCCAAACACTTAACACATCGGGGGCGCGCGTGACAGTTACGGGAAGAGTGCCCGTACAGTTGGCAGTTATGGCACTGACTAGGAGTGCCTTTTTTATGGGGGACTTCGACGGCAATACCGGAGAGCCTACAGACGGTCCGAATGTTAAAAATTTGCTTACCCTCGGGGGTAGGCTGGAGGGCGACTAAAACCATATTGTATGGCTCCCTACCGCGGCCGGTGTGCATGCGGTGCACGGAATTTACTGGTAGGCCTTGTTCTATCAGATCTGCCTTGACGAGATCGGCATCTAGCTCCTTCGGGATTCCACGTATGACAACGCGGAGTTCGCGCTCCTCCTGGAGCGTATAAGTGTGGAAACTTATACGCTCCTTTCGGAGGTAACTTGAGAGGGCCCTATGGTCGTCGGGTGTCGTTACTTTTATTTGAATCCCGTTGGCGAGATTACGGGCGCTGGCAAAATTAATATTTTTGGCCTTAAGGGCCAGGGAAACTCGGTCCCAAGCTGCCTTCTCTTGAAGGATAACCGGGGGAGGGGTCTGAGTTTTAGATTGCGCCACCGGTCGCGGCGACGGAGTGGCACGGGCTGGAGGCGCAACGGGAGTCTGAGGGCGGGGGCGCGACGCGTTCGCGGCTTTGCTAATTTTAGCGGCCGCGAGAGCTCGAGACTCCGCGGCACGCTTCTTACCCTTTTGTACCAGGGTGAATCCATCCGTCGATGAGGCGGGGGCGAGGTCGACCTCCATCTCCGAGTCAGAGTCGGAGGACGAGGAGGCGGGCGCAGGTGACCTACAAGCAGGAGTTTTAGAGGGCGCGACGGAGGCCGCGGATGATCGCGCTGCTGGAACGGTGGCCACGGCGGACGACGCAGTAGTTTTACTCGCCAGTATAGGCGACGCGGGAACGGCAGGCACGACGGAGGCTGCGGTGCTCGATGTAGACGCTTTGCACGAAGGCGACGCAGGAGCAGCGAGCACGGCGGAGTCTTCGAGAGAGCTCGCAGTGTGATTGGCCTTGAAAGCCAGAAACTCTGAGGCGAGCTGTGGGTGACGAAGTCGGAGGAATTCCACGAATACAGCGTCCATGATCGCTGAGTACCCAGGTGGGGCGGCC
The DNA here is from genome assembly GCF_030267445.1 of Bombyx mandarina. NCBI lineage: Eukaryota > Metazoa > Arthropoda > Insecta > Lepidoptera > Bombycidae > Bombyx > Bombyx mandarina. The sequence goes on along the minus strand of NC_143231.1, from coordinate 12,081,127 downwards.
CCGGGTCTTGAAAACACTCGCCTTGCGGCGAGGCCCCAACTTCTCGGACCTGAGCGGTTCTATTGAACACAGGTGGCAATGCGGCGCGATTACTACAGGACAAAGAAAAAGCACAACAAAACAGAAATTACAAAAAGAAGCAAAACAAATAAATACTTGCAGGAAAACACTTTGTCGGCAAATGTTCCACGAACACAAAAATAACTAAAACAAAACAAATAAAAGCTTCCAGGAAACACACTTGGTCGGCAGATGTATCACGAACACAGGCCGCGCGAACAATGGCCGGGCTAACAAAAGCCGGGCGAACAAAGACCGGGCGATCGAGTGGACGATGAGCACGTCCGCACGTGACGGGTGCCTCTATCGGAATGAATTTTTATATTACTACACAATGCATCATACTGCTCTAATATATGACCGGACTGTCTCAAAATTGTTATATGCCTCCGAAAGACATAGCATTCCGTTGAGTATTTCCAAGATTGCGTGCAAATTAAAAAAAACACAAGATCTGACTTGTTCCCTATTGCATGAATTTGCCACACAATGGAGCGACCGATTTTTAAATGAATTCAGAGGGCGATTCGTGAGAACGTTTAAGAGCATTTAGTAAACATAAAAAGTATTTGTTAATTCGTTTCTAAGTTGGATTTCGCTTTGCTATAAAACTGAACTTTTAAACTATTAAGAATTCAATTATAATTATTTTCGTCTTGAAGTTATGGTTTTTTAGTAATCTGTGGATGTTTCACTAGATATGCTCGTTTATTATGGATAGATTAAAAAATATATCTAGTAGCAAATCCTAATAGACTTTCTCATCAAACCTTATTTCATAATAGGTGCGTATTATTTCTATACTAATATTATAAAGAGGAAAGATTTGTTTGTTTGTTTCGAATAGGCTCCGAAACTACTGGACCGATTTGAAAAATTCTTTTTCCATTAGATGACGACATTGTCCCTGATGAACATAGGCTACTTTTTTAAATTTTTTTTTTTTTTTTTTTGGTTTAATGTGTGTTTTAATGTTTCCGAAGCGAAGCGAGGGCGGGTCGCTAGTTCGATAATATGTTTCATACTTCAATAATATCAGCAGAAATAACACAATCTTGAATAACTAAATATAACGACTTGGAAACTTCAATAGAGATGCTACGGCGACGTCCTAGAGCGTCGGATATCCGGGCGGCCATCTTGAAACCGGATGTGACGAAATATTACCGGCGCAGTTAGATACCCAGTTTTGCGTTTGATTGTTATTCGTGATTACTATACTAATATTGTAATATTAAATGCGGGCAACTCACCACATTGTAGGTACTTATGCAGTGTGTTTCAGCGAGGTAGGCAGCGGCTCGGCTCTGCCCCTGGCATTGTTGAAGTCCATGGGCGACGGTAACCACTCACCATCAGGTGAGCCATATACTCGTATGCCTACAAGGGCAATAAAAAAGTCGCTGTTATGTGAGTTTTTGTATTACCTTAGTTCATTTGTAGTTATTGCAGTTGGTGGTGCGAAAGTCTGGGTAACGACGCCATCTTTGTTTTTTTCACGAGATGAGAAGTATAAGGTCTAAAGATCTAAAGAAAGCAGGTCTGTACTAAAAAATTGAAAACATACACATCATATCTCGAGGTGGGTGGCATTTACGTTGTTGATGACTATGGGCCCCGGTAACCACTTAACAACAGGTAGTTGTGATCTCGTCCACCCTATCTACGAGTTGTAGGCAGCGGCTTGGCTCTGCCCCTGGCATTGCTGAAGTCCATGGGCGACGGTAACCACTCACCATCAGGTGGGCCGTATGCTCGTCTGCATACAAAGGCAATAAAATAAAATAAAAGAGTACGCAATAAAAAATAAATAAATAAAAACGATTTCTTTTTGTCGATGCTTTGACTAGTTTGACTACTAAAGTAATTTAAAATTCAAAGTGCTTTCTCGGTTTAACCTCGAGTTTTTTAACGGTCATTATATTATTTCCAACGTTTCAAATCTATATACCTAGTCAGGTCATAAATTCTGTCACATGTTTAATGTAAAATAATTGAAACAAGTTTATTCATTATGTAACCATTCATATACCAAAATGAACTTAACAAAACATAGATTCTTATGAAACTAAAGTTTATTCAAAATGACCTCCGTGATTTTGAATACAGGCCTTCAATCTGCGCGGCCAGTCGTCTATCGCAGCACGAACGAGGTCCATGTCAATATCGGCGGCTGCCTTAATCAAGGATGTCTTGAGTGACTCCAAATTGGGATGAGGCTTTGAGCACGCCTTTTTCTCCAAGTGTTGCCATATCTTGTAATTTAACGGATTTAAATCTGGACTGGAGGAGGGCCAGTCTTCGTGCCGGATGAAGTCGATTTCACGCGCCGCCAGCCAGTCTTGTGTGCTCTTCGCTCTATGAGCTGGCGCCGAATCTTGTTGGAATACCCAGTGCCTGTTATTGAACATGGTATGAGAAACAGGTTCCACAAGGTTCGTCAGGACTGTATTTTGATACACAGCTGCATTCGTTTTTACACCTTTTTCACAAAAATGTACCTCTCTTAAGCCCCAATAAGAAACTCCCAACCATACCATGAGCGAGGATGGAAAATGACCTCGTTGGACACGCGGAATACGGTTGCTCGCTTCTTCACTACTGTGTGCGTACACCTTATCATTTTGTTTGTTGTATCTCTCTTCTACGGTAAAAAATTTTTCATCCGAAAAAAGAATTTCCCGATTTTTTTTTCCGGCGTACCGCTTCAACAAAGCGCGGCATCTCTTCAGTCTCAGGTCCATTAGACGAGCATTCAAACGATGTCCTGTTTTTCTTCGATATGCCCGAAGCCCTAAGTCTTCATTTAACACCCTTTTCACCGTGGTTTTGCTTAACCCCATCTGAAAGGCCAACAGTTTCTGCTTAGGTTTGGGATTTCTTTGAATTCGCGCCTTCACAGCTTTTATCACTGCTGGAGTCCTAACAGACCGAGGGCGACCACTTCTTGACCTGTCATCTACACTAGAGTCTTCACTGTGTCGTTTGATGGTACGATAAACGAATCTTTTGGTTATATTCAAATTTTTCAGTATGTTAAAAATTTGAATTGGCGCGTAACCGCAACGATGCAACGCAATAACTGCAACACGGTCTTCTTTAAGCGTCCACTCCATATTTAAAAATGAGTAAAATTCTAAAAGTATACATTTTTATTTTCATGAACAATTCGAAATTCTTTTTTTTATTTTTTTTATTGCTTAGATGTGTGGACGAGCTCACAGCCCACCTGGTGTTAAGTGGTTACTGGAGCCCATAGACATCTACAACACAAATGCGCCACACACCTTGAGATATAGTTCTAAGGTCTCAGTATAGTCAAAACGGCTGCCCCACCCTTCAAACCGAAACGCATTACTGCTTCACGGCAGAAATAGGCGGGGCGGTGGTACCTACCCGTGCGGACTCACAAGAGGTCCTACCACCAGTAAAATTCGAATTCAACAAACTTTTTTGTGGCCAGCATTCTAAAAGAAAAGTTTTTACTGTGTGACAATACTTATGACCTGACTAGTTATATAAAAATGAATTGCTGTTCGTTAGTCTCGGCAATGTGGAAGGACGTGGGAACCCACCACACAATTACATCCCAAGAGAGTCATGGACAGAGAAACATTTAAACTGTTTCAAGGCCATGACCACGACCCTCAGTAACGAGGAAACCGACGCAGGAGGAGTCTCGCTAAAACTCGAGAACGGCTGGACCGATTTGGCTAATTTTGGTCTTGAATTATTTGTGGAAGTCCAGAGAAGGTTTAAAAGGTAGATAAATATGAAACTGTTCGGAATTAAATAAAACTAACAATTTTGTTTTTCCTTTGATGTGTCCCCCGTCGGACGGGTTCCTTTTGTTTGTTTTAAGTTTATTTTATAGAAAAGTTTAGGTCTTTTATTTGTCCACTAAGGCACTATGAAGTCTGCCGGGTCAGCTAGTATTGTTTAGTTTTCGTGGTCACGCATGGTCATTCACGATCACGATTATACCGTAAAATTAGTTTTGAAAATATCTTCGATACGCGGAAACCAAGTAATGTACTATTTCTTAAAGAAAATCTCGTGCTTATTTATTTTTATACTAAGCAGGCGACCATAACGAAATTAGGCAGACTCATACATGATGAACATGGCTGATTCTTAGAATTATATTTGTTAATATGTGTTACCTACACAGGTTAGTGGTTTTATATCCGAAACATTCACTCATGTTCCAACCACAGCAAGTCTTTAATTTAATCCGATAAAGGTACACATATATGACGGAGTAGGGACGTCCGTATTGTTTGTAAAAAGTCTGACGTCAGCACCGCTGACGTCGCGGTCATCACTTTCTTGACGAATGACTCATGTTTGGGTTTCCGAAACAAAACTTCACGAGAACTTCACGAAAACTTCGTATATTGCACGAGAAGCATAACAACGTTACAGAGATATCCGTACAGTACAACGGCTCGGACACGAATCAGTCAGTGCTTTTTTTTTTTTCCTACCTATGCTGATAGCCTTGAGAGGCTATTTCAGCGTACCCTAGCTTGTGTAGGTGAGCTCGCGGGGCTCAAACCGGAGAATTGCTAACACCGCCCTAGCAAGAGCAGTGCTTCGCAGAATCTACCACCGGATCGGAAGCGCGACCCACTGAGAAGATCCGGCGAGAAACTCAGTGGGCTGTGTCTGTGGGTTAATTCGCTCGTCGAGCCCTTCGTCGCAAGCGACGGGTTCGGCGAGGACGGTGACCGGTGCTTGTATTGCCTAAAAGCACCGTTAATGGATCAGGAGGATCCGTGATGACGTGCTTTGGGCGACGTCGACGGTTTACCAAACGGTCTACAGGATCGGGTATGTAGTTTCCGGCGGCCACGACAAGAGGGTTCTCATGTCGTGCCGCCTTCTCAAAGTGGCGCAGCGATGCCGACTGTAGATACTTACTGACGGGGTCGAGCTCCAGGTCATCGTGGAGGTCCACGTTCCTCTGGAACCATGGTGCTCCGACGGCTATCCTGCAGAATCGGGATTGTATAACCTGAAGGGGTTTCAAGTTGGTGCGGGCCGCGTGAGCGAACACTACGCTTGCATACGTCATGACGGGGCGTATGCAAGTTTTGTAGAGGGTAGTTTCGGACTTGAGAGTCCTTGCTAGTCGCCAGTATGCTTGATGAGAGGGCGCGAGTCCTTCTAAGTAACTATCCCAATTCTCATTTCGGGCGTCGCTTAGGCGAGATTTTACATCCCGCTGTAGACGACGCATCCGAATCCGGTTTGAGTGCGTGGGAAGTTGATCGTAGGCCCGGATTGCCGCGTTTCTAACTCTTAGGAGGTTCCTAAGTTCGGGGGACAGTCTGATGCGGTGGAAGCTATCCTCCACATCGACTTCTTTTGAGGATCTTATGATCGCGGAAGAGATGTGATCCGTGATGATGTTTATGGATTCGACTGTGTCCTCGGGGGATGGAGTTGAATCCGGGCCGCAGGGGACGATTGGTGGAGCGGCATCGGCTAAGCATTTGCCCAGCTTCTTCCAGTCCACCATGGTCCTCGTAGCTGTGACTGGGTTGTGGGGGCGACCGAGCTGCATAATGACAGGTCGGTGGTCTGAGTCGAGCTCTGACATTGCTTCGATGGAACGCAAGCGCAGAGTTACGTTCCTCAGCAGTGCCAGGTCTATAGTGCTCGGACGGAGCGCGATGTTATACGGATAACATGTTGGAGTTGGGGGACCGACTACTTCAAAGGTAAGGTCGTCTATAAACGCGTCGAGACGCCTACCGTTTATGTTTGAACTGTCAGTGCTAGACAGCACGGCCGTATTTATGGGGCTTCGTATCCGTGAGCATGTTGACACGTTTTAAACACGTGAGCGTGTTTACACGTTTTTCAAACACGTGAGCGGGTTTACACGTTTTTCAAACACGTTTTAAAGTATTGAAATTACAATAAAAGGAACTGTTTAACATCAATTTCTTATCACAGAGTAATTAGTTGATGATCAGTAGGTAAATAGTCATATTTGCGCCGACATATATAATTTAAAGAAATAAACCAAGAACGTATATTTATTTTTAACTAGCGACCCGCTCTCGCTTCGCTTCGGAAACATTAAATTTTATTATTGATAGTTGAGTCCCGCGATGTTATCCGCGGTTATTGTCGTAGCATGGATGACGCCGCAGGGCAAAGCTAGTCTAAAAAAAGTAGCCTAAGTTACTCTTTACATCATCAGCTACCTGTCAGTGAAAGTCCTGTCAAAATCGGTCCAGCCGTTCCAGAGATTAGCCGGAACAAACAGACAGACAGACAAAAATTGTAAAAAAATGTTATTTTGGTGTATGTACCGTATATAACTAGTCAGGTCATAAGTATTGTCACACAGTAAAAACTTTTCTTTTAGAATGCTGGCCACAAAAAAGTTTGTTGAATTCGAATTTTACTGGTGGTAGGACCTCTTGTGAGTCCGCACGGGTAGGTACCACCGCCCCGCCTATTTCTGCCGTGAAGCAGTAATGCGTTTCGGTTTGAAGGGTGGGGCAGCCGTTGTGACTATACTGAGACCTTAGAACTATATCTCAAGGTGTGTGGCGCATTTGTGTTGTAGATGTCTATGGGCTCCAGTAACCACTTAACACCAGGTGGGCTGTGAGCTCGTCCACACATCTAAGCAATAAAAAAAATAAAAAAAAGAATTTCGAATTGTTCATGAAAATAAAAATGTATACTTTTAGAATTTTACTCATTTTTAAATATGGAGTGGACGCTTAAAGAAGACCGTGTTGCAGTTATTGCGTTGCATCGTTGCGGTTACGCGCCAATTCAAATTTTTAACATACTGAAAAATTTGAATATAACCAAAAGATTCGTTTATCGTACCATCAAACGACACAGTGAAGACTCTAGTGTAGATGACAGGTCAAGAAGTGGTCGCCCTCGGTCTGTTAGGACTCCAGCAGTGATAAAAGCTGTGAAGGCGCGAATTCAAAGAAATCCCAAACGTAAGCAGAAACTGTTGGCCTTTCAGATGGGGTTAAGCAAAACCACGGTGAAAAGGGTGTTAAATGAAGACTTAGGGCTTCGGGCATATCGAAGAAAAACAGGACATCGTTTGAATGCTCGTCTAATGGACCTGAGACTGAAGAGATGCCGCGCTTTGTTGAAGCGGTACGCGGGAAAAAAATATCGGGAAATTATTTATTCGGATGAAAAAATTTTTACCGTAGAAGAGAGCTACAACAAACAAAATGATAAGGTGTACGCACACAGTAGTGAAGAAGCGAGCACCCGTATTCCGCGTGTCCAACGAGGTCATTTTCCATCCTCGCTCATGGTATGGTTGGGAGTTTCTTATTGGGGCTTAACAGAGGTACATTTTTGTGAGAAAGGTGTAAAAACGAATGCAGTTGTGTATCAAAATATAGTCCTGACGAACCTTGTGGAACCTGTTTCTCATACCATGTTCAATAACAGGCACTGGGTATTCCAACAAGATTCGGCGCCAGCTCATAGAGCGAAGAGCACACAAGACTGGCTGGCGGCGCGTGAAATCGACTTCATCCGGCACGAAGACTGGCCCTCCTCCAGTCCAGGTTTGAATCCGTTAGATTACAAGATATGACAACACTTGGAGGAAAAGGCGTGCTCAAAGCCTCATCTCAATTTGGAGTCACTCAAGACATCCTTGATTAAGGCAGCCGCCGATATTGACATGGACCTCGTTCGTGCTGCGATAGACGACTGGCCGCGCAGATTGAAGGCCTGTATTCAAAATCAGGGAGGTAATTTTGAATAAACTTTAGTGTCATAAGAATCTATGTTTTGTTAAGTTCATTTTGGTATATGAATGGTTACATAATGAATAAACTTGTTTGAATTATTTTACATTAAACATGTGACAGAATTTATGACCTGACTAGGTATATTCATATGCATGTAGTAAAAAGCGGTTATTTCAATATTACAAACAGGCACTCCAATTTTATTTTTATGTATTGATAGATAGCTTAACCTATTTTTAAGTCTATGAGTTTCTGTACAAATCATAAACATTTTATGTACCATTGAAAATTCACAGAGTCTAGTTCTCGTATCGCGTACGAGACCACAAAAGCTCGGCACCACAAATGGTTTCTCATAAAAATCATTAACCCGCAAGCAGTTTCTGCCAGGCGAACCTGTTATGCCCGGTTGCGGGCTTTGTAACTGGGTATTCCGGTTAATACGGATGCGCGGATGTAAACAATACCGGTGTATGCGGCGGTATTCTTTGAAAATACGGATACGGCGTGGTATACTCGGTTTTTTTTGTTGTTTTCAGATTGAATGTTTGTTTTTGGAACGTCGAGGATTATTGTGGTATAGAATATAACATATTGTTTTATTTGAAACTTACAATTAATGTGATATTGAATAACATAATAATGAACAAATTTTAATATATTTTGTCAGTTGGTTCCTATAAGTAAGGTGTGACTATCGCCAGCTTAGGTATAGAAAATGTTGTACTGCTAATACTTACCATAAAAACAAGGCGAAATTAAAATCGTCATGGCCTAAAGGATAAGACGTCCGATGAATTCGTATGGAGCGATGCGACTATGTTGGTGTTGGAATCCCGTAGCCAGGTACCAATTATTCTAATTAAAAACGAAGTTAAAACAATATGTACCCAAGTGACTTTTACGATAAACAAATATAATCAGGAATTAAATATAGGATTTCTGTTGATAGGACATTCTGTAAGCCCAAACGGGTAGGTTCAGTAGGGTATCAGCATCCCGCCAATTTCTAACACGAAGTTATTGTAAACTGCTTTTTTATTGCTTAGATAGGTGGACGAGCTCACAACCCACCTGGTGTTAAGTGGTTACTGGAGCCCATAAGACATCCACAACGTAAATGCGCCATCCACCTTGAGATATAAGTTCTAAGGTCTCAAGTATAGTTACAACGGCTGCCCCACCCTTCAAACCGAAACGCATTACTGCTTCACGGCAGAAATAGGCAGGGTAGTGGTATCCACCCGCGTGGACTCACAAGAGGTCCTACCACCAGTAAAGAGAGAGATTGTTGTAGAGAGAGAGAGAGAGAGAGAGTTTGTAGAGTGGGGCAGTCGTTCTAGTATAGAACTCAGAAGTCTGGTCTAAAATTGGGTGTTAGTATTTATATTAGGTTGATCGTGAGCTCGTTCACTGCTATAAGTAATAAAAATAATAATTAGATTTGGGTAGGGATACAAGAGAGAATATACTATTACGGATAAGTAATAGGAGTCGATCGTTGTTCGTTTTATAGAGAAGGGAATACAATGAATCTCTAGACGACCAAGATTAGTCTTCAAAATGAACCCCGTTCATAGATAGATTGATAAGGCCAATTCATCGTTACCGAAAGTCTGTCGTCCCAGTATTACAAGACTTTGCTATTTTGCATCATTCCGAATTTAAATCGGAATTCACGATAACGTGAATTTTGTTGAATGTGAACGAGTATTCACAACTTTCTAGCTAAGGAAATCAATTATTATTATTCTTCAGTTTGATTGTTATGGACAATAACTCGCCAGACATTATATTGGTGGCTGTGTTCTAAATTTCAAAAATATAAATGCTACTTAAACATTTCGACTATTAGTTATTAAAACGACTGGAATATTAGTTCGATTGAAATAAGAACAGACGGTTCTATCGTAGCCATACAGAAAACAAGCCCAAAAGCAGGTTCACTTTTGCAATGTTCTAGCTGTGAGAGAAATAGGAACAGTATTTCCGAGGTCACCCGGGTCGCTCCCTTGTAGCTCCTAATTTATAGTCGGGTCAACTATTATGATTCAAATCCTTAAATAAACCTTTGAACTATTGTGCGAAAGAAAATGAACAAGTTCGAGACCCTCTCAATGAAAACCATATTTGTTAGCCAAGTAGTGACCGGACTGCATGACCGGCTTCGATTCTGACATATAACATCTATGTGAATGATGTTTGGTGTTCAGCATTTGGTTGTACGCTTTCTTGTCTCATAAATGTATTCGATAGCCATAACATAGGACAACATTATGGCTTTAGGCTGTGAAATGTGGAAATAAAAATTTTGCGTGAATTAACACGTACAAACTTTGCTCTGAGTGTTTTCACAAAATCACAGGGCTTAAAAACTTACGTTAACAATGAGAAATATAAATAAAATGGTGAATCGAGATTCAGATACTAAACAATAAAATTATTTGGCTTTTGTACGCTTATTTAACACTCGGACAATTAAATCCTGAATCTATTTTAAATATATTTAAATTTACAGCCTACTATGTGATACTGTGGCTTAGCGTAGACGAGGTTTATAGGTTTTAAAATTAAATAAATTATATATTTTGTTTTCCTTTATAATACGAAAAAAAATCCGAAAGACATTGTTTGTCTGTATTTAAAATACATTAAACCTTCAATTGTTTTTAATGATTTTTTCTTTCAAAATATATATTATTTTTAACATCACTACATAGTTTAAAACAATGTCGCTTTCTCTGTCCCTACATCCCTATATATGCTTAAATATTTAAAACTACGCAACGGATTTTGATGGTTTTTTTTGATAGATAGAGTGATTGAAGAGGAAGGTTTATATGTATATAAAAACATCCATTAAATAGTGGAGAAATCAATAATAAATTACAGTTTCCGAAGCGAAGCGACGGCGGGTCGCTAGTATTTAATACGTTAGAAGTAGGTATTCTATACAATTTTTAAATGCCTTTTTACATGATAGTTGACGGTGGCCTGGAAGACCCTCCAGCTTCACTAACAAGCGAGCAAGTACAGGTTCAGCCAGGCTGATGAGGGCAGATGATGAAACATAAAGTAACTCTTCATCTGTAGACAGTGGCTGGGCTGTATGGCTTAGGCATTAGTGATAATAATAACAACGGTAGCCCAGGTAGTAAACAATATAATAATATGTATACAGTTGTAAGGAACATTGTGTACAAATTCAGTACTTTGTCTTGTTTGGTCGTGCGCACATGGTTTATGTTGCAAGCCAGAATTTGTTTCTTTTTACTTGTGTTTTATGTATATTTTTAGCTTTTTATGTGTATTGTGTGCCTAATAAATAACTAAATAAAATCGTCTATCTTCTAATATATAAAAATGAATTGCTGTTCTTTAGTCTCGCTAAAACTCGAGAACGGCTGGACCGCTTTCGCTAACTTTTGTCTTGAATTATTTGTGGAAGTCTAGAGAAGGTTTAAAAGTTTAAAAAAAATATGAAAATGCTCGGAATTATATAAAAACAAACAATTTTGTTTTTCCTATGATGTGCACCCCGTCGGACGGATTCCTTTTGTTTTTTTTTTTAAATTTATTTTATACAAAAGTTTGGGTCTTTTATTTATCGATTGAGGCACTACAAAGTCCGCCGGGTCAGCTAGTAAAGAATTAAATATAAATTTGAAAAAAAAAAAGCATTGAACACGAATATCCTGTTCCTTTTGCTTTCTAAAACCCAGTTATTTTACGAGTGAAAATAAACATGTTTGGGCGTGAACGCATTACGCTCGCCTGACGTACCCTCGTACCCTGAAGGCTGGCCGAGGTTTCGGGGTGGACAAACAAACGCCATGTTTGCGGAACGATTGTCGCGCGGCCCTCAACGCTGCGTCAACGGGAATGTTTATGATACCATCCGTCATCCTAACCTCGGTCGGGAGGCCTGATTTTGCGTGATACCCTACAGTATTTCATGTTAAACTTTACTCTGGTTACAAGGTTATGAGTGCGAAGAAAAGGTATTTCTGAAGAGTATTCCTGCAATAATTCACGAGTATTAGAATACTTGCGGTCGACCTTTCGACCTATATACATGACGTAGGCATTCTTACTGGTGGTAGGACCTCTTGTGAGTCCGCGCGGGTGGGCACCACCACCCTGCCTATTTAATGCGTTTCGGTTTGAAAGGTGGGGCAGGCGTTGTAACTTAACATACTTGAGACCTTTAGAACTTATATCTCAAGGTGGGTGGCGCATTTACTTTGTGGATGCCTATGGGCTCCAGTATCCACTTAACACCAGGTGGACTGCGAGCTCGTCCACCGATCCAAGCAATAAAAAAAAAATTGAAAGACAAAGCCGTGTTGGTGTCTATAGTGCTGGGAGTCCTCAATAGACCAAAGCGGTACTTTATAATTAAGCAAAGGCTTTTATTGTACAAAGCATAAGTTTGACTTCGCGTGGAGTACTGCTCCCAGCTCTGGGACGGAGCTCCCATATACCAACTTCTTCAATTTAACTCCATACAGAAGAGGGCCGTTCGGATTGTGGATAATTCGATTCTCTCGGATCGTTTGGAAATTCTGTGTCTACGGACTTTGGTTCTCTCTGTGTTTTGTTATATATGTTCCATTGGGAGTGCTCTGAGGAATTGTTCGAGTTAATCTTATCTCGTTTTTACCACCTCACCACCTGCCACTGGAGAACCCATCCATACCTAGAACCACTGCATTCATCCACAGTGCGTTTCCAGAGATTTTTTCTGCCACGTACTATCCGGCTTTGAAATGAATTTCACTCTATTTTCCGGGCGCTATGAAATCTTATTCTTCAAACGAGGCTTACGGAGAGTACCCCGTGACTAGCAGCGGCTTGGTTCTACCTCTGGGCAATGCTGAAATCCATGAGTGACGGTAACGTCGGTAACCACTCACCATCAGGCGTGTTATTATGATCACCATTTAAAATAATAATACCTTAAGTAGATACCGCTAGTTCAGTAATTATTACTGAGTTAATGACTGATTTAATATTAAAAGTAGCCATAGCATTCACCATAATGTGTGTAACTATATTAACAACAGGCTGCACGTCGAACTCGACAAAGAGGTCGACGTGCAACCTAACCCATGCATCAGCCCGCTGAGTTTCTCGCCGGATCTTCTCAGTGGGTCGCGATTCCGATCCGGTAGTAGATTCATTCGCGAAACAATTGCTCTTGAGTTGTTAGGTCTCCTTCGAAGGCGCTCGGGCGGTTGTTAGCAAATTCCACCCCTCCTGGCTGAACCTTTGCTCGCCCACCTATCCTGGTGAAACTGGAAAGGCCTTCGGGCCACCAGTAATCTTTCAATAATAATTAAAAAAAACAACACACTTCTCATGAACACACTCGAAAGGATATATAAATGACTTCAAAAAACCAAAATCACGTGTGAAGAACTCAATAATATCACGACAATAGTCTCAACTCCCCCGCAAACACAGCCGTAGCGATCGAATTCGAAAATCTATTTCGAACATTCTAGTAATTACAATGAAAAACAAACACTCGGATCGGGGATCGACAATTTAACCCTCCCAGGTCTACGAGATCCCGCAAGATGGAGTTCCGACAATTGTACGCCAGCAAACATTAGGCGAGAGCTTTGTAAACTGCACACGGCCTTGTCAATGTATACGTTTGAGGATCTTTGGACCACATTGGTCTTGAACTGATAATGGCTTGGTCTGAAGAACTTGTTTTACACTTTGAAGGGATTTTCAGCACGTGATTAATTTTTCTTATAACAAACAAGGTATGGATGGCAAAATGGCTTTGCGTTCGACTTTAGAACATTCATTTGAAAATAAATTGTACTAAAGAGAAATCGGTTATCAAATAATATAAAACACAGAGGTATTTATAATTATAGTTTTATATACATACTAGCTGTACCCGTCCGCTTCGTTGGGCATTTAAAATTGACATTATTATTTCTCACCCCCACAAAGATTCTCATCATTAACGCCCCCGCAACTGGTGTTGGGAGTCCAATACTCATAATAATATAAATATTAGCATATCCATTGAGGACATGTATTTTCTACATGGATACCAAGTTTCAAGTCAATCGGATGCATGGTTCAGTAGTTATAACGGAACATCCGTAAAAACCACTGTAGATTTTTATATTAGTATAGATATACATTTGCTGATTGACATAAATTTGGCATGTTGTTCGTTCCTAACCGATATGATTTTTTTGAACACTATTTCCATATTATACATGTGTATATAACGGTGGTGCAAAGGGCAAAGTCAAGCTATTGCCTACTTTGTGTGTGTCGAGCAAAAGGTCACATGAAAATCGTATTCCAATCGGTTTCCGTGAAGTTGTTACGCGAGTATATACATAACCTGAAGTGTGTTCAGTTTTCTCAGACTCTTAATGACCTTAAACTGTTAATAACATTAGAATGGCTATCTAACAGCCAATTAACTTACAACCACAAAACAGTAACCAAAAAACGTATATATAAACATTCGATTTTGAATTAGAAACAAAGATGACTACAGCGGCTGGGAAGAAAAAGAGAAAGATATACTCGTAGATGAAGCGTAGAATGAAATTCGATAAAAATAAAGGAGATTTAAGTACCTCTATGAATTCCCGACTCAAGAGAAACTTCCAGATGTCGAAGAATCGAATCAAAAAGGCAGTCGTCTTTAGTTGTAACCAGAGAAACTAATTCTCTGTCTTTGAGTCATGGGAATAAAATTATCCGTTGCATAAATTTGCTCCAACTTCACCGTTCTTCAGCCATAAGGCGTCCAACAAATTTAACAACCCATTACTGTTGACACCGCGTCACACCGTCATGTAATTAACATAGAATATTGCTGCAAAGATCCACAAGGATCGGACGGCCGATGGGGACGTTCTTGAGCGGAGACCTCTCAGCTGCTGACGTCACACATTTTAAAAATACAGCGGATCCTCTTTTTTTGTTTTATACTATTTATTAAAAAAATATTTACCAAGAATTATTAAAGTCCCTCACGAACATTGAAATTTCTCCAAAAGGAGAGAGAGAGAGAGAGAGAGAGAGAGAATACACTTTATTGCACACCAAAACACAATGTACACTCAAAAAACAGTCAAAAAGCAGATACATTTGTACAATAGGCGGTCTTATCGCTAAAAGCAATCTCTTCCAGAAAACCGTTTAATTTACAGAAATTCTGGAAAATATAAAAATATTGCAGGTATGTTGCGGTGTACTAAAGACAATACATTATTATAGAAAATATATACATACAAAAAACAGATATATACCGTTTACAAATAATATGAAATAAATAAATAAATAAATATTTACTATCAATCACGCCGCGTTAACTGGTCCCGTGATAAGTTCGTGAAGAACTTGTGTTACAGGTACCATATAACGGAAATAAATGTAAGATTTTTATTATACACATACATATATTTAATAGACATCCATAACCCTGGAAAAGACATTTATATTTATCATACAAATATCTTCCCTTGGCGGGATTCGAACCCGCGACCCCCCTGTGTAGTGACCATGTCACTTACCACTACACCAGACGGCCGTAAATATATAGTTAACGGATTTATATATCAATATACATATTAAAATTAACAAGTGAGTTTACCAAATTGCTTAAAATATATTTAGTTGTTTCATATGTATTATTTAGTGTGACAGTGCTGGAGAGAATTATTATTTAACTTTCCGTGAGCCAGAATAATAAGAAAAAAATTAAAAATTCTAATTTCTCTTCATCGGTGTAAAACTGGCCGTTCTTAAAGCTCTTTTAACTAAGTTTCCGCTAGATTAACCAATGGATTCGTTGTCTTAATTTGTTGGGATTAAGGGTCAAAGTTGCTTAGCTGTATAATTGCATACTACCCGCACTGAGCACGATTTCTATATTTATGTACCCTTAGTTATTCTAATGCAAATGGCGGATACGAGGCCATTTTTTCATAATAAATGTGCCTTTGTCACACAACCTTTTGTTTTCATATTAAAATTAAATTACCTAATTGTTTTCTACGGTAATGCTATAGCAATATATTTAAATATATTTTACATAATAACTGGAGTGTTTTTTTAAATTTATTTTATTGCTTAGATGCATGGACAAGCCCACAGCCCACATAGTGTTGAGTGGTTACTGGAGCCCATAGACATCTACAACGTAAATGCGCCATCCACCTTGAGATATAAATTCGAAGGTCTCAAGTATAGTTACAACGGCTGCCCCACCCTTCAAACCGAAACGCATTACTGCTTCACGGCAGAAATGGGCAGGGCGGTGGTACCTACCCGTGCAGACTCACAAGAGGTCCTACCACCAGTGAGTGTCATGAATAATTGTGTGGCCTATAATAGGCTAGTGACGAGGTATTAATTTTAGTCAAAAAATTCGACGGCATATTTAGAACCAATATTTGTCCGCGTAATTTACCTTGAGACAGTACATCAATGTCTTTATTTAATTAATGACTGTGTTATCATATTAACGAGAAATATGTTTGTTTCGTGGTAGAAATAGATCCGTTATACCCTGCGGGAACACATTGTAGATATGAATGTTAACACGTACATTAATTAATTAATCTCTAATACACACTTATTCAATCATAATTAAAGTCATTTATGTACACACACCCACAGCAAAATCTAAAAGAAAAATAAATTATATTCATTTTTAGATGCACCATAGGAAATTTAATTTTGCATACATTTTGTGAGCGAGTATTCGAATGTGTGTATATTGTTACAACAGTGCACTCCAATTAGGCGCTTTGTTTCATTTCGAGACTTGAATTTCAAACGCGTTATGATGATTCTGAATGGTACTCCGCTCAATAATAAAGGAACAATGTTCCAGAATGTTCCGGCTTAAATAAACTTCCTGATTTTGTTCGAAAAAATATTAGTTGGGTTTTGCTTTTGTGAACTTTGCAGATATAAATTGAAATGTGTTCCGTTGGCCTCAAATTTAGGATTAGTTGTAACAAACATTAGTTAAAAGAACGTGAAAGTTATTCAAAGAAAGCGACTGGAATGGCGTTCCTATTTATACTGGTTAATCTTAGCATCTTGGAAAAAGATACTAGTGGTACTTTATATCTACTGATGTAATTTACATAGCAAAGAAGAACGGTAGTTCGATTTCTAAATTTCCGAGTAACAGTTATCTTTTTTTTTTTTTTTTTATTGCCCTTGTAGGCAGACGAGCATACGGCCCACCTGATGGTGAGTGGTTACCGTTGCCCATGGACTTCACCAATGCCAGGGGCAGAACCAAGCCGCTGCCTACCGAATCTTAATCTATACAACTACTTTTAATAATACTAATTAATTGTGATGACAATTAGATCTTATCTAGAGCTAGCGAACGAGCCGTATCATGTGCTTGTGATACACGAGGTCATCATATCACACCACACCATCATATCACCATACCCATCTCCAATTTCACAGCCAGACATGGACGAGAAGAGGAACCCGAAGAGTTTATTAACCGTCCAAATTTGTACCTTAAAAATTACTTCAGGTATAGATCATCACAAACAGTAGAACGCCGGCGTTCCCTCTAATAGGAATTAGGCGGAACTGTCCGTCTACACTAATTGGACCGCAGAACACCTATATTCAGCCTGGGCGTCGAATGCACGTCTATACGACACACTGCTTATAAAAATGTTCAATAGTTAAGATCAATCTTTTATGACCAATATTTTAACCTGACATACATGTGTATGAATATTACGGATGTGTAAATTAAAACCCGCCTGCACTCTCGCCCAAGCATCCAATCTCCCCTGAGGTCAGAACCCGGTGGGGTAAGGGAGTTGCCGCAGTCAACACTGCAACCAGATCTGTAGCTCACCCCAAGAAATAAATAAAAACCTACTTCTAATTATTTTTCTCATGATCAAATTTGGAAATAGGACAATAATCATCACTGATCACAATAAAATAATATAGTATCTTAACTTTCCGTTTACATTTTTTTTATGAAGGAAGGAGAGTACTGGTACCAGCTTCACCAGGACAGGTGGACGAGCACGGCTCAGCCAGGAGGGCTGGGATTTGCTAACAGCTACCCGAGCGCCTCCGAAGGAGATCTAACAGCTCAAGAACAGCTGCTTCAAGAATGAATCTACTACCGGATCGGAATCGCGACCCGCTGAGAAGATCCGGCGAGAAACTCAGCGGGCTGATGTATGGATTAGGTTGCACGTCGAACTCTTTGCCGAGCTTGACGAGTACCATAATCCCTAACCTGCTCCTAGCGTTAGCGCTGAAGGCGTCTAATCCAAAACTCATTGGATCTGATGGATCCGTAAGTATGTGTCTAGGGAGTCGACTGGCTCCTGAGTAGGCAGGATTCGGGGAACAGTAAGCGGCGCAACGATAAGACAATTATCATGACGCATAGCCTTATCAAAGTATCGTTCCAACGCGGACTTCAGGAGCTCCCTGATCGATCGGTGATAAAATCGTTAGCGAAGTTCAGGCATCTATCAAATTTCTTGTATTCTAGAAATATCCGCCACAGTCACATGGTAATATCTAAAGTATCTAGGAATATAAAGGTGGTACAATCCTTTATGAATGTAGAAAATTTCTACCACTTAAAAGTAATTAAATGCTAAGGTCTATTTTAAAATGTTTTCTATTCTTTCGGAGCCTGATAATATTGAAAACCTTAAAAATATCAAAATGGACTACTTGATAAACAAGCCGCAGGAACCCTGGCCGCTTCTGTTCTTCCGAAGTCTGTAAGGATATTTCTCAATTACACAGATTAGCTTCGTGTTTGTTACATTGATTTCGCCTAACGTTTTTTTTCTTTCATCTTGCGTGTTCTTTCATCGTCAGCCTACAGATATCCACCGCTGGACATAAGTCTCCCCCAAGGCTCACAATAACTGGACACGCAATCAGATATTTTCATTGAATAAAAAAGAATTCTTATTTTTACTTGACTATTAGAAAACTAATTTAATAGCGGCTGCACAAACTAAAGTGCCGTATGTAGCAACGAGATACAACCAATTGTATAGCTGGGTAAACTCTGATAGATAACACAAGAAAACGATGCAAATTCATTCAAATTAATTTGTAGGGCCTTTGACTGCAACCCACGTTGTTTGAGTAGTAATAGCAGATATTTGTAATTAAATTATGAGATAGTGTAATTTATGATTAAGTTTTTTTAAGGGACCAGTATTTTGGCTAAGCGCATAAACACAACAAGTTAAGTGCAGAGACAAAAAATCTGTTTTTTTTTCAAACCTGTCCGCACGGGTACGTACCACACCCCGCCTATTTCTGCCGTTAAGCAGTAATACGTTTCAGTTTGAAGGGTGGGGCAGCCGTTGTTTATACTTGAGACCTTAGAACTTATATCTCAAGGTGGGTGGCGCATTTACGTCGTAGATGTCTATGGGCTCCAGTAACCACTTAACACCAGGTGGGCTGTGAGCTCGTCCACCCATATAAGCAATAAAAAAACTAGCTCTAGCAAGAGCAGTGGTTCGCAGAATCTACCACAGGATTGGAATAACGACTCACTGGGAAGATCAGGCGAGAACACGATGGGCTGTGTCTATGAGAAGTTTCTATAATATTACATTCATATATGTTTGCGTACCAATACTATATTCGTTGATGTCTTTACAGTTCTATATTCTACTCCACTTTCCATCAATACACTCTATGAAGTAGAAACATAAACCTCCAATTTCTCACCCCGAGAACTTCTTTGTTTTTTCCTACCTAAGCCGATAGCCTTGAGAGGCTATTTCAGCGGAACCTTAACTAGTAAGTGAGCTCACGGGGCTCAAACCTAAGGACGTTGCTAACACGAACCCTAGCAAGAACCGTGCTTCGCAGAATCTACCACCAAATCGGAAACGCGACCCACTGAGAAGATCCGGCGAGAAACACAGTGGGCTGTGTCTGAGGGTTAATTTACTCGTCGAGCCCTTCGTCGCAAGCGACGGGTTCGACGAGAACGGGGACCGGTGCTTGAGGTACCTAAAAGCACCGTTAGTGGATCGGGAGGATCCGAAATGACATGTTTGAGGCGACGTCGACTGGTTTACATTCTTTCCGCAGGATCGGGAATGTAGTTACCGGCGGCCACGATGAGAGGGTTCTCGTGTCGTGCCGCTTTGTCGAAGTGGCCCATCAACGTCGATTGCAGATACTTACTGATGGACTCGTCAGTCTAGGTCGTCATGGAGATCGCCGTTCCTGACGAACCACGAGAACTTCTATGTTCTTATCAAACACCTTCTAATATTTAAGCTTTGATCTACTCCAATTTTTTCGGCCCTCGGATATGGAGTTCAACAGAGTTTGGCGCTCACAAAAATTTTGGGTTCTTTGCAACGCTCAACTCAAACATTGCAGCAACTTTTTTTAACAAATAACATTTGTTTTGGCTATTAATAAGTAACTTATTTCTATTAGTTACTAAAAGTAATCAAAAATGAATTATTGGTTGATCTGCCAAAAAGCCGAGACGCACCCGACGCAGTTACAATTTTAATATCAACGATAATAACAGATGATTAATCAACTGATTGGAAGTGTCACGTACACAAAGGAGACATTAAAATATTAATTCGCACATTCGTCGGGCGTTCATTCCCGCGGCATACGCATACAGTTAGCAGGTCATCAGAGCGTTACGCCGACGAAATAACTGCTCGTGTGCCGGAATACGCATATGGCGTTAAAATTATTAATTTCATTGAGTAGATTTATAATTGGACGCGGCTATGCTTAATTATTGATCGAAAAACATGTGAATGGAGATAATTTCTTATATGAGTTAACTTTTTGTATTTTATTTCTTAGATTAGAACGAGCTCACAGGCCATCTGGTGTTCAGTGGTTACCGGAGCCCATAGACATCTAAAACGTAAATGCGCCACCCACCTCGAGATATAAGTTCTAAGGTCTCAGTATAGTTACAACGGCTGCCCCACCCTTCGAACCGCCGTGCATTATTGCTTCACAATAGAAACAGGCAGGGTGGTGGTACCTACCCGTGCGGACTCAAACAAGAGGTTATTAAAAGGTTAACTGTTTTATTTTTGCTATCACGGTTCGGTTTAGTACGTCAAACACGATTAATCTATCGAATTCGTAATGTAAATATATCGAGTTCTCGATACGAAACCGAATCATTACTCGATAGCCTACCTTCGAGATTTACATTACCGTATGTCAAAACAATTTTCGTGCTCTCGATAATGCGTATAAGCTTCGAGTTTCGAGAGCATGATTGTGAAACGGGAGTAAGCAAAAGTAGGGGCACTGTTTAAACCCTGTACATTTTTTTCTCGATAGCGATAAGAATACTTTTTCGGTAGTCATTCGTGCTCGCCCCACTGTTGTTAAGTGTTTTAGCCCTTCATTTTACACGTAAAATTGTGACTTTTACAAAAGTCCTGCAGGATTGTCAAATTAACGTATCATAAAACAGGAAGAATTACATTTTATTTTGTGCTCAGCACAATTTGCCTAATGGACAAGGATAATTATATGATTCGAGAGTCGTGAGACTGTAAATTCAATAAATAATTAATTAGGTTAAGTTATAGGACAATTTTAAATGAGGGACGCTTTTTATTTTGATGAGAAATGGACATGAATAATTCGGTTAATTTTCATGTGAATATCAGGAAAATGTAAAACTAATATTAAAGTAAGTCTTCTTATAAATCTTATTCTTTATTGCCTTTCGCGGTTGAGACGATGGGCCCTTGGGGCCCTGAAGCAAAGAATTTTTTATCAGAAATCTGCAAACGCCTGAAGAAAGCTACTTTACTGGTGGTAGGACCTCTTGTGAGTCCGCGCGGGTGGGTACCCCCACCCTGTCTGTTTCTGCCGTGAAGCAGTAATGCGTTTCGTTTGAAGGGTGGGGCAGCCGTTGTAACTATACTTGAGACCTTAGAACTTATATCTCAAAGTGGGTGGCGCATTTACGATGTGGATATCTATGGGCTCCGGTAACCACTTAACATCAGGTGGGCTGTGAGCTCGTCCACCCATCTAAGCAATACCCACCCGCGCGGACTCACAAGAGGTCCTACCACCAGTGATTACGCAAATTATAATTTTGCGGGTTTAATTGAAAACATTGTGAACATTTTTTGAGTTTTTTTTTTTTTTTATTGCCCTTGTAGGCAGACGAGCATACGGCCCACCTGATGGTGAGTGGTTACCGTTGCCCATGGACTTCAGCAATGCCAGGGGCAGAACCAAGCCGCTGCCTACCGCTTAATACTCTCCACAAGCCTCGTTTGAAGAAGGACATGTCATAGCGCTCGGGAAACACCGTGGACGGGAGCTCATTCCATAGCCGGATGGTACGTGGCAAAAAAGATCTCTGGAAACGCACTGTGGATGACCGCAGTGGCTCCAGGTAGTACAGATGAACTCTACTCCGGTGGCGGGCGGTGCGATGGTAAAAACGAGATGCCGGTATCATCTCGAACAATTCCTCAGAGCACTCCCCATGGAACATACGGTACTAAATACAGAGGGAACCGAAGTCCCTCCGCAGACCCAGAGGTTCCAAACGATCCGTGAGATTGGGATTATCGACAATCCGAACGGCCCTCCTCTGTATGGAGTCAAATGGAAGAAGCTGGTATTTGGGAGCCCCGGCCCAGAGATGGGAGCAGTACTCCACGCGAGGCCGGACTTGTGCTTTATAAAGCAGAAGCCTTTGTCCAGGCGTGAAGTACCGCTTCGCTCTGTTGAGGACTCCCAGCATTTTGGACGCCAACTTGGCTTTGCCTTCCAAATGACTCCGAAACTGGACATCGCTCGAAATGTCGACCCCAAGTATCCCAATACTCTCGGAAGGTTGCAGGGATACTCCTTGGAATTGTGGCGCCATGACAAAGGGGTCCTTCTTCGCAGTGAACGCGCAAACTTGTGTCTTTAACAGGTTGAATTGAACCAAGTTCAATTCACCCCATTTGGAGACTCGCCCCAGAGAGCTCTCCACTTCAGACACAAGTTTTGATCGTCTCTCTTGCACCACGCTTCGAGAGAGACTCTGATGGCCGATATATCGCGCATCCCCCGTGCTGTCATCCGCATAGCAATGCATGCCATCAATAGACAGCATGTCATTGATATACAGGATGAAAAGCGTGGGGGAGAGCACCGAACCTTGTGGAACGCCAGCGTTAATGGTCATGGTATCAGAACAGTCACCGTCTACAACGACCGTGATGCTCCGCCCATCCAAAAAGCTAGCGATCCACTTACAGAGACCCTCGGGGATTCCGTAAGATGGTAGCTTCGACAGAAGTGCCATATGCCAGATCCTGTCGAAGGCCTTCGCGATATCAAGGCTCACAGCAAGAGCCTCGCCCTTGCTCTCCAAGGCTTCAGCCCACCTGTGAGTAAGGTATACAAGAAGATCGCCAGCTGAGCGACCGTGACGGAAACCGTACTGTCGGTCACTGATCAGCTGGCGATCTTCAAGATACTTCAGGAGTTGTATATTTATAATTCGCTCCATCACCTTGGAAAGCAAGGAAGTTATCGCGATAGGCCTATAGCTCGATGGGTCCGACCGGTCACCCTTCTTGGGGATAGGGTGGACGTGGGCGTTCTTCCATGAAGACGGAACCCTGTTAGTGCAATAAGAGAGGCGATACAAACGCGTTAGCGCAGGCGTCAGCTCAGGGGCGCACCTTTTCAGAACCACAGCAGGAATGCCGTCCGGCCCACTCGACTTATGGACGTCCAGGAGTCGGAGTTCCCGCCTGACTGCACACTGTGTAAAGCAGATCTCCGGCAGGGAACTATCACACCGGAGGATGTTCGGTGGTGTGGCACCCCCGTCGTCCACAGTCGAGTTCGAGGCGAAGAGTTTGACCAGAAGGTCAGCCTTCTCTTTCGCACTATGGGCCAGACTGTCATCGGACTTGCGTAGTGGTGGGAGACTAGACCTGCAGAAGTTACCTTCTGCAGCCTTAGCGAGCGACCAGAAAGCACGGCTCCCGGCGGGATAGCTCTTCAGTCGCTCGCCAATTCGTAGTACGTATTTCATGAGAGTACGTATTTCATGAGAAAAAAATCAGAAGTGTCAAGGGACACCCGGATGGAACGAAGTTCCTTTCGATTAATTAGTGAAGTGTATACACTCAACTACAATAATCGTCGCGACACCACACTGTTCAATGCGAAATACAAAGACGAAACGAAAATAACTGGCTTGCTTTTTATGTGTGTGAGAGAGAGAGAGAGAGAGAGAGAGAGAGAGAGAGAAACACGCGCATACAGAAATAATGTATTTAGAGTTACTTTAAGAACTGATGTTATTAAATACTAAATATGCATTAAATCTGCGATACTCCACAGTGACGACCAGTGGCCCAACCGCCAGTCTGTATCGTTATAATATTATTTACACACATTAATTCAACACGCTACTGGTGGTAGGACCACTTGTGAGTCCGCGCGGATTGGTACCACCGCCCTGCCTATTTCTGCCGTGAAGCAGTAATGCGTTTCGGTTTGAAGGGTGGGGCAGCCGTTGTAACTATACTGAGACTTTAGAACTTGTATCTCAAGATGGGTGGCGCATTTACGTTGTAGATGTCTATGGGCTCCAGTAACCACTTAACACCAGGTGGGCTGTGAGCTCGTCCACCCATCTAAGCAATAAAAAAAAAAAACTAGATCGGTGCTCGGCTAGATCGGCAAGATTCACGCGCTACGTCGGCTGCTACGCTGCTCGTCTACGGAGTGTTCTACATCAATATTAATTGTTAGTTTGGCGTAGCACTGCCTGCGTCTTTTCCTTGTCGACAATAATAAAAAGTGTCGTTACAACTTTTTGTCTTAATTTTTTTCGTCTAGCCCCCTTTCGCATCACGCGATAAGGAACTTTGTTCCAAAAATTGGTACACGCCGGAGATTCGAACACCGTTGTATCGCTCAACACGAATGCACCGGACGTCTTATCCATTAGAGCACGACGACTTCCCTCACATTACCATCCACTTTCATAGCTAGAAATTAATATAATAACATTGGCGTTATTATGAACGCCACACATGATCTACTTTCGAAGTTTGATAGTCCTAGATTTTTTCTGTCGAAGACCGCAGGGAATAACAACAAAATATACATGAGCTCAGTTTCAGTGTTGCGAAATGAAATACTGAAAAGAAGGTGATTAGATCATTTGAACCATATTTCGTCTCTGGAATTAGATAACTGTTTTAAGCATTTAGCTCGTTAATTTCCAATATTGACTGATAAATCTATCTATATACAGGGTGGGCCAGAAAGGCGTGCGAATTTCAAAATCACATTACTCGCGACAGGAAAGCGGGAGCGGGGTGCGGGTAGTGGGGATAGGTTCCTTGGTTATCGGAAATTTAGTTGCCATGGAACGTTTTACCGGTGAGCAGCGTGCTTTTTGTGTGAAAGCGTATTACAAAAATGGCGATTCGGGCACTAATGCGCGGCGTTTATTTCGTTCTAAGTTTAATTTACATGATTTAAACCAATGTCCGACTGAAAGTGTGATCAGATCGTGGGTCAGAAAGTTTGAGTCTTCGGGTTCGACATTAAATGAAAAACCTGCGGGGCATCCAAGGTCTATAAGAACGGAGGAGAATGTAAGCGTAGTCACGGTGTCTGTACGGCGCGATCCCCAGCAGTAAATTCTGATCGCTACACAGCAATGTTACGTAACTTTTTCTTTCCACAACTGCATAATTTTGAAGCCTATAACAGCAGGACCTGGTTTCAACAAGATGGCGCGACATCCCATACATCCAATGAGTCTTTGGCAGTTGTTAACGAAATGTTTAATGGAAAACTGATATCGCGTCGAGGGGACATTCGATGGCCTCCCCGGAGCCCAGATCTCACGCCACTGGATTTTTTTCTGTGGGGGTACCTCAAGAGTCGCGTTTACGCCAATAAACCGATGCCAATTGCCCAGCTCAAAGACAATATTCGCAAGGAAATGTCCGATATCCCACGAGCAATGTGCCAGCGAGTTTTCACGAATTTGAGGGCTAGATTGGAAGAGTGTGTACGTGGAGATGGCACACATCTCAGCGATGTTATTTTTAAAAAATAAAATTCCCATCTGTAATCTTTATTATAATTATATTTTTTCTTTCCTGAGCTTTGTAGTTTTTTTTATATGATTTTTTATAATCCGCTCAACTTTATGTATGTCAACCCTGTATATAAAAATGAAATCCTGTTCGTTAGTCTCGCTAAAACTCGAGAACAGCTGGACCGATTTGGCTAATTTTGGTCTTGAATTATTTGTGGAAGTCCAGAGAAGGTTTTAGCGGTAGATAAATATGAAAATGCTCGGAATTAAATAAAAATTACAATTTTGTTTTTCCTTTCATGTATCCCCCGTTGGATGGATTCTTTTTGTTTGTTTTAAGTTTATTTTATACAAAAGTTTAGGTCTTTTATTTATTGCTAAGTGCTTTTGAGGCACTACGAAGTCTGCCAGGTCAGCTAATATTACATAATTTTTATCATTTTTGCGACAGAAACTATACTACCACCACTTTGAATTTTTCTTCCTTATTTTTCACTATAAACACAGGTTATCGCAAGACAAAGCCCCCATAACCCTTAAATTAGCGGAACACCCAAAGTTACAGACGACACGTAACGCAATTTGCTTCACGAGCAGCACAGTTAAAATATTCACACCACTACTGCATGCTTCAATCGAAGAACACTGTATGTAACTATTTAAGTTTAAATAAGTTTTTGAAAGTGAAATTGATTGTGCTTTGTTTTTCTCCCCGCCTATTTGCTGGTAGCCTAAGGGCCAACCCAAGGGGCTATTCGAGGTACTCGCAGACGGATAAGTGAGCTCACGGGCTCAATCTGAGATAATTTTGGTAACACTAGCCCTAGCAATAGCAGTGCTTCACAGAATATACCGCCGGATCGGAATCGCGATCCACTGAGAAGCACAACGAGAAACTCAGTGGGCTAAGCCAATTGTACTTTTATCGAACGGCCAATTGGAAACTATTTTTAAACAGAATTATAAAACTACCTAGAATACTGTAGATTTTCTTAGAATACGATAGAAGCATAGACTAAGCCACGCAAATAGCGAAAACTGTTATAGGTATCAGTGACTTCCCACACAATATTTAAAGCACCATTATAAATATACTTTTACTTTTGAAAGTGGCACCTGTGACAGAGAAGCTGAGGAGTGCGCGTTTGGGATGGTATGGACATGTGATGAGACGAAATGAAAATGAGGTTGGTAAGAGAGTGTTAACTATGAATGTGGAAGGATATAGAGGAAGAGGTAAACCTAAGAAGAAATGGATAGATTGTGTGAAAGACGATATGGGTAAGAGGGGAGTGAGCGAAGAAATGGTATATGATAGAAGAGTATGGAAGGAGAAATGTTGCGCCGACCCCAGGTGACTGGGAGAAGGGCAGGATAATGATGATGATGATATAAATAAACTTTTACATTTTACTTTACTACGCATGCTCCATTTGGTCAAGTTTCGAGATTGCGCTTTGAAGTTTTTAGTTATAAATTTAGATCTAATTAGTAATCGTTATATAAATAGTGCACATAAATATTTATCATTTAACGTTTACGTGGCGAAATGTGAGTTACAACGTTTCACAAACACAAGATACGGCACGTTCACTAAATTACATGTGTAGAGACACATGCAGATTGGCCGTGCCCGTGCTCAACTAACTACCTGCGAGAACTCGGGTGATTTGTAAATTCTTAATAACAGAAACTTGACTCCGAATTGTTAATTAAAGTTCAAAACTTCTTGTTGCGAATCATGGATTTCGTTTGGAACGAGAAACTGGGTCAATATTTTTGCATACAACATTTAAACATACCATATATTTGTCTTTCGTAGCTGACGAAGAACTAATAAGCAACGTTTATCAAGAAAGTTTGTCTAGGAATTTGATTAGAGTTCGACTACTAGTCTCAAGATATTATGAGTATATCATGCTTGAACAACAACAACGACAACTAGTTCAGAATCTATTATTCGCCTATATATTATGAGTATATCATATATGTGAACCTTGAACAAAAACCACGACAACTCTACTTCAGAATATATTATTAGTCACCTATTCTTGAGCATTGTTTCCAGTAATTTATAACCGGCTTATTTGTACTACAAATCTGATATATCAAGGTCGGGACCTAATATTTAAAAGTGTGCACCAAAATCTATATTCTTAAGAAATGTTTGTGCCAAACATCTCAAAATACACAGACTGAAACTCTCTACCGAAACAACTTCATAAGTGTTCATTGATTTTAATTTGTTGTATATCGAGAACGTCGGTATATGAAACTATTTGTTTGTGGACTACGCGCAATCCGAGCTTGATTGAGCTTTCTATAATGATCATGTGAAAGTTCAGAAAGAAAGATCATTTCGCATTAAATTAACAGTACTGACCTAGTTTATGCAGGTCACTAAAACTCTAAAACTGGTGGTAGATGGTCGTCGTGGCCTAAAGGATAAGACGTCCGGTGCATTCGTATCGAGCGATGCACCGGTGTTCAAACACCGCAGGCAGGTACCAATTTTTCTAATGAAATACGTACTTAACAAATGTTCACGATTGACTTCCACGGTGAAGGAATAACATCGTGCAATAAAAATCAAATCCGCAAAATTATAATTTGCGTAATTACTATTGTTACTATAGCCGTTGAGACTATACTGAGACCTTAGAACTATATCTCAAGGTGTGTGGCGCATTTACGTTGTAGATGTCTATGGGCTCCAGTAACCACTTAACACCAGCTGGGCTGTGAGCTCGTCCACACATCTAAGCAATAAAAAATAAATAAAAAAGAGCTATTGCCTATTGCCTATTGCCGTGAAGTAGTAATGCGTTTCGGTTTGAAGGGGCAACCGTTGTAGTGTAAAAACTGAGATCTTAGTACTCGTATCTCGAGGTGGGTAGGACATTTGCGTTTTTAATGTTTATGGGCTCCGGCAGCCACTCAATTAATGATATATAGTCTTTGCTGCCGCTGACTACTCCCCAAATCCTGTCCACGCAGGAGCCAATCACCGTCGACGCCCTAGACACGCCCTTACGGATCCATCTGATCCAATAACCCTTGCATTAGACGCCTTCAGCTCTAACACTAGAAGCAGCCTTAGGGACAACGGTAACCGTACTCGTCGAACTCATCGAAAAGTTCGACGTGAAACCTAACCTAAAGATCAGCCCACTAAGTTTCTCACCGGATCTTCACAGCGGGTCGCGATGCCAACCCGGTAGTAGGCTCATTCGCGAAACAGCTGCTCTTGAGTTGCTAGGTCTCTTTTGGAAGCGCTCGGACAGGTGTTAGCAAATCCCACCCCTCCTCGCTGAGCCCACCTGTCCTGGTGTAACTGGAAAGGCTTCTGGGCCACCAGTAATCCCTTAATCTTAAATAAGGTAGCCCATGAATTCGTTCACCCATGTATACTAAAGAAAATCTGATGAAATGGACAGTATATTAGGTATACAAGAGTTAGTTGCTACGGCAACTTCCATTCTTATTACTTTACACCTAATCGCCAATATTCCTCTCCATCAATCAAAGATGTACTACAAGCAGTGGTATATTTTTACAGCCCTCTAGATGACCAATGATCACCGGCGCTCATGGCCAAGAGAAATGACAGAGGTGCGGTCAACCTCCTTTTAGCTAGACATACTAGGCTTCGAGTATAAAATGGCGATTTGTAAAGTTTTGATATGCTTAGTTGTTAAAAGCCATCATAAAAATCAAGTTTTCTTATTGCCGTTTTGTATTAGAGAGACGCTTTCACAACCCTCTGATTTGTTGTGCTTAACAATGTCTATTATTAATACGTCGATTATAAGTTCTTCTACCCATCTTGAGAAGTAAGACTCTCATTTTCAAACGGTTTTTAAGCGAGAACGCCAGACGACCTTATGGCTGATGTAGGCAGAATAGCTTATCCGCGATCACAATAATCTATTCACTCGCAAACTTCTCAAAGTGGCTTACGGGACATTTACTTTGTAGCAGTTTTGGAGCTGCCAAAAAAGAAAACATACATACAATAACAAAACTTGATGGCGACTTAAGTCAACAAATACCCGGTAAAAGGATCTCAAATAAAGGATACCGCAACACCCAAAAAGTTTAAGTTTACACAATTTTATGGGCATTTGCAGTTAGACGCTAACAATTATGACAAACACAAACGGCTCAATTATAGGACTTAAAATAATCCGTGTTCATAAAATGGCTTACGACGTACAGTGCAGCGCAAACGCAGTTGTATGCAGACGAATTCAATAGGCCAAATTGCAGGACGGACAACGCTTGCAAATGGTTCGATCGATTGGTCCAAGTTATAAGAGTTTCTTCACAATGCTTAGCAACTTAGTGATAATTTTTTTACAAATTATGTATAATTGTACCAGATATTAAAATTCCGGAATAAAGAATACGACACATTTAAAACATTTACAGCTTTTCGAATAATTAGAAAAAAATTGAGGTAATAAGGACTGCCGATAGAACTAAAAAAAAAATAACTTAGAGTCTTAGTATCAAATTTTGAAATTTCATAATGTTTAAATGAAAATTATCATACTCAATCTAGTTTTCATATCTACTAGTGATACATATTTATTGGTGATATCACAATAGGTCCTCTATTGTGAGTCCGCACGGGTAGGTACCACCACCCTGCTGCTATTTCTGCCGTGAAGCAGTAATGCGTTTCGGTTTGAAGGGTGGGGCAGTCGCTCTAACTATACTGAGACCTTAGAACTTATATCTCAAGGTGGGTGACGCATTTACGTTGTAGATACCTATGGGCTCCAGTAACTACTTAACACCAAGTGGCCTGTGAGCTCATCCACCCACCTGAGCAATAAAAAAAAAACACTGCTTTGAGCACTTTTGGATAGGCGAACATTTTATGGGCTCGCGTCACCGACATGCTAATGTTACGTGTACACATATTATTATAATACACATACCTGACCGTATCCTGTACGCGTTAGACGCTTTTTGGGAGGGTAAATAAAATCTTGAGTTCGCGTCACCGACATACGTAATAGCAGTATGACTGTAGCTATATAGGTAGCGTATTGTGCAATATTAGTGCTGTGTATATCTTTGCGAGTAAAATTAATAGATTTAGTAAAAAGTGATCGTATTTTAATTGATACTAGAGGTCCCTCAGTAGTCGAAAGTCGACTATAATTAATTGGAATTGTAAGTTTGTACACTATTATGATTGTATTTTATACTTCTATAATCACAAATTTCGCCAAGACTACACTATAAAAAATATTAACAAAGACAAACAATATTTAATCTATTCTTAATTTGACAACAGACGTCAAGAACAAAAGTTTGACAATAAATAGTATGCATGCGTGTGTGCGTCAAATACATGGTATGTAGTGTGTGTAATGTTTTCTTTATTGATTTAATGTATCTTTTATGCATTATTTTGAAAAAATATTGGCATTGTGCACTTCTTCTCTATATTCTCTATAAGTGTGGAAAATTTCATACTCCCCCGTCCGCGCAATTTTCGTAAAAAGGGATACAAAGTTTTTGCTTCACGTATTAATATATAGATGTCAATTAAATTGTGTTTATGTTTTGTCATGATCTTGTGTACAGACCGTAATATTTTTGAATAATAATTGAACCAGATATACTTAATTGTGCACGGAGTGTCAATATTGTAGTTACTGGAGCCCATAGACATCCACAACGTAAATGCGCCACACACCTTGAGATATAAGTTCTAAGGTCTCAGTATAGTTACAACGTAATAGTTACACCGTAAGAAGTTTTCACTTAAAAAATGTTCCTCGTTTGAAATTCAGTCGGACGCTTGCAGTTACTAACCAAGACCGCAGCTCACACAGGAAGACCGTAAGCTGTTGGTCCCAACAGGAAATTACGAGGGACGAGGAGTGAATCAATCTTACAACAATGTTTACATTAACACCGGTGCTCTTAAACGACTTCTGTTAGTTCTTTGTTCAAATTCAAAGATTCTAAAATTCGTTCTAATCATTTTCAATCGCATAAAAGTCCTTTCGATAGATTTTAATTATATGTTCCACGAATTATAATTAACCTTGCGCATCTTTCTCCTACATATCGCTCTATTCTCAAAGTCAAAATTGCCAGCACTTTTTTGAGTATTTCGTCTTCAGAGTGGTCGTAAACGGCTTAAAATTGGACGAAATATACTATCGCAGGACTAAAACATTATTTATATTTTGACGCAAAAATTTGTTTATCAAACCAAAACTATATGACCCTTCTGTTGGGGCAAAGTCAGTCAGAAAATGTACCGTCTAAATATAAATGCGTGTCTAAGCGAACACAGCAATAACTTCAGTCTAAAATATGAAAAGCAATACGAAATATACTAAGTTGGGGAGCGTTCTTCAAAAGCTTCGTCTAATAAAGCTCACAAAAGCCAATTGTCTGCTTCAGATTAGTTTCACACTTATTAAGAAATTCTATGAAGAAAATTTCATTTCGTTGAAAGATATTAATAAATAAAGTGCGTTTTGAAAAATAGTCGAGCTTAATTTGAAAGCTTCTTTTAAATAAATCGTTTTAATTTCCATAAAAAAGCATTCCTCGAAAAAAACTAGAATCCATTTGGTCGATGACTCTTCAAGCAATTTAAATTCGATGAAAATGTTTTAAGCTACGAAATAATAGAAGTTTTCTCGTAGTAAAGGAATAAAGAAAATCTCATTGTATTTTTCCTGTACCAAGACATGCTTGCTTGTTTCACTCCGCAGCTGTCAGTCGCATTTATTATGCATACCTCCGACGCTGTCCAGGCTATTTCATTTACAATGATAACGACATTATCAGTTACTCCAATGTGCTTGATGCAAATTTTTTAAAGTTCTCGATAGCGTAAAAGTTAACTCAAATTGGTATGAAGTTAGAAAAGTGGCCTACGTTTGCCGCTAGGAACGCTGTTCCAACTACATACAAATTTTATTAGTGGTAGTAGGACCTCTTGTGAGTCCGCGCGGGTTGGTACCACCACCCTGCCTATTTCTGCCGTGAAGCAGTAATGCGTTTCAGTTTGAAGGGTGGGGCAGCCGTTGTTACTATACTTGAGACCTTGGAACTTATATCACAGGGTGGGTGGCGCATTTACATTGTACATGTCTATAGGCTCCAGTAACTACTTAGCACCGGGTGGGCTGCGAGCTCGTCCACGCATCTAAGCAATAAAAAAAATAAAAAAGTTAACTTTAACTTTTACGCTATCGAGAACGTTAAAAAACTTGTACGAAGCACACAGGTCATCAACTATCACTGTCCGAAATCTGTTGCGTCAATTCTTCGTGACTGAGCAGCAAAACATCCAAAGATACACATTTACATATGTTATTGTGACTTTTTAAAAAGCGACGATCGCTGACGTCATCATCATTAACAGGACCGTGAAGCTACCATACTTAAGACATTTTTTTTGTATGGAAACTAGCGACATCTTGTAGTGGATGCCTCTAAACTTATGTGTTGTTAAAGTTAAGGTACTTAATTATGGTATAACTAAATACAGAAAATAAAAAAATCATACAAGTCTTTATTTGTTATAGAGAAAATGAATAAATTTTATCAATTTGTAATTTCTGAAAACTTACAAAATTCTTCATTAAAAATAAAATGTAGGATAGGTAATATGTGACTGCCATCTACAGGAGCAATGAGAAATTAATCGAAGCGAAGCCATCTAGTGGCCGACGCCCGTAAACATTTTTGTTAAGTGCTTGACTTGCTTATCTATAACTAATTTATGTGTATTATCTATGATCATTAGTTCAACCACAGTAAACCTTTGATTGGCATTCAAAAACATACCGTGAAAACTACTTGATAATATAGCACCCCATTTCTGACTCAAATCTTGTCCATTTTTTTCTTCTTTCTTTCCAATCGCCCTGCTGACGATAAATCTCATAACTTATTTATGCCGCCCCCAGATCGTACTGAACTCTGTCAAAATTAAGGCATAAATCTTTTGGTGTTTTTTTTTCGCTAGCACCCGCACAAGCTTACAATTCAGCGGCCGTGTTTTATGTATCATTAGAAACAGGAAACCCTAGTTTCGATGATTTTAAATACTTTTTTTATGTTAGACGCTATATTATTATTCTTTTTGACGTTTTGTCCCGGTGGTATGTAATAGGTACATACATGCCTAGAACTCTAGTGGATTACTTTACATCCGCAATATTAGCTAGAAGTAGGTGAGAATAGACAACCTCTTTTTACTGGTAGTAGGACCTCTTGTGAGTCCGCACAGATAGGTACCACCACCCCGCCTATTTCTGCCGTGAAGCAGTAACGCGTTTCGGTTTGAAGGGTGGGGCAGCCGTTGTAGCTATACTGAGTACCTTAGAACTTATATTTGAAGGTGAGTGGCGCATTTACGTTGTAGATGCCTATGGGCTCCAGTAACCACTTAACACGAGGTGGGCTGTGAACTCGTACACCCATCTAAGAAATAAAAAAAACATATATTCCGAGTGAAAATTTTCCGCGAACACGTAGAACAAATAACAAACCTCAAGCCTAAGAAAACAGCTCGGAAGAAATTCTGAACGCGCAATTTTCTTTTCCGCTCCAGCGCCGCCTGTCAATGCCAACAGCGATAGTGACGTCAGCACTGATGACATCACACTACACAAAAACCGAGTTCTTCACAAAAACAAAGGACTTGAAGAGGTCAATTGTAGAGTAGAAGAGGTAAGACATAAATACCCCAACATGATTTTCATTGGATTTTTTTTTATTGCTAAGATGGGTGGATGAAACCACGGTCTTTCTATTGTTAAGTGGTTACCAGACCCCATAGACGTCTATATGATATGAGATTCTGAGATCTAAGATCTCAGCTATTACAATATAACGGCTGCCCCACCCTTAAAACTGTGCGAACTCACAACACGTCCTACCATCAGTAATTACGCAAATTATAATTTTGCGGTTTTGATTTTTATTACACGATACTATTCCTTCACCGTGGAAGTCAATCGTGAGCATTTAATAAGTACGTATTTCATTAGAAAAATTTGGTACTTGCCTGTGGGATTCGAACACCGATACAGTCGCACCAATTGATACGAATGCACCGGGCTTCATATCCTTTAGGCTACGACGACTCCGAACTGAAAAAAAAAAGATGTGTGGCGTCGTGGGAAACCGGATAGGAACGAAGTTCCTTATTATAAAAATATTAATTTTAAGTTCTATTCGAGGTATAAAGAAAATAATTATTCGGGTATATATCTTTTTTTTGATAAAAATTAAATTAAATTATTTTATTCTTTGTAGGTTATTACAAAGTTAAGTCATACACTGTGTGCATTATTAATAAAAATCTTACGTTACGGACGTTTTTTCCCGGTTAGGGTACCTCTCCGCATCGTCCCATATGGAACTTCGTTCCAAAAACACTTTTTATTAATTTTGCCATTCTCACACTCCAGATTAAAGTATTATTAGTACATTCGACCCTATTCACAATCGCCCGTCTCCCGCTTACATTTCTCTGTAATACCAGCAAAAAAATAAAACAAGGAACTTAATAAGAAATTCGAAAAGTTAAACCGATACAGTAATACTGGGAAAGGAGACGCTAAAACTCGTCCAACTAGTGCGCGAGAACTCGGAATTAATTCTCTTTGTAATACTATGAAAAAGCAATGAAACTCTGGGACAGGTCGTGATTGTCTCAACTCCAACCGTTGAATGAGACTTATATTTACTTATGAAAGAAGTCATTACGAAGTTTCGATCGAGTTGTGGAAGAGTTCGTTCACCCTTAGATTTATTTTTATTTTCGACTAGCTGACCCGGCGTACTTCGTAGTGCCTCAATCGATAAATAAAATACATAAAATTGTGTATAAAATAAACTTGAAACGAACAAAAGGAATCCGTCCGACGGGTGATACTTCAAAGGGAAAGCAACGTTGTTTTTTTTAGTTAATTCCGAGCATTTTCATATTTATCTACCGTTCAAACCTTTTCTGGACTTCCACAAATAATTCAAGACCAAAATTAGCCAAATCGGTCCAGCCGTTCTCGAGTTTTAGCGAGACTAACGAACAGCAATTCATTTTTATATATATAGATAAACACACGATCTATACACAGACTATATTATTAATACATTGAGACATGAGTTCATTCGTAGAGGTCGCCTTTTCTATACAAGAGAAAACACGTTATCTTTGAAACAGAAGGCGGCAATGCACAACAGAAACTAGCTAGTTATCTTAGGTCGCTCACAACTGTAACTGTGACGATACTGAGACTTTAGAGCCTATCTCTCAAGGTGGCGGCATTTACGTTGTAGATGTCTATGGGCTCCGGTAACTACTTAACAACCCGTTGGCTCTGATTTCGTCCACCCATCTATGCAATCAACAAAAAATAACAAAAAGTAATGCTTGCAAAATCATAGCTTCTAGACTCACCGTAGGAACAAAAACAAAACAATAAATCTATATTACTAATACTAATACTAATATACTAATACTAATAATATTATAAAGAGGAAAGATTTGTTTGTTTGTTTGTTTCGAATAGGCTCCGAAACTACTGGACCGATTTGAAAAATTATTTTTCCATTAGAAGCCGACATTGTCCCTGATGAACATAGGCTACTTTTTTTTTATTTTATTTTTTGTTTCATGTGTGTTTTAATGTTTCCGAAGCGAAGCGAGGGCGGGTCGCTAGTTTGTATATAATTTGTGCTTTCATCGTACAGTATCAAAGGAAAGCTCTTGTTAGACGACTCGTCGGTTATCCGTTATATTGTAAAAAAGCGAACATTATACCGTAAACGGCTGCAATTAATACCGTTTTCTTCAAAATAATTAATATTAAATTACGTCTTTTAGTTTGGTCCAAGATGTCGGATTATAGCGTTTTGAATGGTCGTGCTGAAATTCACAGGCAAAGCGAAACAGTTCGACTAAATAAACGTATCATCGACCCACAGCAATATGTTCGCGCTATTCCTATTCTGCTACAAAACAAAATGAATATATAGCAATAATTTAGAAATTAAATTTGCACGTCTTAAAAGACACCCTAAGCAATTCGTGGTTGTAAGCAACTGATAACCGTGATATTTTTGATAAAATAACTGTTTAGGTGCTTAGAATAACACCAACACATATATTAAGCACTGTAGAATGAGTCAGAGATTTCTCTGAGTACATCAGCATACTGCGATCTTCAAGTCCACATAATTAGTAAAAATATAAATGAGAGTACCACATGTCTTAGTATGTGACCAAATTCACATTACTAGAGGTCCCGCAGTAGTCGAAATTCGACTATAATTAATTGGAATTGTAAGTTTGTACACTATTATGATTGTATTTTATACTTCTATAATCAAAAATTTCGCCAAGACTACACTATAAAAAATATTAGCAAAGACAAACAATATTTAATCTATTCTCAATTTGACAACAGACGTCAAGAACAAAAGTTTGACAATAAATAGTATGCATGCGTGTGTGCGTCAAATACATGGTATGTAGTGTGTGTAATGTTTTCTTTATTGATTTAATGTATCTTTTATGCATTATTTTGAAAAAATATTGGTATTGTGCACTTCTTCTCTATATTCTCCATAAGTGTGGAAAATTTCATACTCCTCCGTCCGCGCAATTTTCGTAAAAAGAGATACAAAGTTTTTGCTTCACGTATTAATATCACATAGAGCATACTCGAACTTGTCAAAACTATGTAAGCTGAGATGTCGTCTGTCTAGTGAAGCAATAAAATTAAAATCGCTTTATCTCATAACTTTGACGGTCACTAATCTGTCGAAGATACCCGTCAGGAGCAAGGCTTATGTGTTCCTAACGTGTTTTCGTAAGGAAAATAAACGATGTCAGCTTACTCGCATTTTGTAGTTCACTGTGAAGCAATTAATTTAGATCGTGTCAGCATTAAACTTCATTTAATGAAAAATTGAGAGAACTTTTACATCGGGTGTCTTTTTTAAAAATAAGGTAACGTGCTTAAAATGTTTAACAACAACGAAAACCGACTTCAACATATTTATATGGGAATTTCATCATTATTAAGGATAACTGAAAAACTTCAGGTCAGGTCTTGATAAAAATTAAGTGGAGCCACATGAAGAGTATAAGATTTCAAATAAAAGAAAGAATCATTAAAATTGGATTATCTAGAAAAAAGTTCTGAGGTTGCAGGCATAAAATACATTAGAATCGACAATCTCCTTATTTGGGAGCGAAAATATTACTGGAACGAATTTAAACTTCACTTTTCACAGAGCTGCACGACCATATTGAGGAAACTAATCCGGACATCCAAAAATCTCGGTACCAAAATGTCATGACAGTTAAAGATTCTAAAACCATAAACTTAGTCAAACGAAATGCGATCACAAATGAACCTAATCAACAAACAGCTGAGGTACTTATTTCAATGATAGTAATATCAAAACAGAGACCTATAAACATTAAAGTTTAAATAGTACACACGATAATAAGAATAAGAATAATACAAACGAAATAACACTGAACAATCAGTTCGAAGTCAAGGATGGGACACGTTAATATTTATCGATAAATCTAGCCTCCTTCTGATGTCCAACGTTCTCGGAAATGTAATAAAGCCTTGCCAATTTACGATCAGACTTAGTAGTGAATTATGTGGAAGCATATTCCATATTGTCTACATAAAAGTTTCCCTGTGCTTTCTTCCTGAATACTGACAATAGACCAAATATTTTAATAACGTTTTTATACTTTCTTCTTTTATACCTTCATATCTACCTACCTACCTTACCACACTATGTACGGTCGGCGGAGCTTGACCTCTTTTTTATTCAGGCCTAACATACGTCATTTCTGCAATCACACACTTCTTTCGCATTTCCTCTTTCACACCAAACGACAACAATGGCATTCTTTAAACTACATATAATGGATTATTTTATTCACCATAAAAAAAGTTTAGTCCAATAAAACTATAGCACAAACTGAATTGCCCTATAAAGAGAAACAACATTTAAAAGCTATTGCTTCACCGGTTCTACTGTTTCTTAAATTTCAATATTCAAATATGTTTTAATGTTTCTAATGTTTCTCCTTCTAAAGTTTCAATATTCAAAATACCGTTTATGTCACCTGTATAACTTATTATAACCACTTTTAAGATTTATGTCATAAATCTTAAAGTGTTACACATATATTCTAACTTTCCTGTTCTTGAAAATCAAATGTGTTCGATGAAATCAAAAATTAAACAGCGCACCCATCGCCACTGGTCACATTATTGTGATCGTACATCGATATTCAACTAGCATTTGAACGTCGCATCCCTAAACATGATTTCGGAGCTCTTCAAGTCTCCTTGCCAAATTCGAAACAGCAATCTTAAAGAAAAACAGTTAACAATAAACATGGAGGAGCGTTTCCGATGCCATCTTGGTGCTATGAAATAATGATATTGCTTTGGCAGCGTGCGGGTCGCGAACGTCGCCTTCCATGTCCAAAAGGGTACGGTTGGCCAAGTTTCGAAATTAGACGTACGTGTATTTTGATTTGGCAATACCAGATTATGAGGTCTCATTAGTGGAGGTAGGGCGTAGTGTGAGCTCGTAGTGCTATCCCATTTTTTTTGCTGCGACACGGGTATACGTTCCAGTTTGAAGGGTAAAACAGTTGTTCTAAAACAACAATTAAAATTGGACTCACGTTACAAAGCTAGGTAATGGCAGTCACGTTGATGTTCATGGTTTACGGTAACCACTTTATCACACCACCAAATCTATCATGAGGTTTGGAGTCAAAGATGAGTCTTCCACTTCACATATCAAAATAGCCTCGGGTTCGTATCTGAACAAAAAAAAAACTAAGAGAATTAAAATTAATTCTGCATTAGATTCTCTAGTTCGACTTGGATATTATGTATCAGTAGATTTAATTACAGTTAATATAGTCAATCTATAAGGAACAATCTGAAAGACTTATTCCATCGGATAGTACATTTCGTATTCTTCCTAAAGGAAAAGGAATCGGACAGTCTTCGTAATTTAAATAACGAATTGGCGAATTGCAAAATCGACCTTTTTTCTAATAGAGCCGCAGGGGACATTCGCGAATTTTAAAATGGAGATTAAAGGGAAATTCACTTTTACAAGAATTAAAAGAAACGGAACATGAAGGCACAAAGAATCTAGTGGTTTGAACGTAAGCGCCACGAATGTCATTAAGGATGTGAATAAATTGTTACAAGCTAGTAATGAGTAATCATGTCCTGACTTCACTGGTTACTAGTGGTAGGACCTCTTGTGAGTCCGCATGGGTAGGTATTTCTGCCGTGAAGCAGTATGTAATGCGTTTCGGTTTAAAGGCTGGGGCAGCCGTTGTAACTATACTGAGACCTTAGGACTTATATCTCAAGGTGGGTGACGCATTTACTTTGTAGATGTCTATGGGCTCCAGTAACCACTTAACACCATGTGGGCTGTGAGCTCGTCCGCCCATCTAAGCAATAAATAAATAAAAATTGCGTGACACGCTATCTATTACATATGTATGTGAAGAAATCTTCAGATTTCCATAGCGTGTCATCCTGTGAAGTTTGGTAGCGACAGGATCAGAATTCAATCAAGGATCGCGCCTACAACGCAGTCAGGTTTGGTTACTCCATAATAAAAGCGCTGTTTTTAAGATTTTCTCACAACCTACTTGATGTTCAATCGTTTTTAATGACATTTAAAACATTGTATACATGTCTCAAGGTGGCTCACTGCGTTCAGGATGAAGAGTCAAAGTCTTGAGGTGTTTTAGTATTTGTTTTAGAAATAAACCATTTTGCGTCCAAACTTATACATGTAATCGATGCGTGTGAATGTTTTGCAGATGTTGATAAAAAGATGAGGTGGTCAGGTAGTACAATAAAGCGATAGACAGAAAATTAGCCGTACCTTTGATAATATCAATTTTATTTATGCCATAATTGGCTGGAAGAACTTCAGTTCACATTAATGTATAATACTCAGTAAATACTGCTACCCTTTCTCCATTGGATATTTTAGTCAATTTTTACGATAATTATTAGGATAGATTTTGATATACCAGACCACACAGCCCACATTCCGATAGAGGCACCCGTCACGTGCGGACGTGCTCATCGACCACTCGATCGCCCGGCCTTTGTTCGCCCGGCTTTTCTTAGCCCGGCCATTGTTCACGCGGCCTGTGTTCGTGGTACATCTGCCGACCAAGTGTTTTTCCTGGAAGTTTTTATTTGTTTTGTTTCCTTTTGTTATTTCTGTGTTCGTGGTACATCTGCCGACAAACTGTTTTCCTGGAAGTGCTTAATTGTTTTGTTTCTTTTTGTTATTTCTATTTTGTTGTGTTTTTTCTTTGTCGTAGTAATCGCGCCGCATTGCCACCTGTGTTCAATAGAACCGCTCAGGTCCGAGAAGATGGGGCCTCGCCGCAAGGCGAGTGTTTTCAAGACCCGGGGCCGCCCCACCTGGGCACTCAGCGATCATGGACGCTGTATTCGCGGAATTCCTCCGACTTCGCCACCCACAGCTCGCTTCAGAGTTTCTGGCCTTCAAGGCCAATCACACTGCGAGCCCTCTCGAGGACTCCGCCGCGCTCGCTGCTCCTGCGTCGCCTGTACCTGCGCGCAAAGCTTCTGCATCGAGCACCGCAGCCTCCGTCGTGCCTGCCGCTCCCGTGTCGCCTATACTGGCGAGTAAAACTGCTGCGTCGTCCGCCGTGGCCACCGTTCCAGCAGCGCGATTATCCGCGGCCTCCGTCGCGCCCTCCAAAACTCCTGCTCGTAGGTCACCTGCGCCCGCCTCCTCGTCCTCCGACTCTGACTCGGAGATGGAGGTCGACCTCGCCCCCGCCTCATCGACGGATGGATTCACCCTGGTACAAAAGGGTAAGAAGCGTGCCGCGGAGTCTCGAGCTCCCGCGGCCGCCAAAATTAGCAAAGCCGCGAACGCGTCGCGTCCCCGCCCTCAGACTCCCGTTGCGCCTCCAGCCCGTGCCACTCCGTCGCCGCGTCCGGTGGCACAAAATAAAACCCAGACCCCTCTCCCGGTAATCCTTCAAGAGAAGGCAGCTTGGGATCGAGTTTCCCTGGCCCTTAAGGCCAACAATATCAATTTCACGAATGCCCGTAACCTCGCGAACGGCATTCAAATTAAGGTTCGAACACCCGACGACCATAGGGCCCTCTCTTCTTACCTCCGTAAGGAGCGTATAAGTTTCCACACGTATACGCTCCAGGAGGAGCGCGAACTCCGTGCCGTCATACGTGGCATCCCTAAAGAGTTGGATGCCGAGCTCGTCAAGGCCGACCTTCTCGAACAAGGCCTACCGGTTAACTCCGTACACCGCATGCACACAGGCCGCGGAAGGGAGCCATATAACATGGTTCTCGTCGCCCTCCAGCCTACCCCCGAGGGTAAGCAAATATTCAACATCCGAACGGTCTGTAGCCTTTCCGGAATCGCCGTCGAAACCCCACACAAGAAAGGCACACCTAACCAGTGGCATAACTGCCAATTATACGGGCATTCTTCCCGTAACTGTCACGCGCGCCCCCGATGCGTCAAGTGTTTAGGCGATCACGCCATGGCCCTATGCACTCGCGATCAAAAAACCGCGACGGAACCGCCTAGCTGCGTCCTGTGTCGAACACAGGGTCACCCCGCAAATTACCGCGGATGCCCCCGAGCCCCGAAAATAAATCGCCGCGTCGCCCGCCAAAACTGCCTCCGAGCTTCCGGCCCAGACATCAAAGCCTCGGCACCCTCTGTGTCGCAGGCTAAGCCAGCGTTCATTGCGGCGGCGGTGCCCAGTGTCTCGGCCTGGGCGAAACCGC
The DNA here is from genome assembly GCF_030267445.1 of Bombyx mandarina. NCBI lineage: Eukaryota > Metazoa > Arthropoda > Insecta > Lepidoptera > Bombycidae > Bombyx > Bombyx mandarina. The sequence continues at coordinate 12,038,300 of NC_143231.1, read as the reverse complement.
TGCCGTACATGAACACGGCTACAACTCCCTCCTCCGCGATTCGTCCCGCCCCCGCGACTCGTCCCTCTCCCGCGACTTGACCTCCGACCGCGTCCGACAATCTCGCTTTAGCGATCGACTTCTTTCAGTCGATCAACTTTGAGCGCGTTAACGCTTTGGGCGACGCCATTCGCGCTGCCTCCACTGTACAACACTTTATCGCCGTTGTGCAAGAATACGCCGACGTATACGCGTCATTAAATACGTACGTCCTCCCCTCACTCCGCCGGTAATCAATGGCGTATATAAGTAGGATAAAGCCCCTATCCGTAACGATAGGATTTTTTAACGCTTACGGTCTCGCAAATCAACGTGATCAGGTTTCTGACTTTTTGCGTGACCATCAAATTTATATATTTTTAGTGCAGGAGACCCTACTTAAGCCCGCGCGCCGTGACCCTAAAATCGCGAACTATAACATGGTCAGGAACGACAGGCTCTCTGCTCGTGGTGGTGGTACCGTCATTTACTATAGAAGAGCCCTGCATTGCGTCCCGCTCGATCCTCCCGCGCTCGCTAATATCGAAGCATCAGTGTGCCGAATCTCACTGACGGGACACGCGCCAATCGTTATCGCGTCCGTTTATCTTCCACCGGATAAGATCGTTCTAAGCAGTGATATCGAGACGCTGCTCGGCATGGGGAGCTCTGTCATTCTTGCGGGCGACCTAAATTGTAAACACATCAGGTGGAACTCACACACCACAACCCCGAATGGCAGGCGGCTTGACGCGTTAGTCGATGATCTCGCCTTCAATATCGTCGCTCCGCTAACCCCGACTCACTACCCGCTAAATATCGCGCATCGCCCGGATATACTCGACATAGCGTTATTAAGAAACGTAACTCTGCGCTTACACTCGATCGAAGTAGTTTCAGAGTTAGATTCAGACCACCGTCCCGTCGTTATGAAGCTCGGTCGCGCTCCCGATTCCGTTCCCGTCACGAGGCCTGTGGTGGATTGGCACACGCTGGGCATCAGCCTGGCTGAATCTGATCCACCATCGCTCCCGTTTAGCCCGGACTCTACCCCGTCTCCTCAGGATACCGCTGAAGCCATAGACATCTTAACGTCACACATCACCTCGACATTAGATAGGTCATCGAAACAAGTTGTAGCGGAGGACTTCCTTCACCGCTTCAAATTGTCCGACGATATTAGGGAACTCCTTAGAGCTAAGAACGCCTCAATACGCGCCTACGACAGGTATCCTACCGCGGAAAATCGTATTCGAATGCGTGCCCTACAACGCGACGTAAAGTCTCGCATGGCCGAAGTCCGAGATGCCAGATGGTCTGATTTCTTAGAAGGACTCGCGCCCTCCCCAAGCTCTTACTACCGCTTAGCTCGTACTCTCAAATCGGATACGGTAGTAACTATGCCCCCCCTCGTAGGCCCCTCAGGCCGACTCGCGGCGTTCGATGATGACGAAAAAGCAGAGCTGCTGGCCGATACATTGCAAACCCAGTGCACGCCCAGTACTCAATCCGTGGACCCTGTTCATGTAGAATTAGTAGACAGTGAGGTAGAACGCAGAGCCTCCTTGCCACCCTCGGATACGTTACCACCCGTCACCCCGATGGAAGTTAAAGACTTGATCAAAGACCTACGTCCTCGCAAGGCTCCCGGTTCCGACGGTATATCCAACCGCGTTATTAAACTTCTACCCGTCCAACTCATCGTGATGTTGGCATCTATTTTCAATGCCGCTATGGCGAACTGTATCTTTCCCGCGGTGTGGAAAGAAGCGGACGTTATCGGTATACATAAACAACCGGTAAATCGGTAAACAAAAAAATCATCCGACGAGCTACCGCCCGATTAGCCTCCTCATGTCTCTAGGCAAACTGTATGAGCGTCTGCTCTACAAACGCCTCAGAGACTTCGTCTCATCCAAGGGCATTCTCATCGATGAACAATTCGGATTCCGTACAAATCACTCATGCGTTCAACAGGTGCACCGCCTCACGGAGCACATTCTTGTGGGGCTTAATCGACCAAAACCGTTATACACGGGAGCTCTCTTCTTCGACGTCGCAAAAGCGTTCGACAAAGTCTGGCACAACGGTTTGATTTTCAAACTATTCAACATGGGCGTGCCGGATAGTCTCGTGCTCATCATAAGGGACTTCTTGTCGAACCGCTCTTTTCGATATCGAGTCGAGGGAACCCGCTCCTCCCCACGACCTCTCACAGCTGGAGTCCCGCAAGGCTCTGTCCTCTCACCCCTCCTATTTAGCTTATTCGTTAACGATATTACCCGGTCGCCGTCGACCCATTTAGCTTTATTCGCCGACGACACGACTGTTTACTATTCCAGTAAAAACAAGTCCCTAATCGCGAAGAAGCTTCAGAGCGCAGCCCTAGCCCTAGGACAGTGGTTCCGAAAATGGCGCATAGACATCAACCCAGCGAAAAGTACTGCGGTGCTATTTCAGAGGGGAAGCTCCACACGGATTTCCTCCCGTATTAGGAGGAGGAATCTCACACCCCCGATTACTCTCTTTAGACAACCCATACCCTGGGCCAGGAAGGTCAAGTACCTGGGCGTTACCCTGGATGCATCGATGACATTCCGCCCGCATATAAAATCAGTCCGTTTGCATTAGACGCATTCAGCTCTAACACTAGGAGCAGGCTTAGGGACCCCGGTAACCGTACTCGTCGAACTCGACAAAGAGTTCGCCGTGTAACCTAACCCATGAATCAGCTCGCTGAGTTTCTCGCCAGATCTTCTCAGCGGGTCGCGATTCCGATCCGGCAGTAGATTCATTCGCGAAGCAGCTACTCTTGAGCTGTTAGGTCTCCTTCGGAGGCGCTCGGGTAGCTGTTAGCAAATCCCAACCCTCCTGGCTAAGCCTTTGCTCGCCCACCTGTCCTGGTGAAACTGGAAAGGCCTCCGGGTCACCAGTAATTTTTCAATCATAAAAAAAAAAAAAAAACCATACGGCCAAAATTGGGTGACAATTAATAACCAACTTGCAACCTCTAACTACAATTGTAAACTGAGAAAAAAATGGCTTCGCGCAACTGTAATATAGTTCCGTGATTAAAATGTTGTATAAAAATGCTCCTCCAATAAATAATCTTGAAGCCCTTAACTAGAATAGACATCTCGTGATCTCGTTGCCAATAAATTAAGATATGTGCGTATTTGTTCTCTTCTATGTGTCCCTTGAGATGCAACGTAATCAGAAAACGGTTAATCCAACAGGCAATCTATTAGGTGCCTGATAATTGATTAAGAGGATAGGGAAAATGATTTTGCTTTTCGTTCTTGTATTTTTGGCATCGGAGCTGCTTTGTAGCTACCTCGAAAATCTTGTCGTCTAGAAACACATTGTGGGTAAATTTGAAGGGTGTTAAGCCGTTATAACTATATTTGAGACCTTAGAACTTATATCTCAAGGTGGGTGGTGCATTTATGCCGTAGATGTCTATGGGCTTCAGTAACCACTTAGCATCAGGTGGGCTGTGAGCTCGTCCGCCGATCAAAGCAATAAAAAAAAAACGACGACTGCCCCACCTTTCAAACCGAAACGTATTACTGCTTCACGGAAGAAATAGGCGGGGCGGTGATACTTACCCATGCGGACTCACAAGACGTCCTACCACAAATAATTACGCAAATTATAATTTTAATATTTAATTTCAATATTGTGCTTGTATCTTTGTTTGGGTCAAATCTAGCTAGTTAAATTAGGACCACTTCTTCTTATCCTACGGTGTTGAATATCTATATTTGCATGCCGGTTTAATGGCAGTGATAGCACATTTTTTTGCTAAGCATGATCTTCCGCTTCCCTGAGTCGCATTCCTCATGTCTGAGGGTCGTGACCATCTCCTCCCATTATCCTTCTCTGGGTGGTATTTCGCCATCTTCCTCTGTTCTCGGCGGTGTGTATGGCATCGTAGACTGTGCTATCCAGAGTGGCGCGGATTTGGTCGGACCAGCGCATTGCGGCTACGAGATCTTTTACCTGTAATCTTGCCAGGTACTATCAATTTTTCAAGATACTCACCGCTCCTTCTGGTAATGTGACCGAAGAACGCAAATATCCTCTTAAGACAGTGTCTTTATATTGATGCGTTAGTCCGATATGCTGTCCACGGGATTCGTAGCATCTTCCTCCAGCACCACATCTCAGAGGCATCAATGCTGTGGCGATCATTTAATAAGTATGATCCACATCGGATTAAATCCAGAAAAAGAAATTCCTCAAAGATCACCACAGACACAAAATTTACGCATTTTATTACGATCACCGGTTTTAGATTTAACCATAGCACGTTTGCTGCAGTAAGAGTTGAGTCCAAACTAGGATTTTTCCCCTAGGTAGCCTAGGGGGCTATTTCAGCTACGACCGATTGGGTAGGTGAGCTTACGGGCTCAACCTAAGAGAATTTGCCAACGCTAGCCCTAACAAGAGCAGTGCTTTGCAGAATCCACTACCGTATCGAAATCGCGACTCACTGAAAAGATCCGGCGAGAAACACAGTGGGCTGTGTCTTTGGGTCAGTTTACTCTTGGAATTCTTCGTCGTATCCGACGAGTTCAACGAGGACAGTGAACGGTGCTTGAGAAGCCTAAAAGTACCGAGATTGGATCCGGGGATCAGACAATACATGTTACGGGCGACGATATATCACCTACATACCTATTCTACTATGATCTATTCTAAATATGTCCATTAAAAACATCCTTTTTTCACTATGAATTTATTTGTACGGGGATTAGAAACGGAGTCACCGAACACAAAGTTGTGAAGGAGTCAGACACGAAATGATGGCCTAACTCACGTCATTCGGTGACCAATTTGTCGCAGATTACGGGCGCGGAATGCACCGTGCATTATGCCGTTGGCATTTGGCCAGGCGACTGTCGCAATTCAACTGAACACTGACTTCGACGCAAATGTACTGTGGCGGTTCGTTTTTGCTTTCTTTATACATATAAGGGTTATTTCTGAGTTATTTATTTTGGCCGTGGTGTTTTAGTTGCGTGAATCGTGTACCGGAAATTAAGATACTTATTGAGCTATTTTTTTATGTCAATACTATTAATAATACGGAATCTACGTAATGTTTTCTGATGGTTTATACCAGCACCGGCATACCGCTTCCAGTTGGGGTCGAAAAAAAAGGCGATGAAGATTCAAAGTAAACAGAAGCATTCTCTGGTACCATTTTTTTAAGCCCTTGTAGGCAGACGAGCATGCGGCCCACTTGATGGTGAGTCGTTACCGTCGCCCATGGACTTCAGCAATGCCAGGGACAGAGCCAAGCCGCTGCCTACGGCTTAATACTCTCCATAAGCCTCGTTTGAAGAAGGACATGTCAAAGCGCTCGAGAAACACCGTGGAGGGGAGCTCATTCCATAGCCGGAACGTGGCAAAAAATACCTCTGGAAACGCACTGTGGATGACCGCAGTGGCTCCAGGTAATATGGATGAACTCTACTCCGGTGACGGGCAGTGCGATGGTAAAAACGAGATGACGGTATCATCTCGAACAATTCCTCAAAGCGCTCGTATTAAATGACTGTAAGACTTACAAAGTCCAGGCCGGTATTGTAGCCCTGAATATCTTTATTAAAAAACGGTCATAACAGTCATGCATTCTGGCTTAAACGTCACATCCATTAATAAACTGAATACTTTAATTGCAAATTTGTTTTCTCCGTTATTTTCACCAAGATACATTTTCGTGTCAATATTGCGTTGCTTATATAAAATCAATAGAATTACGAATATAAAACAAAATTAATTCTCGATTTTCATTCAATTAAATAATTCGTGGAAATAACGAAACCTAATATAAATACTTGAGATCGGATCAATTGATTTCGAATTTGCAGGTATTTATTAGCTTACTTCTAAACAAAAGCACTACAAAAGCACTCAAGCAATCCCTGAATGCGTAACAACTTCTCCAATTTCATAGTTCCACCACTAATCAAAAAGAGTTCGGATCACAAAGACAGCGCATATACAACTTCCCGAGCTAATTTGGACGGCAAAATTGAATCCATAAAAACGTCAGAGTCCGCTGCACTGATTCTAGAGTCGGAACGAAATTTTCATTCAGTGCTGCTTTTTTTTCCGATATTTATGCCTTAGTTCCAAAGAGTAACAAGTATGATATATATTTCAATGCTTAGTTTTTTTTATTTATTGCTTATATGGGTGGACGATCTCACAGCCCACCTGGTGTTAAGTGGTTACTGGGAGCCATAGACATTCACAACGTAAATGCGCCACCCACCTTGAGATATAAGTTCTAAGGTCTCAAATATAGTTACAACGGCTACTCCACCCTTCAAATCGAAACGCATTACTGCTTCACGGCAGAAACAGGCAGGGTGATGCCGTGGTGGTATCCACCCGTGCGGACTCACAAGAGGTCCTACTACCAGTTATTACGCAAATTATAATTTTTCGGCTTTCATTTTTAATACACGATGCTATTCCTTCACCGTGGAGGTCAATCGTGAACATTTGTTGAGTACGTATTTCATTAAAAAAATTGGTACCCGCCTGAGATTCGAACACCCGGTGCATCGCTGTAACACGAATGCACCGGACGTCTTATCCTTTAGGCCACGACGACTCTTGATTACTAGATCCATTTTCGTGACAAATATTAAGTCTATGCTTAATAACTTAAGAGAGACTAATCACTCTCATTGCATTTGTTACATTTCAAAAGAAATCAACAAATCAGATTTTTTTTTTTATTAATTAGATAAATAGTTTCAAAATGCGGAGGTGAATTAAACTAGGTCTCGTCTGCTCGTACCGTGTTCGTTCATACACGTTAACCGAACAACAAATTGTTTGGATGCACTTATCCCATAAATAGCAAGGGTTGTTAAGCAATTCCGCAACGGCTATAAAATCGATATTTTCCCCCATTAAACCACTTTATGGTTACCGCTCGAAGCGTGAATGAGACGCCGTTTTCTTCAAACTTTATGTAATTGAGTTTCAACACTTAATTGTCGGTAGTTGCCGATTTCGCAGTAAGCGGTGCGAATATTCTCGGGGTCGCTCGATTTCTTTTTATAACTTGGTGATGTAGAAGCAAAATTGCCACAGCAAGCTATGAGATTCAAAGACATATTTAAAAAAAACACGTGTGTGTGGTAAAGCTATTGCATAGCATTTTTTATCAACTTATGCAATTATAATTAGACAATAATAATTTCATATTAGAACAATAATAAAAGAAGACCACGCTATATTTATAAATATTAACAAAAACAAAACATTAACTGTCCCCTTCACACTAATAAGCTAAACCGCGCGAGAGAGAGATGGGCAGACTTTTCATGATGCGCATGCAGTGTGACGTCACGCCGCGCGCTTATTCACAAACACAACACAAGCGCAACATGTGAATGTATTGAACGCGAGCTACATAGTAGGCGGAGTGGGGGGTGTTACGTTTTATTTTTGTTACGGAATTTCTTGATTCGGTCGCCGCGCTCAAAGCCCACGATAAAAGTTATGCAATAGCTTAATATTATATGACACTTTATATGAAGCTCATAAATATTCTTATCAGCTTACCCAAGATAAATAAAAATCTTCACCGAAATATTAATTATTTATTACGAAAATTAACGAAGACTTCACTATACCAATTCACTCCTTCTCTTTCTCGCGCCAAACATTCAAGATATATTCCAGTTGTTTCTATATCCGATTTTGCTATGTGACGACAGATGGCGGTACTAGTACAGACATAACAATATTTTGGAATTCATCATGTTTGGAAGCGGTAGTGATGCTTACAATACATCCCACTACCGCTAACTACGTAAATTGTTTGCTCGATATTTATTAATAAGGATGAAGTCAAACACACACTAGGGCATATTGTCAGTCCTTTTACACCTGCAGTCTGTGGACTGAGTACACTCAAAAGGCGTTTGGAGCCCTGCGCGTCCAATACAACAACGGCTTCAGGGCACTGATGGGGCTGTCTCGGTACTGTAGCGCGTCGACGATGTTCGCGGAGGCTCACATAGATGGCTTTTACGCGATCATTCGTAAGCGCGTGGCCTCCGCATGGTGCCAGCTCCGGGAAAGCCCGAACAGCCTCCTGGCCGTGATAGAGAGTCGCTATTGCTGCCCTATACTGAGGCACTGGAATGAAGTCCATGTTGGCTCAAGACCAGCCATGGTCAATGTAAAATAAATAAAATGTACTTTTTTTCGTATTACTAACACTTCATATGGAATATAATTCTGAAATTAAAAATTATTATTATTATACTATGCTATTCCTTCATTTTGTCGGTCCATCGCGAACAGGTGATAAATAAATATTTCTTCAAAAAAAAGATGTGTGGTGGCGTGGGACACCGGATATGAACGAAGTTCCTTATTATAAAAATATTAGTTTTAAGTTCTATTCGAGGTATAAAGAAAATAAAACTGGAGGTTTCGCAACAACCCATGGTCATTCGGTAACGTGCGAACTTATTGTGGTACACTTCATTCAAGGTTGTTTGCATAAGAGTTAGTGTACTGCGCAAACGAACGCTCTGAGATCGTGGGCAATGAATGATAAAAAAATATGTTATTTTTTGTACATTATTACAAAGTTAAGTCATACATTGTGTGCATTACTAATTTGTACAAAGCTAAGTCGTACAATATGTGTATTGCTAATGAAAATCTTACGTTACGGACGTTTTTTCCCGGTTAGGGTACCCCTCCGCATCGTCCCGTAAGGGGCTTCATTCCAAAAACTTTTCACTGCAAGATTCGAACACTGGCATAGTTACATTGCTTCAAACGAGTACACACACTGATATACGAGGATACTATTGCATGTCATTGAAACTTCAACCTTATATCGAGGGCATTTAATTTGTGTCGTCTACTATCTATAGTCTATACTAATATAATAAAGAGGAAAGATTTGTTTGTTTGTTTCGAATAGGCTCCGAAACTACTGGACCGATTTGAAAAATTCTTTTTCCATTAGAAGCCGACATTGTCCCTGATGAACATAGGCTACATTTAAAAAAAAAAAAAAAAAGTGTGTGTGTCCGCTCCGACGCACGACTGGAGTTTACTGGATATAAAAAATTAAACGAAACAATACGAGAAATAGTTCTATATTACGACAACACGATACACTACAGATTATTAACAAATTAACGAGACACAAAACAAACGACTAACAAATATATGAAAATACAATAATGAGAGAAACGCGCGATCAGTACGAGGCTTTGTGGCGGACTGCCGGCGCAGCAGCCCGGCGTCACCTGCGATAACGCGGCCGCGCGTTGGCTCCTGATTGGCGCGCGCACGCATCACGCAATCAGGAGCCAATCAGGCGCATAACGCATTTCGTGTGACATGCTAGTACGATTTTGATTGGCGCGCGCACGCATCACGCAATCAGGAGCCAATCAGGCGCATAACGCATTTCGTGTGACATGCTAGTACGATTTTGATTGGCGCGCGCACGCATCACGCAATCAGGAGCCAATCAGGCGCATAACGCATTTCGTGTGACATGCTAGTACGATTTTGGTCCCCATAATTTTCATACCCCGGGCCTATATATGTAAATCGATTCTAAAGGAGTAAACTCCAAAAAAATATTTTATTTTTTTGGTTTCATGTGTGTTTTAATGTTTCCGAAGCGAAGCGAGGGCGGGTCGCTAGTAATATAATAAAGAGGAAAGATTTGTTTGTTTATTTCTATTGAATAGACTTTGAAACTACTGAATCGATTTGAAAAATTCTTTCACTGTTTTGAAGCTACACTATTCCCGAGTGACATAAGCCATAATATTTTTTGAAAAAAAAACTAAACTCCAATAACGTAAGCCAAGGTGTAAAAAAATAACCTAAAATATTATTTACATCGCGTGCCCTGCGAAAACTATTGATGATAGAATAAAATAATTTACTACGACTTTGTAGAACACATTATTCTTTACAAAAAGTGTCGCAACAGTATATGTCTAACTATTATAGTTTTGCCGCAATAAGTGTTATTTTATTTAAAAAAATAAAACAACGTCAAATATCGTTGAAATTTTTGTTAAAGACCCGAGCGGAGCCGGAGCGGGCCGCTTGTCTTAAATAATTCTATAACATCAGATAATGAAAGAAACATGACCTGCTCAACAATATTTTGTTAAAAACTCAAATATCTCGATTGCTCACTAAATAAGCTCCCGCTATATTTCACACCGTTTGAGGCGATATCGCGATTGCACTCGCTTAAAAGCGACGCCAATTAATCGCTTTGACCCTACGGGCTTATTAAGGGCACAACATTGACTAACTTTCTCAACATCATTTTAAAGATCTATATATTAATACGTGACGCATAAACTTTGTATCCCTTTTTACAAAAATTGCGCGGACGGAGGAGTATGAAGTTTTCCACACTTATAGAGTGTGTGTGTTATAATATAGAGAAGAAGTGCTAATTTTTTTTTTAAAATAGTGCATAAAAGATACATTAAATCAATAAAGAAAACATTACACACACTACATACCATCTATTTGACGCACACACGCATGCATACTATTTATTGTCAAACTTGTGTTCTTGACGTCTGTGGTCAAATTGAGAATAGATTAAATATTGTTTGTCTTTATTAATATTTTTTATAGTGTAGTCTTGGCGAAATTTGTGATTATAGAAGTATAAAATACAATCATAATAGTGCACAAACTTACAATTCCAATTAGTTATAGTCGAATTTCGACTACTACGGGAACTCTAGTTTTTATAAATACATAATATCGACTCCCCTATTGAATTTGAGCCGCAATATTTAAATTGACAGAAAAAACGAAGTCTCTGGTGTCATCATTTTTGAAGTGAAAATTCTTTAGAATCGTTGTGATTTCAAACCGGATGCAACGGAAAAAACGACAGGTAAGAGACACAAATACAAAAATGTGTAGGATGAAGCCAGCAAAAAATGAGACAGAAATATACATACTATTTAATACAGCGCCATCTGTGAGATTTTTTAATACTAACGTGTGTATGAAAGCTCTTGTAGTGAATTTTAATTTAGGATTATACGTGAAATTAAAATATCAATTCACAGAGGGCGCTACCTTACAATTATTTACTAATGACAAAATTTTACATATACTTAAGACGTTTAGGATAATTGTATTTTAATTTTGGAAGGTTTCACTTCTACCACGTGTGAATTGCACACATGTTTTTTTTTTCTGTCTTTCCTAGTACTCTAGTCTAGTCTTAGACAATTATCATGAACATGTATTTTAAAGGCGGAAACTTGAAGTTAAGCTTAAGTGCTCGAAGCAATGAATAGAGTTTAATTACGAAACGTTCAATCTACGCGAATAGTAAACTAGTAAATAACAATTATTGAGCAAGCAGTACACAGCGCATGAAGTCAACCCATTACCTTTATATTTTATTCGTTGCAATCATTATCAAAGTTTCGCATAAGGATGGCTTTAGTACGTACCGCAATTGTTGGTACTGGGTTTAGACTTAGTTTATTAATAAACATAATAAAGTCGATACAAGGATGTCAAATACGACAGAAAGAGGTGTGTATGAACAGTTTTTTTTCCCCTAAAACTCAGACGAACTGATAGACCTGTGCTAAATAGTTATCGGAGCACCGAAATACGAATATACAAAGAAAACGCTATCCATGGTGGCATTTGAGACATCAGATCGCAGTCAATATAAGAATTATAGAAATAAGAAACGAAACAAGAGAGAATAAAAGAAAAAAAAACAGACAAGAAAAAAGACAGAAGGGGGAGTGAATGCTTACATCGGGCATCATACAAAAGATGGCCGTTCTGATTATCGATAACCACATTCTCACGGATCGTTTGGAACTTCTGGTGTTACGAAGAAACTTCGGCTCCCTTTGTACTTTCTTCCGAATGTTCCATGGACAGTGCTCTGAGGAATTGTTTGAGATGATCCCACTATCTCGTTAATTCTTGTTTTTACCATCACATCGCCCGTTATGGGAACGCTATGACATGTCTTTCTCTGTCTCCCTTCAAACGGTCATTACGGATCCTCCTGATCCACGGTACCTAAAAGTATCTAACGGTACTTTTAGGTACCACAAGCACCGGTCACCGCCCTCGTCGAACTCGTCGTTTGCGACGAAGGGCTCGACGAGCGAATTAGCCCATAGACACGACCCACTGAGTTTCTCGCCGGATCTTCTCAGTGGGTCGCGTTTCCGATCCGGTGGTAGATTCTGCGAAGCACTGCTCTTGCTAGGGCTAGTGTTAGCATCACTCCGGCTTGAGCCCCGTGAGCTCACCTACTAGTTAAGGTTATGCTAAAATAGGTTTCGGTTTGAAGAGCGGGGCAGCCGTTGTAACTATACTGAGACCTTAGAACTTATATCTCAAGGTGTGTGGCGCATTTACGTTGTAGATGTCTATGGGCTCCAGTAACCACTTAACACCAGGTGGGCTGTGAGCTCGTCCATCCAAATAAGTAATAAAAAAAGCATCTTAGTCTATCTATCAGCTTAGGTACGAAAAAAAAAAAACCAGATTTGTAAACAGTACTGGATAGTAAGTAGGCCAGTGGCTTAGCTAAGCTCGTACCATTGCTGATGTACATGAGTGACGGTAACCGCTCACCGTCAGGTGGGCCTTATACTCGTCTACCTTACTGACGTCTGACTTGGGCTCTGCATTGATGAATGATTTAGTCAGGAGAAGCAATTTTACATGTATAGTTTGTACATAGATAAGACTCGTACATACAATACAAAATATGTACCGTTAACAAAACAAAAACTTGTATAAAAACGGAATTATAATTATCATCATTACTATCATCATATAGCTAATTAATAAGTTATTATCAATTGATTAGAGAGGGAGCAACAGAATATAATTTAAAAGATAAAGATCATTAAGATAATAATGGTAAAGTGTATCACAGTATAAATATAATATAGTGATGAATTAAATAGTAATATATAAAAATATCGTGAATTGTTGAATATTTGTTGATTTATTATAGACTGTAATATAAGGAATCCCCACCACATCGGCCCATCTTAGTTTCGTTACGGGAACAAAATCATTTCACCCTGTAGAAAAATAATTAAACTAATATACCCTGTAGAAAAACCTCTAAACAACACCCTGTATATGTACAAAGCCGATCATAGGTCACTGACGAAAATTTTTAGGGAGAAACGAAATACCGGAAAAAGAAAATTGGTTTCCCTAAATTAACTCGTAGGGTACTCGAATTTTCGTGTCCATTGTTAATCTTCTGTCCAACCTTGAGGCAAACTGAGGCTATTAGTCGAGACAGTACAAGCACTCGTTCAAAGACTCAACAGGATTATTTCATTCACTATCACTATGCTTTTGTTTTAGTTTCAATGCGTATTTTCATCGACTATCTAATATTCACCACATGAAAGTGTTCCTTATAATATTTTGTATTCAAGTTTAACAATATTTGCTATGTGTATGTGCATTACTGTAATTCTCATGTTGTATTTGTTATTTTAGCTGTTCTACACACACTCATCACTTTTAATTATTATTCTCATAATCCTCTCGCAGGTCTGCTGGATGAGATTTCTTAAAGAAATAAGCAGTGCCTTTGTACATAATTTTCCTATTACTCTGTACTATGTCTTCATTTTTGTGTGTACATAAATAAATAAATAAATGAAAGCTACTGTCAATACTCGAGAACAAAAAAATAAAATAATTTTAATTGTAGTAGCTGTACCAGCTTTTTTATTTTTTTATTGCTTATATGGGTGGACGAGCTCACAGCCCACCTGGTGTTAAGTGGTTACTGGAGCCCATGTACACCTATAACGTAAATGCGCCATAAGTTCTAAGATCTAAGTATAGTCACAACGGCTGCCCCACCATTCAAACCGAAACGCATTACTGCTTCACGGCAGAAATAGGCAGAGCGGTGGTAGGGTAGGTACACACATGAGGTGATACCACCAGTAAAAATACCAGAACACGTACTTTGTGTCAGAAAATGTCCTGATGATGGTATCCACCTGTGTAGACATGTGTTGTACTCTACAACCAACACTTGATCGGAGCTTTCATAGGCAAAGTGAGGATATTAAGGTCCGATGACTATCTGAAGCTCCGTTTTTATTCTATTCAAACATGTTATCAAACTAACTTTTTCTCGTGCAACAATAAAAAAATTGTGCCCGACTACTTTACCAGCAGCAAATTTATAAGGGCTGTTTTCAGAAAACACGAGATGTAAAGTGAAACTAATTGGAATATGGTTCCCGGAGATTCTCCGTGGCTTCTGAGCGCTCAAGTTTTTTTTTAAAGTTTTTTTTATTGCCCTTGTAGGCAGACGAGCATACGGCGCACCTGGTGGTGAGTGTTTACCGTCTCCCATGGACTCCAGCAATGCCAGAGGCAGAGCCAAGCCGCTGCCTAAGACAGCGAGACTGTCTGCTTTTTTCGACGTCCACTGCGTGCCGTGCAATGAGCATGACTTAAATTTAACATTTCGAACGTAATTCTTATTGTTACTCCAGTTTATTATACGTTAATAATATTTGATTTCAATTCACCATATATTTTACGCAAAAATTACGGTGTGCGGCGCTCTCAAAACTATTTAATGTCCACATAAAATTTAACGTTAAACAACTCTTAATGAAGCCAAGGTTTGATTGCAGCGTGATGATAGCTGTAACGCTCACGAAAAAAAGGCGGTCTATAAACTTTTAATTTTCCGTTCCGAGTCGAGCTCACTAATTAAAAACATTGTTAAAAGGAGCGAGAATGAATTTTAATAAACAGAATTAAGTTTCGGGGGGACCATCTCTCGTTGTTATCTTCGAGTTTCGAGGTCCGAAAGTTTAGGACAGAATGTTAGATTAAATCTCGAATGATTTTGAATAAGTCAGTCTTCGTAATTAAATTTCATTTTGTTTCATTTTAGGGTACCGTAGGTGAATGGAAAAAACGTGGACTTTTTAATTAACACCCAGCCAGTCCTTCAATTGTATTATTATCGGCACTATAAGTGCATTGCAGCTCATAACGTAGGTTCCTTAATTATGTATATTATATTAATATATTTCAACTATAAATCTTCTTAATTTCTAGTGTAGTGCCATTTAATTATATCTTACTTTACGAGATCAGATTTATTTCCCTATGGGATCTATATCCCTACACCTTATTTAGTCTTCTAATTAAGTACGTGGCCTAATCCTGAGAAAATTTACCTTTCCCTTGAGATATTTGAAACTCATCGGTCAGTCTTCGTGTAGTTGCTGTGCATCCTAGCTACAAATGAGTGGTGGGAGTGAGTGGGGAAAAAGCTGTTCTACCACACAATAAAATAGCACCACCACTTACATTAAATATTATACATAAATAAAAAAATGTTGCTTGAAATCCACCGGTATAGTTACTAAGGTAAGATCATATATCTCTATTACAGAGGTATTTCGCACTATGTATTTGAAAGTGAGAAAGAAAAATAAGCATAGGTATGTATGTAAATATTTCTAAAGGGCAAAAATTTTTTTTCGTCAAAAATGAAATTAAAATTTTGTATTGCTGTTGAGTCTGTTTCTTTTTATGACATTTCTTATTAAAAAAAAATATTGTCTGTCAGAAGGGTTTTGGATTGAAATATTGCTACTATCTATGGTGTTGACGTGATGCATCTCCACAACATTTTTTAATACCTTCATTACCATTTTTTATTGATTCTTCTTTTTTCTGTTTAGTCTGTGTTTCTTTTATTATTTTCTTTTTGTTTTATCTTTTCTAATGCCTCGCATTTTATCATTTAATTTTGTTTAAGTTTTTCTTTTTCTTTGTTATTCTCTAACCTTCTTTGGTTTTGGAATTATTCTCGGTTTTTCGAAAAAAAAATGCGTTCTTGAAAGGCATAGGTATTGTTTTGAATGGGGTTGGCATAACATTTTCAATAACTCTTGGCGTTGGAGTTTTGCTTGTACTAGGCATTATTAAAGATTTTTAAGAGTATCTATTTCTTCCGAATATTGGTTGTTTGTCAGCGTTTTTTTTTTTTGGATTCTGTTTGGACGTAGACTTAAGGGAGAAGAGCAATTAACTTCATCATCTGCATTTTCTATTTCAGAAAGTGACAGAACGAACACTTGCTTAATTCATGAGTCGATCAACGTAATAATTGTAAAGCATTTTCTTCTGTCAATAATCGTATTTTCTGTGGTGGCGTAACTTCTAATACTATCGGTGGATCAATAATCTCTATCAATACAGGTGAACAACCATTGGTTTCAGTAGAAGAGTATTTGCTTTAAAAGTGTTTTCTTCGATTGTTGGGATCGAATTAATTGATGACAATGATATTTACGTTGGCTCTTATATGTTATTTGCTATATTATTAGCTTCTTTATCATTAAGTGACTGACCTTATTTACTGAATTCCACATTTATTCCAACGTGTTGATACGTTGAAAGTATCACGCGTTAGATCGTATAGTTTGTGTCGAGAACCCTAAAAACAGGGTGATAAACGTAAAAATAGTATGTTTAAGTTGTTATTTTACCTTCTGTTGTCACAGAAGAGGCAACACAAACAGAAGCGGCCTACATAGCGGAGTAAATTGCGCGCCGAAAACGCTGGCCCGGCTCAACTTTCAAATTGATTCGCCAACTTCTTCCTACGATATTCGGATGGCTCTTACCATTGGCACGTTTGAGTCGAATAGTTTATAGCAAAATTTCACGTCGACTATAGTTTTGAATATAAACATTAAAAACATACAAAAGTAGAACTACCTTATAATTAACTCAATTAATAGCCTTCTGAATAGATTCTAATCGAATATATGTTTTAAAGAAACAACTGTGGTTAATATAGTTCTAAACAAAGTTTTGACGGAGATTGAGAAAGAATGCTCTATCTCTTTCCTGCAGAGTAAGTTTTGTTTAACAATATGTATATCCTACGTAAAAACTGACTTCTTTTTCAAAGAAAGATTATATTATGTTTGTGACATAAATTCTAAAAAGTCATAATTTTCTTCTTACTGAAAAGATTTTATATTTACGCGACTGTATTTAGATTCCCTTGATGATGTTGAAGGTCAAAAGACTAAAGGTAGGTAATATTACCGCCCCACGAGAGTTCAAAGATGAAAAACATTGAAAATGTTATTAGTAAGCTTAACTCATGACCATTAATCAGAATAAAAATTAGAAAAAAAGTAATGAAACTAGACAGTAAAATAAAGTAATAATTATACTGCTGAAAGAAGTAGTCGTCATGGCCTAACAGATAAGACGTCCGGTGCATTCGGTGTTCGAATCCCGCAGACGGGTACCAATTTTTCTAATGAAATACGTACTCCACAAATTTTAATGTTCACGATTGACTTCCACAGTGAAGGAATAACATCGTGTAATAAAAATGAAAACCGCAAAATTATAATTTGCGTAATTACTGGTGGTAGGACCTCTTGTGAGTCCGCGCGGGTGGGTACCACCACCCTGCCTATTTCTGCCGTGAAGCAGTAATGCGTTTCGGTTTGAAGGGTTGGGCAGCCGTTGTAACTATACTTGAGACCTTAGAACTTGTATCTCAAGGTGGGTGGCGCATTTACGTTGTGGATGTCTATGGGCTCCAGTAACCACTTAACACCAAGTGGGCTGTGAGCTCGTCCACCCATCTAAGCAATAAAAAAGAAGAAAAAAGAAAGAAGAAGTGGAAGATGAGAAGGTTTTCACTAAAAGCTCAGCTAGGCTAAGTACTCGAATCGAGGCCAGCTTTTCGTGATTGATACACGGTAAGATGGAGATAGAATAATAACTAACTGTATAAGGGCATTGAGGTATTGATTGGTTAGTTAAATGAACGAATAGAAAAAATAATAGTCTTCTTTTGGTGATTGAGGGATACGACTTCATACAGCGTCATCCAGTGACATATTTCTATTATTGTTACTGTATTATTACTGTTATTATTATCGGCAGCGGTTTTTTTAATCTATTTATTTTTAATACTTATCACTAGATAGCGATGTAACAGCCCGTTTCTTCTTAATAATAGAATCAGGCTTGGAATTTTTTCGCCCAAAAATAATTTGAGTTAACAATGGCTTTTAGCTAACTCGCTTCAAAAAAAAACTATGGTACGGGTAACGAGGGGTATGTTATAAGTACAAGTAATATGCGATCTGGATTATTTGTTCAGAAAATAGGTTGTATTAATTAACATCTTGCTTGATAAACAGAGTGAGCTAAATATGAAGTCTTTATTTAGGTATCGAAAATCTATACTTCTATACTAATATTATAAAGAGGAAAGATTTGTTTGTTTATTTGTTTCGAATAGGCTCCGAAACTACTGGACCGATTTGAAAAATTCTTTTGCCATTAGAAGCCGACATTGTCCCTGATGAACATAGGCTACTTTTTTTATTGTTATTATTATTATTATTTGGTTTCATGTGTGTTTTAATGTTTCCGAAGCGAAGCGAGGGCGGGTCGCTAGTTCGTTATAAAATGCTTACTTACGTGCAATTGTTTTGAGTAATGTGAGATGGTTAGATTAGCTTAAATTTTTTTAATGTTTCGAGTAGCATAATAAACATCAAAATTGAAGCCGATGACTATTTCCAAAATAGTTTGGAGAAGCACTGATATATACTAACATTATAAAGAGGAAAGATTTGTTTGTTTGTATTGAATAGGCTCCGAAACTACTGAACCGATTTGAAAAATTCTTTCGCTGTTTCGAAGTTACACTATTCCCAAGTGACATTGAAAAAAATCCTTCCTAAAACTCCAATAATGTAACCCGAGGTGTAAAACAATTACCTAAAATATTCTTTACATCGCGTGCCCTGCGAAAACTATTCATGATAGAATACAATGATGTAGGTACTACGACTTTGTAGATCACATTATTATTTACAAAAAGTATCGCAACAGTATATGTTAAACTATTATAGTTACTAGAGGTCCCGCAGTAGTCGAAATTCGACTATAATTAATTGGAATTGTAAATTTGTACACTATTATGATTGTATTTTATAATCTTCTATAATAACAAATTTTGCCAAGACTACACTATAAAAAATATTAACAAAGACAAACAATATTTAATCTCAATTTGACAACAGACGTCAAGAACAAAAGTTTGACAATAAATAGTATGCATACGAGTGTGCGTCAAATACATAGTATGTAGTGGGTGTAATGTTTTCTTTATTGATTTAATGTATCTTTTACGCATTATTTAAAAAAAAATTAGCATTGTGCACTTCTTCTCTATATTCTCTATAAGTGTGAAAAATTTCATACTCCTCCGTCCGCGCAATTTTTGTAAAAAGGGATACAAAGTTTTTGCTTCACGTATTAATATATAGATGCTGCAATAAGTGTTCTTTTATTTAAAAAAAATAAAACAACGTCAAATATCGTTGATTTTTTTGTTAAAGACACGAGCAGAGCCGGAGCGGGCCGCTATATTAAATAAATAAATAAATAAAAATACAGTAAACTTGGAAGTAAGTCATTGGAATAACGACTACTCTATCCAAAAAATAGCAGTTATTTTTCAATAAAAGCTGCTCGTATAATACGACCCTATTAATTTAAACTCCGAAAAAAACAATAGGATGTACATACGCCTCGAACGTATTCCGTGAACACCTTTCAGGAATGTTTTGTGCGGCCGGGTGAAGCGCCTCAAATTCCAACATTAGCTGTCGAAAGCCTCAGGTTAGAAAGAGACAATAATATAACAGAACACACGTGACAGAATGGAAACGGAAACAGGAAGAATGCGCGCCCGTAAATTGGCTTCCGATATAGCATTACAAAATAATATCGTATCCCCATGTTCTTTGTAAAGTAAAAAAAAGCAATTATAACGGCTTTTTTTTGTTGTTGTGCTAAAGCGAACATAAAAAACGTGGTAAAATTTTGTTCGATGCGCTCCTTTCTGTTATTAAATTTGTAACGTTATATTTATTGCTTTGGCTGAATAAATAATTTATTCCGTTTTGTGATTTGTTTTTCGAAACAGAGATTCAGTTTTTAGCGATCCTTAACTTAGATTGAAAAGGGACATAAATAGTTTTTAGAACATAGAACAAAACTGTCTTTTATCCATTTGAATGATTATATTAATACTTTATATAGACTAGCGGTCCCGCAGTAGTCGAATTTCGACTATAATTAATTGTAATTGTAAGTTTGTACACTATTATGATTGTATTTTATACTTCTATAATCACAAATTTCGCCAAGGCTACACTATAAAAAATATTAATAATGACAAACAATATTTAATCTATTCTCAATTTGACCACAGACGTCAAGAACAAAAGTTTGACAATAAATAGTGTGCATGCGTGTGTGCGTCAAATACATGGTATGTAGTGTGTGTAATGTTTTCTTTATTGATTTAATGTATCTTTTATGCATTATTTAAAAAAAATATTAGCATTGTGCACTCCTTCTCTATATTCTCTATAAGTGTGGAAAATTTCATACTCCTCCGTCCGCGCAATTTTCGTAAAAAGGGATACAAAGTTTTTGTATTAATATATAGATATACAATGCGTATAAATTAACTTCATTTATAATACACGTATATTAGTCAAATTGTCCTAAATGTAAAATTTTGAGAGCTGCCATTTTGAAATATGAATTGATTAACGTAGGTTTTGTAGAATTTAACATAGTATTTTTTTTATTGCTTACATGGGTGGATGAGCTCACAGCCCACCTGGTGTTAAATAGTTACTGGAGCCCGTAGACATCCACAAACCAAGTCCAAGTAAGGTTTACGTGTATTGTCAATTGATCATCCATTTTTACGTGATTCGGTAACAAACATACAAACTTTCACGTTTTAAATATTAATGTATAAGTACAGATTAGTGGGCATGCAACCTGTAATACTACTTACTCAAAGGACTTAGGAGAATATTACTTGTTTCAAGTCAAAACTAAACGCCACTGCGTAGTTTAAGGTATCTTAATGTGACTCTGGATTTCCGGGAATGAATGAACGTCGGCTGAAAGCTCGTCTGGACTCTTTGAGAGCGTAAAGACTCTTATACACTGTGGCGGCTACTGCGAACCGAGTTGATTTCATAGTCGGAAAACCACGTACTCGCTACGTAGCGTATTTGTTAAGATTATTTTTTTAATTGAAATATTTATGAAACGTGGACCTTATCACTTCACAAGCTCTTTTCCACTAATACATCAAGATTGTCGATAAAGTATCTATATATATAAAAATGAATTGCTGTTCGTTAGTCTCGCTAAAACTCGAGAACGGCTAGACCGATTTGGCCAATTTTGGTTTTGAATTATTTGCGGAAGTTCAGAGAAGGTTTAAAAGGTAGATAAATATGAAAATGTTCGGAATTAAATAAAAACAACTTTTTTTTTTCCTTAGATGTGTCCCCCGTCGCACGGATTCCTTTTATTTGTTTTAAGTTTATTTTATACAAAAGTTTAGGTATTTTATTTATCGATTGAGGCACTACGAAGTCTGCCGAGTCAGCTAGTTAGTTAATATATGTTGAAGTCATCGTGGCCTAAAGGATAAGACGTCAGGTGCATTCGTATGTAACGATACACCGGTGTTCGAATCCCGCAGGCGGGTACCAATTTTTCTCATGAAATACGTACTTGGCAAATGTTCACGATTGACTTTCTCACCCCGATAGAAGTTAAAGACTTGATCAAAGACCTACGTCCTCGCAAGGCTCCCGGTTCCGACGGTATATCTAACCGCGTTATTAAACTTCTACCCGTCCAACTCATCGTGATGTTGGCATCTATTTTCAATGCCGCTATGGCGAACTGTATCTTTCCCGCGGTGTGGAAAGAAGCGGACGTTATCGGCATACATAAACCCGGTAAACCAAAAAATCATCCGACGAGCTACCGCCCGATTAGCCTCCTCATGTCTCTAGGCAAACTGTATGAGCGTCTGCTCTACAAGCGCCTCAGAGATTTCGTCTCATCCAAGGGCATTCTCATCGATGAACAATTCGGATTCCGTACAAATCACTCATGCGTTCAACAGGTGCACCGCCTCACGGAGCACATTCTTGTGGGGCTTAATCGACCAAAACCGTTATACACGGGAGCTCTCTTTTTCGACGTCGCAAAAGCGTTCGACAAAGTCTGGCACAATGGTTTGATTTTCAAACTATTCAACATGGGCGTGCCGGATAGTCTCGTGCTCATTATACGGGACTTCTTGTCGAACCGCTCTTTTCGATATCGAGTCGAGGGAACCCGCTCCTCCCCACGACCTCTCACAGCTGGAGTCCCGCAAGGCTCTGTCCTCTCACCCCTCCTATTTAGCTTATTCGTCAACGATATTCCCCGGTCGCCGCCGACCCATTTAGCTTTATTCGCCGACGACACGACTGTTTACTATTCTAGTAGAAATAAGTCCCTAATCGCGAAGAAGCTTCAGAGCGCAGCCCTAGCCCTAGGACAGTGGTTCCGAAAATGGCGCATAGACATCAACCCAGCGAAAAGTACTGCGGTGCTATTTCAGAGGGGAAGCTCCACACGGATTTCCTCCCGGATTAGGAGGAGGAATCTCACACCCCCAATTACTCTCTTTAGACAACCCGTACCCTGGGCCAGGAAGGTCAAGTACCTGGGCGTTACCCTGGATGCATCGATGACATTCCGCCCGCATATAAAATCAGTCCGTGACCGTGCCGCGTTTATTCTCGGTAGACTCTACCCCATGATCTGTAAGCGGAGTAAAATGTCCCTTCGGAACAAGGTGACACTTTACAAAACTTGCATAAGGCCCGTCATGACTTACGCGAGTGCGGTGTTCGCTCACGCGGCCCGCACACACATAGACACCCTCCAATCCCTACAATCCCGCTTTTGCAGGTTAGCTGTCGGCGCTCCGTGGTTCGTGAGGAACATTGACCTACACGACGACCTGGGCCTCGAATCAATTCGGAAATACATGAAGTCAGCGTCGGAACGATACTTCGATAAGGCTATGCGTCATGATAATCGCCTTATCGTTGCCGCCGCTGACTACTCTCCGAATCCTGATCATGCAGGAGCCAGTCACCGTCGACGCCCTAGACACGCCCTTACGGATCCATCA